>NW_027183507.1:0-300000 GCF_041296385.1 Aphelocoma coerulescens | reverse complement strand
GTGATGCTGGGGAACTACAAGGAAGCCTGGCTCCTCTGTGACACCACCACAGAAGCTCAGGGGAGCCCTGGAGACCGTGCTGATGCTATTGAACCTGATGCAACCCTGCCTCCTCTGTGACACCACAGAACCTCTGGGAGCCCTGGAGACCGTGGTGATGCTATGGAACCTGATGCAACCCTGCCTCCTCTGTGACACCACAGAACCTCTGGGAGCCCTGGAGACCGTGCTGATGCTATGGAACCTGATGCAACCCTGCCTCCACTGTGACACCACAGAAGCTCGGGGAGCCCTGGAGACTGTGGTGATGCTATGGAACCTGATGCAACCCTGCCTCCACTGTGACACCACAGAACCTCTGGGAGCCCTGGAGACCGTGCTGATGCTATGGAACCTGATGCAACCCTGCCTCCACTGTGACACCACAGAAGCTCGGGGAGCTCTGCAGACCGTGGGGATGCTGGCGAAGCTGACGGAACCCTGGGCACCACAGTGACGCTATGGAACCTGGTGGAACCGAGGGGCCACAGTGACACTGTGGGGCCTTTTGGAAGCAACAGGACCCTGGTGGGAAGCCACGGGATGATTAATCCTGCACGAACCTGCTCCAGGTGGGCTCCTCTCTCCCGGCTTCCACAGGTGCTGCTAGGATCCCACTCCGGCACTGGCTTGGCACGGGCTGACGGCTTCCTTTGGCAATGGCTCTGCTCCAGGATGGCATGCTGCAGAGAATGCAGGTAGATTTTGTGCTCACTCCTGGCATGCAGCTGGACAATAAAGCCTGATCCAGCCCCCCCTCAGCATATGTCCGGCTCTGGCATTGGGGCGGGGCAACTTTGGGAGCAGCCCCAGCCCTGCTCCTGCTCCCAGCTGGGCACCCAGCTGCTGGGACACAGGTGTGTCCTGATGCCACCGTCTACTCCTTTGAGAAGGGGAGGACAGAGTGCATCAGGGAGTTTGGTGTGGCTTACATGCGGCAAGGAGAAGGTGCAGCCCCAAACTGGCTTTCACTTCTAGAACCTTTTGCTATTGCGGGAGCAGCTGCTGGAGCTTTTCAACCGAGCTGCAAGAGTGAAAAGTGTGATGGCATGTCTATCTGAGAAGGAAGGTTCGGTGCCGCAGCCTGTTGTGCACAATTTATATGCTGATAAGAGAAGGGGGTGCTTTTGGAACGTTTTCCTTCCTGACACTTCTGTCTCTGTGAGCTTTAGCTGCTTGGACTCAGGGATACCGAAGGTATGTGAAAGTGACTGGGATGCGAGAATCATGTTGCACAGGGAACAGGGAAGGTCAGCAAATGTTTCCTGTCCTGGCACATCTCTCAGTCTGAACTGCAGCTGCAGATGCTTCACTTCCGCCAAGGACTCTGCCACCTTGAGAGAAGGATGCGCTCTATGGAGTTGAGAAAGAAAGTGCGTCTCACTAGCTTCTTTCCTCTACTTCATAGACAGCAAAGGGGCTATGAAAGGCAGCACTGGCTTTTTGTTCTAGGACTTCTTCTTTACAAGCAGCTGCTGGATGTTTGGAAGGGGGTTTGGGATATGCAAAAATGAGAGGCTAAGATGGTAAGAGGGTAAGATGGAAGTCATCTGGCAAAAGCAGAGCTCACAAAAGGGCCAGCTGAGAAAGCTCTTGCTGCCTACAACTTCAACTGCACCCCTCAAAGCAGCAGCACACACGCTGCTCTCGGCACTTTCCTTCTCAGCTCTACGCACCATCCTAAGCCTTGCCTCTCCCACACTCAGGATCCAAAGACAACGGCACCAGGGACTGCTCACACACTAAAGGCACCAGGACAAAAGGCTCACCAGCTTGGCCTTTGCATTCCCGCTGACAGCTCCACAGCTTGAACCCAGAGAACTGCCTGCTGCCAACAGCCTTTCCAATCACTCTGAGCACCTCATGACAAGGAGTGTGGGGAATGAATCTCCAGCAGCCTCCTGCCCCAGGCTGTCCCCCGGGAGCAGCCCTGCTCCAGGCCGTGACTGCCACCTGCACAGCCAAAGGACCCAGAGCCGGTGTTACACACCACGGCTGTGCCTGGCACAGAGACACCAGTGGCCACACAAGTGGCCATGGCACTGTCCACACACAGTCCCTGCTGCTGCTCCCCCAGCCGCTGGCACCAACTCCCAGCCACCCACTCCTAAAGCCACGGGGCCCACTGGGACACTGCGGGGGCTCGTGGAAGCCAGCGGCCATTGTGACACAGCGGGGCTGCACAGAGCCCACGGTGCTTTGTGACCCGTGGCTCCCAGGAGAGCCTTTGTTGTTGGGGAAGATGAAACAGGAAAGCCTTATAAATATGATTGCCTCACAAAAGATTCTGGGAATATGAAAACTGTGAGCGACATCGAAATGAAGGCCATCTTTGAGATATAGAGTCTTAGTTACTGAACAACTGGAAAACAATGGTATAGCCGGCTGAAGGTAATCCCCTCTTGATTGAACAATACCCTCTGCTTGCAGACAGGTCCAAGGGTCAGAGCAGACCCTACTAGCTCAGCAGAAGGGGTCCAAAGAGTAGTTTTTAGAAGTTAAAATGTAACACTCTATGGTAATGTAAGAACTCTTATAGGCTGTATGTAAATGCTATAGGATTTGTACCTTGTATTAGATTGGCTACTGAGAATTAGAATATTCACTACAGAAGATGATTTATTGTATTGTAACAAGCTCCTCGCTCTCTTAACTCCTCTCCTCTTAGTAATGCTCTTCTCCTCTTAGTAACGCTCTTAGTAACTCTCTTAGTAGCTCTCTTAGTAATGCTCTTCTCCTCTTAGTAGCTCTCTTAGTAACTCTCTTGCTCTTCTTCTTCCTCTTAATTCAGCTCTCCTCTTAGTTTGTCTCTCTTGCTCTTTACACTCTTAGCTCTCAGCCTCTTGCTCTAGCTCTCTCGCTCACTCTCTCTCCCTCTCTTACACCTTGGGCCTGCTTGGAGCTGCAGCTGGCAGCTCTAAGCAGTGCCCCTGTACCCACGCCCTCTGCAATAAACTGCATGCTCCAAAGACCTGCTTATAGAGATCTCTCGTCGCCGTCCATCTCCAGCCGGGCCCGACCGAACCCACACCCTCATCACCATCATCGCCATCAATTTCGACATTTGTGATGCTGGGGAACTACAAGGAAGCCTGGCTCCTCTGTGACACCACCACAGAAGCTCAGGGGAGCCCTGGAGACCGTGCTGATGCTATTGAACCTGATGCAACCCTGCCTCCTCTGTGACACCACAGAAGCTCTTGGAGCCCTGGAGACCGTGGTGATGCTATGGAACCTGATGCAACCCTGCCTCCTCTGTGACACCACAGAACCTCTGGGAGCCCTGGAGACCGTGCTGATGCTATGGAACCTGATGCAACCCTGCCTCCACTGTGACACCACAGAAGCTCGGGGAGCCCTGGAGACTGTGGTGATGCTATGGAACCTGATGCAACCCTGCCTCCACTGTGACACCACAGAACCTCTGGGAGCCCTGGAGACCGTGCTGATGCTATGGAACCTGATGCAACCCTGCCTCCACTGTGACACCACAGAAGCTCGGGGAGCTCTGCAGACCGTGGGGATGCTGGCGAAGCTGACGGAACCCTGGGCACCACAGTGACGCTATGGAACCTGGTGGAACCGAGGGGCCACAGTGACACTGTGGGGCCTTTTGGAAGCAACAGGACCCTGGTGGGAAGCCACGGGATGATTAATCCTGCACGAACCTGCTCCAGGTGGGCTCCTCTCTCCCGGCTTCCACAGGTGCTGCTAGGATCCCACTCCGGCACTGGCTTGGCACGGGCTCACGGCTTCCTTTGGCAATGGCTCTGCTCCAGGATGGCATGCTGCAGAGAATGCAGGTAGATTTTGTGCTCACTCCTGGCATGCAGCTGGACAATAAAGCCTGATCCAGCCCCCCCTCAGCATATGTCCGGCTCTGGCATTGGGGCGGGGCAACTTTGGGAGCAGCCCCAGCCCTGCTCCTGCTCCCGGCTGGGCACCCAGCTGCTGGGACACAGGTGTGTCCTGATGCCACCGTCTACTCCTTTGAGAAGGGGAGGACAGAGTGCATCAGGGAGTTTGGTGTGGCTTACATGCGGCAAGGAGAAGGTGCAGCCCCAAACTGGCTTTCACTTCTAGAACCTTTTGCTATTGCGGGAGCAGCTGCTGGAGCTTTTCAACCGAGCTGCAAGAGTGAAAAGTGTGATGGCATGTCTATCTGAGAAGGAAGGTTCGGTGCCGCAGCCTGTTGTGCACAATTTATATGCTGATAAGAGAAGGGGGTGCTTTTGGAACGTTTTCCTTCCTGACACTTCTGTCTCTGTGAGCTTTAGCTGCTTGGACTCAGGGATACCGAAGGTATGTGAAAGTGACTGGGATGCGAGAATCATGTTGCACAGGGAACAGGGAAGGTCAGCAAATGTTTCCTGTCCTGGCACATCTCTCAGTCTGAACTGCAGCTGCAGATGCTTCACTTCCGCCAAGGACTCTGCCACCTTGAGAGAAGGATGCGCTCTATGGAGTTGAGAAAGAAAGTGCGTCTCACTAGCTTCTTTCCTCTACTTCATAGACAGCAAAGGGGCTATGAAAGGCAGCACTGGCTTTTTGTTCTAGGACTTCTTCTTTACAAGCAGCTGCTGGATGTTTGGAAGGGGGTTTGGGATATGCAAAAATGAGAGGCTAAGATGGTAAGAGGGTAAGATGGAAGTCATCTGGCAAAAGCAGAGCTCACAAAAGGGCCAGCTGAGAAAGCTCTTGCTGCCTACAACTTCAACTGCACCCCTCAAAGCAGCAGCACACACGCTGCTCTCGGCACTTTCCTTCTCAGCTCTACGCACCATCCTAAGCCTTGCCTCTCCCACACTCAGGATCCAAAGACAACGGCACCAGGGACTGCTCACACACTAAAGGCACCAGGACAAAAGGCTCACCAGCTTGGCCTTTGCATTCCCGCTGACAGCTCCACAGCTTGAACCCAGAGAACTGCCTGCTGCCAACAGCCTTTCCAATCACTCTGAGCACCTCATGACAAGGAGTGTGGGGAATGAATCTCCAGCAGCCTCCTGCCCCAGGCTGTCCCCCGGGAGCAGCCCTGCTCCAGGCCGTGACTGCCACCTGCACAGCCAAAGGACCCAGAGCCGGTGTTACACACCACGGCTGTGCCTGGCACAGAGACACCAGTGGCCACACAAGTGGCCATGGCACTGTCCACACACAGTCCCTGCTGCTGCTCCCCCAGCCGCTGGCACCAACTCCCAGCCACCCACTCCTAAAGCCACGGGGCCCACTGGGACACTGCGGGGGCTCGTGGAAGCCAGCGGCCATTGTGACACAGCGGGGCTGCACAGAGCCCACGGTGCTTTGTGACCCGTGGCTCCCAGGAGAGCCTTTGTGATGCTGGGGAACTACAAGGAAGCCTGGCTCCTCTGTGACACCACCACAGAAGCTCAGGGGAGCCCTGGAGACCGTGGTGATGCTATGGAACCTGATGCAACCCTGCCTCCTCTGTGACACCACAGAACCTCTGGGAGCCCTGGAGACCGTGCTGATGCTATGGAACCTGATGCAACCCTGCCTCCACTGTGACACCACAGAAGCTCAGGGAGCCCTGGAGACTGTGGTGATGCTATGGAACCTGATGCAACCCTGCCTCCACTGTGACACCACAGAACCTCTGGGAGCCCTGGAGACCGTGCTGATGCTATGGAACCTGATGCAACCCTGCCTCCACTGTGACACCACAGAAGCTCGGGGAGCTCTGCAGACCGTGGGGATGCTGGCGAAGCTGACGGAACCCTGGGCACCACAGTGACGCTATGGAACCTGGTGGAACCGAGGGGCCACAGTGACACTGTGGGGCCTTTTGGAAGCAACAGGACCCTGGTGGGAAGCCACGGGATGATTAATCCTGCACGAACCTGCTCCAGGTGGGCTCCTCTCTCCCGGCTTCCACAGGTGCTGCTAGGATCCCACTCCGGCACTGGCTTGGCACGGGCTCACGGCTTCCTTTGGCAATGGCTCTGCTCCAGGATGGCATGCTGCAGAGAATGCAGGTAGATTTTGTGCTCACTCCTGGCATGCAGCTGGACAATAAAGCCTGATCCAGCCCCCCCTCAGCATATGTCCGGCTCTGGCATTGGGGCGGGGCAACTTTGGGAGCAGCCCCAGCCCTGCTCCTGCTCCCGGCTGGGCACCCAGCTGCTGGGACACAGGTGTGTCCTGATGCCACCGTCTACTCCTTTGAGAAGGGGAGGACAGAGTGCATCAGGGAGTTTGGTGTGGCTTACATGCGGCAAGGAGAAGGTGCAGCCCCAAACTGGCTTTCACTTCTAGAACCTTTTGCTATTGCGGGAGCAGCTGCTGGAGCTTTTCAACCGAGCTGCAAGAGTGAAAAGTGTGATGGCATGTCTATCTGAGAAGGAAGGTTCGGTGCCGCAGCCTGTTGTGCACAATTTATATGCTGATAAGAGAAGGGGGTGCTTTTGGAACGTTTTCCTTCCTGACACTTCTGTCTCTGTGAGCTTTAGCTGCTTGGACTCAGGGATACCGAAGGTATGTGAAAGTGACTGGGATGCGAGAATCATGTTGCACAGGGAACAGGGAAGGTCAGCAAATGTTTCCTGTCCTGGCACATCTCTCAGTCTGAACTGCAGCTGCAGATGCTTCACTTCCGCCAAGGACTCTGCCACCTTGAGAGAAGGATGCGCTCTATGGAGTTGAGAAAGAAAGTGCGTCTCACTAGCTTCTTTCCTCTACTTCATAGACAGCAAAGGGGCTATGAAAGGCAGCACTGGCTTTTTGTTCTAGGACTTCTTCTTTACAAGCAGCTGCTGGATGTTTGGAAGGGGGTTTGGGATATGCAAAAATGAGAGGCTAAGATGGTAAGAGGGTAAGATGGAAGTCATCTGGCAAAAGCAGAGCTCACAAAAGGGCCAGCTGAGAAAGCTCTTGCTGCCTACAACTTCAACTGCACCCCTCAAAGCAGCAGCACACACGCTGCTCTCGGCACTTTCCTTCTCAGCTCTACGCACCATCCTAAGCCTTGCCTCTCCCACACTCAGGATCCAAAGACAACGGCACCAGGGACTGCTCACACACTAAAGGCACCAGGACAAAAGGCTCACCAGCTTGGCCTTTGCATTCCCGCTGACAGCTCCACAGCTTGAACCCAGAGAACTGCCTGCTGCCAACAGCCTTTCCAATCACTCTGAGCACCTCATGACAAGGAGTGTGGGGAATGAATCTCCAGCAGCCTCCTGCCCCAGGCTGTCCCCCGGGAGCAGCCCTGCTCCAGGCCGTGACTGCCACCTGCACAGCCAAAGGACCCAGAGCCGGTGTTACACACCACGGCTGTGCCTGGCACAGAGACACCAGTGGCCACACAAGTGGCCATGGCACTGTCCACACACAGTCCCTGCTGCTGCTCCCCCAGCCGCTGGCACCAACTCCCAGCCACCCACTCCTAAAGCCACGGGGCCCACTGGGACACTGCGGGGGCTCGTGGAAGCCAGCGGCCATTGTGACACAGCGGGGCTGCACAGAGCCCACGGTGCTTTGTGACCCGTGGCTCCCAGGAGAGCCTTTGTTGTTGGGGAAGATGAAACAGGAAAGCCTTATAAATATGATTGCCTCACAAAAGATTCTGGGAATATGAAAACTGTGAGCGACATCGAAATGAAGGCCATCTTTGAGATATAGAGTCTTAGTTACTGAACAACTGGAAAACAATGGTATAGCCGGCTGAAGGTAATCCCCTCTTGATTGAACAATACCCTCTGCTTGCAGACAGGTCCAAGGGTCAGAGCAGACCCTACTAGCTCAGCAGAAGGGGTCCAAAGAGTAGTTTTTAGAAGTTAAAATGTAACACTCTATGGTAATGTAAGAACTCTTATAGGCTGTATGTAAATGCTATAGGATTTGTACCTTGTATTAGATTGGCTACTGAGAATTAGAATATTCACTACAGAAGATGATTTATTGTATTGTAACAAGCTCCTCGCTCTCTTAACTCCTCTCCTCTTAGTAATGCTCTTCTCCTCTTAGTAACGCTCTTAGTAACTCTCTTAGTAGCTCTCTTAG
The DNA here is from genome assembly GCF_041296385.1 of Aphelocoma coerulescens. Classification (NCBI taxonomy): domain Eukaryota; kingdom Metazoa; phylum Chordata; class Aves; order Passeriformes; family Corvidae; genus Aphelocoma; species Aphelocoma coerulescens. Next base: position 291,939 of record NW_027183507.1, on the reverse strand, counting down.
TAATGCTCTTCTCCTCTTAGTAGCTCTCTTAGTAACTCTCTTGCTCTTCTTCTTCCTCTTAATTCAGCTCTCCTCTTAGTTTGTCTCTCTTGCTCTTTACACTCTTAGCTCTCAGCCTCTTGCTCTAGCTCTCTCGCTCACTCTCTCTCCCTCTCTTACACCTTGGGCCTGCTTGGAGCTGCAGCTGGCAGCTCTAAGCAGTGCCCCTGTACCCACGCCCTCTGCAATAAACTGCATGCTCCAAAGACCTGCTTATAGAGATCTCTCGTCGCCGTCCATCTCCAGCCGGGCCCGACCGAACCCACACCCTCATCACCATCATCGCCATCAATTTCGACATTTGTGATGCTGGGGAACTACAAGGAAGCCTGGCTCCTCTGTGACACCACCACAGAAGCTCAGGGGAGCCCTGGAGACCGTGCTGATGCTATTGAACCTGATGCAACCCTGCCTCCTCTGTGACACCACAGAAGCTCTTGGAGCCCTGGAGACCGTGGTGATGCTATGGAACCTGATGCAACCCTGCCTCCTCTGTGACACCACAGAACCTCTGGGAGCCCTGGAGACCGTGCTGATGCTATGGAACCTGATGCAACCCTGCCTCCACTGTGACACCACAGAAGCTCGGGGAGCCCTGGAGACTGTGGTGATGCTATGGAACCTGATGCAACCCTGCCTCCACTGTGACACCACAGAACCTCTGGGAGCCCTGGAGACCGTGCTGATGCTATGGAACCTGATGCAACCCTGCCTCCACTGTGACACCACAGAAGCTCGGGGAGCTCTGCAGACCGTGGGGATGCTGGCGAAGCTGACGGAACCCTGGGCACCACAGTGACGCTATGGAACCTGGTGGAACCGAGGGGCCACAGTGACACTGTGGGGCCTTTTGGAAGCAACAGGACCCTGGTGGGAAGCCACGGGATGATTAATCCTGCACGAACCTGCTCCAGGTGGGCTCCTCTCTCCCGGCTTCCACAGGTGCTGCTAGGATCCCACTCCGGCACTGGCTTGGCACGGGCTCACGGCTTCCTTTGGCAATGGCTCTGCTCCAGGATGGCATGCTGCAGAGAATGCAGGTAGATTTTGTGCTCACTCCTGGCATGCAGCTGGACAATAAAGCCTGATCCAGCCCCCCCTCAGCATATGTCCGGCTCTGGCATTGGGGCGGGGCAACTTTGGGAGCAGCCCCAGCCCTGCTCCTGCTCCCGGCTGGGCACCCAGCTGCTGGGACACAGGTGTGTCCTGATGCCACCGTCTACTCCTTTGAGAAGGGGAGGACAGAGTGCATCAGGGAGTTTGGTGTGGCTTACATGCGGCAAGGAGAAGGTGCAGCCCCAAACTGGCTTTCACTTCTAGAACCTTTTGCTATTGCGGGAGCAGCTGCTGGAGCTTTTCAACCGAGCTGCAAGAGTGAAAAGTGTGATGGCATGTCTATCTGAGAAGGAAGGTTCGGTGCCGCAGCCTGTTGTGCACAATTTATATGCTGATAAGAGAAGGGGGTGCTTTTGGAACGTTTTCCTTCCTGACACTTCTGTCTCTGTGAGCTTTAGCTGCTTGGACTCAGGGATACCGAAGGTATGTGAAAGTGACTGGGATGCGAGAATCATGTTGCACAGGGAACAGGGAAGGTCAGCAAATGTTTCCTGTCCTGGCACATCTCTCAGTCTGAACTGCAGCTGCAGATGCTTCACTTCCGCCAAGGACTCTGCCACCTTGAGAGAAGGATGCGCTCTATGGAGTTGAGAAAGAAAGTGCGTCTCACTAGCTTCTTTCCTCTACTTCATAGACAGCAAAGGGGCTATGAAAGGCAGCACTGGCTTTTTGTTCTAGGACTTCTTCTTTACAAGCAGCTGCTGGATGTTTGGAAGGGGGTTTGGGATATGCAAAAATGAGAGGCTAAGATGGTAAGAGGGTAAGATGGAAGTCATCTGGCAAAAGCAGAGCTCACAAAAGGGCCAGCTGAGAAAGCTCTTGCTGCCTACAACTTCAACTGCACCCCTCAAAGCAGCAGCACACACGCTGCTCTCGGCACTTTCCTTCTCAGCTCTACGCACCATCCTAAGCCTTGCCTCTCCCACACTCAGGATCCAAAGACAACGGCACCAGGGACTGCTCACACACTAAAGGCACCAGGACAAAAGGCTCACCAGCTTGGCCTTTGCATTCCCGCTGACAGCTCCACAGCTTGAACCCAGAGAACTGCCTGCTGCCAACAGCCTTTCCAATCACTCTGAGCACCTCATGACAAGGAGTGTGGGGAATGAATCTCCAGCAGCCTCCTGCCCCAGGCTGTCCCCCGGGAGCAGCCCTGCTCCAGGCCGTGACTGCCACCTGCACAGCCAAAGGACCCAGAGCCGGTGTTACACACCACGGCTGTGCCTGGCACAGAGACACCAGTGGCCACACAAGTGGCCATGGCACTGTCCACACACAGTCCCTGCTGCTGCTCCCCCAGCCGCTGGCACCAACTCCCAGCCACCCACTCCTAAAGCCACGGGGCCCACTGGGACACTGCGGGGGCTCGTGGAAGCCAGCGGCCATTGTGACACAGCGGGGCTGCACAGAGCCCACGGTGCTTTGTGACCCGTGGCTCCCAGGAGAGCCTTTGTGATGCTGGGGAACTACAAGGAAGCCTGGCTCCTCTGTGACACCACCACAGAAGCTCAGGGGAGCCCTGGAGACCGTGGTGATGCTATGGAACCTGATGCAACCCTGCCTCCTCTGTGACACCACAGAACCTCTGGGAGCCCTGGAGACCGTGCTGATGCTATGGAACCTGATGCAACCCTGCCTCCTCTGTGACACCACAGAACCTCTGGGAGCCCTGGAGACCGTGCTGATGCTATGGAACCTGATGCAACCCTGCCTCCACTGTGACACCACAGAAGCTCAGGGAGCCCTGGAGACTGTGGTGATGCTATGGAACCTGATGCAACCCTGCCTCCACTGTGACACCACAGAAGCTCAGGGAGCCCTGGAGACTGTGGTGATGCTATGGAACCTGATGCAACCCTGCCTCCACTGTGACACCACAGAAGCTCGGGGAGCTCTGCAGACCGTGGGGATGCTGGCGAAGCTGACGGAACCCTGGGCACCACAGTGACGCTATGGAACCTGGTGGAACCGAGGGGCCACAGTGACACTGTGGGGCCTTTTGGAAGCAACAGGACCCTGGTGGGAAGCCACGGGATGATTAATCCTGCACGAACCTGCTCCAGGTGGGCTCCTCTCTCCCGGCTTCCACAGGTGCTGCTAGGATCCCACTCCGGCACTGGCTTGGCACGGGCTGACGGCTTCCTTTGGCAATGGCTCTGCTCCAGGATGGCATGCTGCAGAGAATGCAGGTAGATTTTGTGCTCACTCCTGGCATGCAGCTGGACAATAAAGCCTGATCCAGCCCCCCCTCAGCATATGTCCGGCTCTGGCATTGGGGCGGGGCAACTTTGGGAGCAGCCCCAGCCCTGCTCCTGCTCCCGGCTGGGCACCCAGCTGCTGGGACACAGGTGTGTCCTGATGCCACCGTCTACTCCTTTGAGAAGGGGAGGACAGAGTGCATCAGGGAGTTTGGTGTGGCTTACATGCGGCAAGGAGAAGGTGCAGCCCCAAACTGGCTTTCACTTCTAGAACCTTTTGCTATTGCGGGAGCAGCTGCTGGAGCTTTTCAACCGAGCTGCAAGAGTAAAAAGTGTGATGGCATGTCTATCTGAGAAGGAAGGTTCGGTGCCGCAGCCTGTTGTGCACAATTTATATGCTGATAAGAGAAGGGGGTGCTTTTGGAACGTTTTCCTTCCTGACACTTCTGTCTCTGTGAGCTTTAGCTGCTTGGACTCAGGGATACCGAAGGTATGTGAAAGTGACTGGGATGCGAGAATCATGTTGCACAGGGAACAGGGAAGGTCAGCAAATGTTTCCTGTCCTGGCACATCTCTCAGTCTGAACTGCAGCTGCAGATGCTTCACTTCCGCCAAGGACTCTGCCACCTTGAGAGAAGGATGCGCTCTATGGAGTTGAGAAAGAAAGTGCGTCTCACTAGCTTCTTTCCTCTACTTCATAGACAGCAAAGGGGCTATGAAAGGCAGCACTGGCTTTTTGTTCTAGGACTTCTTCTTTACAAGCAGCTGCTGGATGTTTGGAAGGGGGTTTGGGATATGCAAAAATGAGAGGCTAAGATGGTAAGAGGGTAAGATGGAAGTCATCTGGCAAAAGCAGAGCTCACAAAAGGGCCAGCTGAGAAAGCTCTTGCTGCCTACAACTTCAACTGCACCCCTCAAAGCAGCAGCACACACGCTGCTCTCGGCACTTTCCTTCTCAGCTCTACGCACCATCCTAAGCCTTGCCTCTCCCACACTCAGGATCCAAAGACAACGGCACCAGGGACTGCTCACACACTAAAGGCACCAGGACAAAAGGCTCACCAGCTTGGCCTTTGCATTCCCGCTGACAGCTCCACAGCTTGAACCCAGAGAACTGCCTGCTGCCAACAGCCTTTCCAATCACTCTGAGCACCTCATGACAAGGAGTGTGGGGAATGAATCTCCAGCAGCCTCCTGCCCCAGGCTGTCCCCCGGGAGCAGCCCTGCTCCAGGCCGTGACTGCCACCTGCACAGCCAAAGGACCCAGAGCCGGTGTTACACACCACGGCTGTGCCTGGCACAGAGACACCAGTGGCCACACAAGTGGCCATGGCACTGTCCACACACAGTCCCTGCTGCTGCTCCCCCAGCCGCTGGCACCAACTCCCAGCCACCCACTCCTAAAGCCACGGGGCCCACTGGGACACTGCGGGGGCTCGTGGAAGCCAGCGGCCATTGTGACACAGCGGGGCTGCACAGAGCCCACGGTGCTTTGTGACCCGTGGCTCCCAGGAGAGCCTTTGTGATGCTGGGGAACTACAAGGAAGCCTGGCTCCTCTGTGACACCACCACAGAAGCTCAGGGGAGCCCTGGAGACCGTGCTGATGCTATTGAACCTGATGCAACCCTGCCTCCTCTGTGACACCACAGAAGCTCTTGGAGCCCTGGAGACCGTGGTGATGCTATGGAACCTGATGCAACCCTGCCTCCTCTGTGACACCACAGAACCTCTGGGAGCCCTGGAGACCGTGCTGATGCTATGGAACCTGATGCAACCCTGCCTCCACTGTGACACCACAGAAGCTCAGGGAGCCCTGGAGACTGTGGTGATGCTATGGAACCTGATGCAACCCTGCCTCCACTGTGACACCACAGAACCTCAGGGAGCCCTGGAGACCGTGCTGATGCTATGGAACCTGATGCAACCCTGCCTCCACTGTGACACCACAGAAGCTCGGGGAGCTCTGCAGACCGTGGGGATGCTGGCGAAGCTGACGGAACCCTGGGCACCACAGTGACGCTATGGAACCTGGTGGAACCGAGGGGCCACAGTGACACTGTGGGGCCTTTTGGAAGCAACAGGACCCTGGTGGGAAGCCACGGGATGATTAATCCTGCACGAACCTGCTCCAGGTGGGCTCCTCTCTCCCGGCTTCCACAGGTGCTGCTAGGATCCCACTCCGGCACTGGCTTGGCACGGGCTCACGGCTTCCTTTGGCAATGGCTCTGCTCCAGGATGGCATGCTGCAGAGAATGCAGGTAGATTTTGTGCTCACTCCTGGCATGCAGCTGGACAATAAAGCCTGATCCAGCCCCCCCTCAGCATATGTCCGGCTCTGGCATTGGGGCGGGGCAACTTTGGGAGCAGCCCCAGCCCTGCTCCTGCTCCCGGCTGGGCACCCAGCTGCTGGGACACAGGTGTGTCCTGATGCCACCGTCTACTCCTTTGAGAAGGGGAGGACAGAGTGCATCAGGGAGTTTGGTGTGGCTTACATGCGGCAAGGAGAAGGTGCAGCCCCAAACTGGCTTTCACTTCTAGAACCTTTTGCTATTGCGGGAGCAGCTGCTGGAGCTTTTCAACCGAGCTGCAAGAGTGAAAAGTGTGATGGCATGTCTATCTGAGAAGGAAGGTTCGGTGCCGCAGCCTGTTGTGCACAATTTATATGCTGATAAGAGAAGGGGGTGCTTTTGGAACGTTTTCCTTCCTGACACTTCTGTCTCTGTGAGCTTTAGCTGCTTGGACTCAGGGATACCGAAGGTGTGTGAAAGTGACTGGGATGCGAGAATCATATTGCACAGGGAACAGGGAAGGTCAGCAAATGTTTCCTGTCCTGGCACATCTCTCAGTCTGAACTGCAGCTGCAGATGCTTCACTTCCGCCAAGGACTCTGCCACCTTGAGAGAAGGATGCGCTCTATGGAGTTGAGAAAGAAAGTGCGTCTCACTAGCTTCTTTCCTCTACTTCATAGACAGCAAAGGGGCTATGAAAGGCAGCACTGGCTTTTTGTTCTAGGACTTCTTCTTTACAAGCAGCTGCTGGATGTTTGGAAGGGGGTTTGGGATATGCAAAAATGAGAGGCTAAGATGGTAAGAGGGTAAGATGGAAGTCATCTGGCAAAAGCAGAGCTCACAAAAGGGCCAGCTGAGAAAGCTCTTGCTGCCTACAACTTCAACTGCACCCCTCAAAGCAGCAGCACACACGCTGCTCTCGGCACTTTCCTTCTCAGCTCTACGCACCATCCTAAGCCTTGCCTCTCCCACACTCAGGATCCAAAGACAACGGCACCAGGGACTGCTCACACACTAAAGGCACCAGGACAAAAGGCTCACCAGCTTGGCCTTTGCATTCCCGCTGACAGCTCCACAGCTTGAACCCAGAGAACTGCCTGCTGCCAACAGCCTTTCCAATCACTCTGAGCACCTCATGACAAGGAGTGTGGGGAATGAATCTCCAGCAGCCTCCTGCCCCAGGCTGTCCCCCGGGAGCAGCCCTGCTCCAGGCCGTGACTGCCACCTGCACAGCCAAAGGACCCGGAGCCGGTGTTACACACCACGGCTGTGCCTGGCACAGAGACACCAGTGGCCACACAAGTGGCCATGGCACTGTCCACACACAGTCCCTGCTGCTGCTCCCCCAGCCGCTGGCACCAACTCCCAGCCACCCACTCCTAAAGCCACGGGGCCCACTGGGACACTGCGGGGGCTCGTGGAAGCCAGCGGCCATTGTGACACAGCGGGGCTGCACAGAGCCCACGGTGCTTTGTGACCCGTGGCTCCCAGGAGAGCCTTTGTGATGCTGGGGAACTACAAGGAAGCCTGGCTCCTCTGTGACACCACCACAGAAGCTCAGGGGAGCCCTGGAGACCGTGGTGATGCTATGGAACCTGATGCAACCCTGCCTCCTCTGTGACACCACAGAACCTCTGGGAGCCCTGGAGACCGTGCTGATGCTATGGAACCTGATGCAACCCTGCCTCCACTGTGACACCACAGAAGCTCAGGGAGCCCTGGAGACTGTGGTGATGCTATGGAACCTGATGCAACCCTGCCTCCACTGTGACACCACAGAACCTCTGGGAGCCCTGGAGACCGTGCTGATGCTATGGAACCTGATGCAACCCTGCCTCCACTGTGACACCACAGAAGCTCGGGGAGCTCTGCAGACCGTGGGGATGCTGGCGAAGCTGACGGAACCCTGGGCACCACAGTGACGCTATGGAACCTGGTGGAACCGAGGGGCCACAGTGACACTGTGGGGCCTTTTGGAAGCAACAGGACCCTGGTGGGAAGCCACGGGATGATTAATCCTGCACGAACCTGCTCCAGGTGGGCTCCTCTCTCCCGGCTTCCACAGGTGCTGCTAGGATCCCACTCCGGCACTGGCTTGGCACGGGCTCACGGCTTCCTTTGGCAATGGCTCTGCTCCAGGATGGCATGCTGCAGAGAATGCAGGTAGATTTTGTGCTCACTCCTGGCATGCAGCTGGACAATAAAGCCTGATCCAGCCCCCCCTCAGCATATGTCCGGCTCTGGCATTGGGGCGGGGCAACTTTGGGAGCAGCCCCAGCCCTGCTCCTGCTCCCGGCTGGGCACCCAGCTGCTGGGACACAGGTGTGTCCTGATGCCACCGTCTACTCCTTTGAGAAGGGGAGGACAGAGTGCATCAGGGAGTTTGGTGTGGCTTACATGCGGCAAGGAGAAGGTGCAGCCCCAAACTGGCTTTCACTTCTAGAACCTTTTGCTATTGCGGGAGCAGCTGCTGGAGCTTTTCAACCGAGCTGCAAGAGTAAAAAGTGTGATGGCATGTCTATCTGAGAAGGAAGGTTCGGTGCCGCAGCCTGTTGTGCACAATTTATATGCTGATAAGAGAAGGGGGTGCTTTTGGAACGTTTTCCTTCCTGACACTTCTGTCTCTGTGAGCTTTAGCTGCTTGGACTCAGGGATACCGAAGGTATGTGAAAGTGACTGGGATGCGAGAATCATGTTGCACAGGGAACAGGGAAGGTCAGCAAATGTTTCCTGTCCTGGCACATCTCTCAGTCTGAACTGCAGCTGCAGATGCTTCACTTCCGCCAAGGACTCTGCCACCTTGAGAGAAGGATGCGCTCTATGGAGTTGAGAAAGAAAGTGCGTCTCACTAGCTTCTTTCCTCTACTTCATAGACAGCAAAGGGGCTATGAAAGGCAGCACTGGCTTTTTGTTCTAGGACTTCTTCTTTACAAGCAGCTGCTGGATGTTTGGAAGGGGGTTTGGGATATGCAAAAATGAGAGGCTAAGATGGTAAGAGGGTAAGATGGAAGTCATCTGGCAAAAGCAGAGCTCACAAAAGGGCCAGCTGAGAAAGCTCTTGCTGCCTACAACTTCAACTGCACCCCTCAAAGCAGCAGCACACACGCTGCTCTCGGCACTTTCCTTCTCAGCTCTACGCACCATCCTAAGCCTTGCCTCTCCCACACTCAGGATCCAAAGACAACGGCACCAGGGACTGCTCACACACTAAAGGCACCAGGACAAAAGGCTCACCAGCTTGGCCTTTGCATTCCCGCTGACAGCTCCACAGCTTGAACCCAGAGAACTGCCTGCTGCCAACAGCCTTTCCAATCACTCTGAGCACCTCATGACAAGGAGTGTGGGGAATGAATCTCCAGCAGCCTCCTGCCCCAGGCTGTCCCCCGGGAGCAGCCCTGCTCCAGGCCGTGACTGCCACCTGCACAGCCAAAGGACCCAGAGCCGGTGTTACACACCACGGCTGTGCCTGGCACAGAGACACCAGTGGCCACACAAGTGGCCATGGCACTGTCCACACACAGTCCCTGCTGCTGCTCCCCCAGCCGCTGGCACCAACTCCCAGCCACCCACTCCTAAAGCCACGGGGCCCACTGGGACACTGCGGGGGCTCGTGGAAGCCAGCGGCCATTGTGACACAGCGGGGCTGCACAGAGCCCACGGTGCTTTGTGACCCGTGGCTCCCAGGAGAGCCTTTGTGATGCTGGGGAACTACAAGGAAGCCTGGCTCCTCTGTGACACCACCACAGAAGCTCAGGGGAGCCCTGGAGACCGTGGTGATGCTATTGAACCTGATGCAACCCTGCCTCCTCTGTGACACCACAGAACCTCTGGGAGCCCTGGAGACCGTGGTGATGCTATGGAACCTGATGCAACCCTGCCTCCTCTGTGACACCACAGAACCTCTGGGAGCCCTGGAGACCGTGCTGATGCTATGGAACCTGATGCAACCCTGCCTCCACTGTGACACCACAGAAGCTCGGGGAGCCCTGGAGACTGTGGTGATGCTATGGAACCTGATGCAACCCTGCCTCCACTGTGACACCACAGAACCTCTGGGAGCCCTGGAGACCGTGCTGATGCTATGGAACCTGATGCAACCCTGCCTCCACTGTGACACCACAGAAGCTCGGGGAGCTCTGCAGACCGTGGGGATGCTGGCGAAGCTGACGGAACCCTGGGCACCACAGTGACGCTATGGAACCTGGTGGAACCGAGGGGCCACAGTGACACTGTGGGGCCTTTTGGAAGCAACAGGACCCTGGTGGGAAGCCACGGGATGATTAATCCTGCACGAACCTGCTCCAGGTGGGCTCCTCTCTCCCGGCTTCCACAGGTGCTGCTAGAATCCCACTCCGGCACTGGCTTGGCACGGGCTGACGGCTTCCTTTGGCAATGGCTCTGCTCCAGGATGGCATGCTGCAGAGAATGCAGGTAGATTTTGTGCTCACTCCTGGCATGCAGCTGGACAATAAAGCCTGATCCAGCCCCCCCTCAGCATATGTCCGGCTCTGGCATTGGGGCGGGGCAACTTTGGGAGCAGCCCCAGCCCTGCTCCTGCTCCCAGCTGGGCACCCAGCTGCTGGGACACAGGTGTGTCCTGATGCCACCGTCTACTCCTTTGAGAAGGGGAGGACAGAGTGCATCAGGGAGTTTGGTGTGGCTTACATGCGGCAAGGAGAAGGTGCAGCCCCAAACTGGCTTTCACTTCTAGAACCTTTTGCTATTGCGGGAGCAGCTGCTGGAGCTTTTCAACCGAGCTGCAAGAGTGAAAAGTGTGATGGCATGTCTATCTGAGAAGGAAGGTTCGGTGCCGCAGCCTGTTGTGCACAATTTATATGCTGATAAGAGAAGGGGGTGCTTTTGGAACGTTTTCCTTCCTGACACTTCTGTCTCTGTGAGCTTTAGCTGCTTGGACTCAGGGATACCGAAGGTATGTGAAAGTGACTGGGATGCGAGAATCATGTTGCACAGGGAACAGGGAAGGTCAGCAAATGTTTCCTGTCCTGGCACATCTCTCAGTCTGAACTGCAGCTGCAGATGCTTCACTTCCGCCAAGGACTCTGCCACCTTGAGAGAAGGATGCGCTCTATGGAGTTGAGAAAGAAAGTGCGTCTCACTAGCTTCTTTCCTCTACTTCATAGACAGCAAAGGGGCTATGAAAGGCAGCACTGGCTTTTTGTTCTAGGACTTCTTCTTTACAAGCAGCTGCTGGATGTTTGGAAGGGGGTTTGGGATATGCAAAAATGAGAGGCTAAGATGGTAAGAGGGTAAGATGGAAGTCATCTGGCAAAAGCAGAGCTCACAAAAGGGCCAGCTGAGAAAGCTCTTGCTGCCTACAACTTCAACTGCACCCCTCAAAGCAGCAGCACACACGCTGCTCTCGGCACTTTCCTTCTCAGCTCTACGCACCATCCTAAGCCTTGCCTCTCCCACACTCAGGATCCAAAGACAACGGCACCAGGGACTGCTCACACACTAAAGGCACCAGGACAAAAGGCTCACCAGCTTGGCCTTTGCATTCCCGCTGACAGCTCCACAGCTTGAACCCAGAGAACTGCCTGCTGCCAACAGCCTTTCCAATCACTCTGAGCACCTCATGACAAGGAGTGTGGGGAATGAATCTCCAGCAGCCTCCTGCCCCAGGCTGTCCCCCGGGAGCAGCCCTGCTCCAGGCCGTGACTGCCACCTGCACAGCCAAAGGACCCAGAGCCGGTGTTACACACCACGGCTGTGCCTGGCACAGAGACACCAGTGGCCACACAAGTGGCCATGGCACTGTCCACACACAGTCCCTGCTGCTGCTCCCCCAGCCGCTGGCACCAACTCCCAGCCACCCACTCCTAAAGCCACGGGGCCCACTGGGACACTGCGGGGGCTCGTGGAAGCCAGCGGCCATTGTGACACAGCGGGGCTGCACAGAGCCCACGGTGCTTTGTGACCCGTGGCTCCCAGGAGAGCCTTTGTTGTTGGGGAAGATGAAACAGGAAAGCCTTATAAATATGATTGCCTCACAAAAGATTCTGGGAATATGAAAACTGTGAGCGACATCGAAATGAAGGCCATCTTTGAGATATAGAGTCTTAGTTACTGAACAACTGGAAAACAATGGTATAGCCGGCTGAAGGTAATCCCCTCTTGATTGAACAATACCCTCTGCTTGCAGACAGGTCCAAGGGTCAGAGCAGACCCTACTAGCTCAGCAGAAGGGGTCCAAAGAGTAGTTTTTAGAAGTTAAAATGTAACACTCTATGGTAATGTAAGAACTCTTATAGGCTGTATGTAAATGCTATAGGATTTGTACCTTGTATTAGATTGGCTACTGAGAATTAGAATATTCACTACAGAAGATGATTTATTGTATTGTAACAAGCTCCTCGCTCTCTTAACTCCTCTCCTCTTAGTAATGCTCTTCTCCTCTTAGTAACGCTCTTAGTAACTCTCTTAGTAGCTCTCTTAGTAATGCTCTTCTCCTCTTAGTAGCTCTCTTAGTAACTCTCTTGCTCTTCTTCTTCCTCTTAATTCAGCTCTCCTCTTAGTTTGTCTCTCTTGCTCTTTACACTCTTAGCTCTCAGCCTCTTGCTCTAGCTCTCTCGCTCACTCTCTCTCCCTCTCTTACACCTTGGGCCTGCTTGGAGCTGCAGCTGGCAGCTCTAAGCAGTGCCCCTGTACCCACGCCCTCTGCAATAAACTGCATGCTCCAAAGACCTGCTTATAGAGATCTCTCGTCGCCGTCCATCTCCAGCCGGGCCCGACCGAACCCACACCCTCATCACCATCATCGCCATCAATTTCGACATTTGTGATGCTGGGGAACTACAAGGAAGCCTGGCTCCTCTGTGACACCACCACAGAAGCTCAGGGGAGCCCTGGAGACCGTGCTGATGCTATTGAACCTGATGCAACCCTGCCTCCTCTGTGACACCACAGAAGCTCTTGGAGCCCTGGAGACCGTGGTGATGCTATGGAACCTGATGCAACCCTGCCTCCTCTGTGACACCACAGAACCTCTGGGAGCCCTGGAGACCGTGCTGATGCTATGGAACCTGATGCAACCCTGCCTCCACTGTGACACCACAGAAGCTCGGGGAGCCCTGGAGACTGTGGTGATGCTATGGAACCTGATGCAACCCTGCCTCCACTGTGACACCACAGAACCTCTGGGAGCCCTGGAGACCGTGCTGATGCTATGGAACCTGATGCAACCCTGCCTCCACTGTGACACCACAGAAGCTCGGGGAGCTCTGCAGACCGTGGGGATGCTGGCGAAGCTGACGGAACCCTGGGCACCACAGTGACGCTATGGAACCTGGTGGAACCGAGGGGCCACAGTGACACTGTGGGGCCTTTTGGAAGCAACAGGACCCTGGTGGGAAGCCACGGGATGATTAATCCTGCACGAACCTGCTCCAGGTGGGCTCCTCTCTCCCGGCTTCCACAGGTGCTGCTAGGATCCCACTCCGGCACTGGCTTGGCACGGGCTCACGGCTTCCTTTGGCAATGGCTCTGCTCCAGGATGGCATGCTGCAGAGAATGCAGGTAGATTTTGTGCTCACTCCTGGCATGCAGCTGGACAATAAAGCCTGATCCAGCCCCCCCTCAGCATATGTCCGGCTCTGGCATTGGGGCGGGGCAACTTTGGGAGCAGCCCCAGCCCTGCTCCTGCTCCCGGCTGGGCACCCAGCTGCTGGGACACAGGTGTGTCCTGATGCCACCGTCTACTCCTTTGAGAAGGGGAGGACAGAGTGCATCAGGGAGTTTGGTGTGGCTTACATGCGGCAAGGAGAAGGTGCAGCCCCAAACTGGCTTTCACTTCTAGAACCTTTTGCTATTGCGGGAGCAGCTGCTGGAGCTTTTCAACCGAGCTGCAAGAGTGAAAAGTGTGATGGCATGTCTATCTGAGAAGGAAGGTTCGGTGCCGCAGCCTGTTGTGCACAATTTATATGCTGATAAGAGAAGGGGGTGCTTTTGGAACGTTTTCCTTCCTGACACTTCTGTCTCTGTGAGCTTTAGCTGCTTGGACTCAGGGATACCGAAGGTATGTGAAAGTGACTGGGATGCGAGAATCATGTTGCACAGGGAACAGGGAAGGTCAGCAAATGTTTCCTGTCCTGGCACATCTCTCAGTCTGAACTGCAGCTGCAGATGCTTCACTTCCGCCAAGGACTCTGCCACCTTGAGAGAAGGATGCGCTCTATGGAGTTGAGAAAGAAAGTGCGTCTCACTAGCTTCTTTCCTCTACTTCATAGACAGCAAAGGGGCTATGAAAGGCAGCACTGGCTTTTTGTTCTAGGACTTCTTCTTTACAAGCAGCTGCTGGATGTTTGGAAGGGGGTTTGGGATATGCAAAAATGAGAGGCTAAGATGGTAAGAGGGTAAGATGGAAGTCATCTGGCAAAAGCAGAGCTCACAAAAGGGCCAGCTGAGAAAGCTCTTGCTGCCTACAACTTCAACTGCACCCCTCAAAGCAGCAGCACACACGCTGCTCTCGGCACTTTCCTTCTCAGCTCTACGCACCATCCTAAGCCTTGCCTCTCCCACACTCAGGATCCAAAGACAACGGCACCAGGGACTGCTCACACACTAAAGGCACCAGGACAAAAGGCTCACCAGCTTGGCCTTTGCATTCCCGCTGACAGCTCCACAGCTTGAACCCAGAGAACTGCCTGCTGCCAACAGCCTTTCCAATCACTCTGAGCACCTCATGACAAGGAGTGTGGGGAATGAATCTCCAGCAGCCTCCTGCCCCAGGCTGTCCCCCGGGAGCAGCCCTGCTCCAGGCCGTGACTGCCACCTGCACAGCCAAAGGACCCAGAGCCGGTGTTACACACCACGGCTGTGCCTGGCACAGAGACACCAGTGGCCACACAAGTGGCCATGGCACTGTCCACACACAGTCCCTGCTGCTGCTCCCCCAGCCGCTGGCACCAACTCCCAGCCACCCACTCCTAAAGCCACGGGGCCCACTGGGACACTGCGGGGGCTCGTGGAAGCCAGCGGCCATTGTGACACAGCGGGGCTGCACAGAGCCCACGGTGCTTTGTGACCCGTGGCTCCCAGGAGAGCCTTTGTGATGCTGGGGAACTACAAGGAAGCCTGGCTCCTCTGTGACACCACCACAGAAGCTCAGGGGAGCCCTGGAGACCGTGGTGATGCTATGGAACCTGATGCAACCCTGCCTCCTCTGTGACACCACAGAACCTCTGGGAGCCCTGGAGACCGTGCTGATGCTATGGAACCTGATGCAACCCTGCCTCCACTGTGACACCACAGAAGCTCAGGGAGCCCTGGAGACTGTGGTGATGCTATGGAACCTGATGCAACCCTGCCTCCACTGTGACACCACAGAACCTCTGGGAGCCCTGGAGACCGTGCTGATGCTATGGAACCTGATGCAACCCTGCCTCCACTGTGACACCACAGAAGCTCGGGGAGCTCTGCAGACCGTGGGGATGCTGGCGAAGCTGACGGAACCCTGGGCACCACAGTGACGCTATGGAACCTGGTGGAACCGAGGGGCCACAGTGACACTGTGGGGCCTTTTGGAAGCAACAGGACCCTGGTGGGAAGCCACGGGATGATTAATCCTGCACGAACCTGCTCCAGGTGGGCTCCTCTCTCCCGGCTTCCACAGGTGCTGCTAGGATCCCACTCCGGCACTGGCTTGGCACGGGCTCACGGCTTCCTTTGGCAATGGCTCTGCTCCAGGATGGCATGCTGCAGAGAATGCAGGTAGATTTTGTGCTCACTCCTGGCATGCAGCTGGACAATAAAGCCTGATCCAGCCCCCCCTCAGCATATGTCCGGCTCTGGCATTGGGGCGGGGCAACTTTGGGAGCAGCCCCAGCCCTGCTCCTGCTCCCGGCTGGGCACCCAGCTGCTGGGACACAGGTGTGTCCTGATGCCACCGTCTACTCCTTTGAGAAGGGGAGGACAGAGTGCATCAGGGAGTTTGGTGTGGCTTACATGCGGCAAGGAGAAGGTGCAGCCCCAAACTGGCTTTCACTTCTAGAACCTTTTGCTATTGCGGGAGCAGCTGCTGGAGCTTTTCAACCGAGCTGCAAGAGTAAAAAGTGTGATGGCATGTCTATCTGAGAAGGAAGGTTCGGTGCCGCAGCCTGTTGTGCACAATTTATATGCTGATAAGAGAAGGGGGTGCTTTTGGAACGTTTTCCTTCCTGACACTTCTGTCTCTGTGAGCTTTAGCTGCTTGGACTCAGGGATACCGAAGGTATGTGAAAGTGACTGGGATGCGAGAATCATGTTGCACAGGGAACAGGGAAGGTCAGCAAATGTTTCCTGTCCTGGCACATCTCTCAGTCTGAACTGCAGCTGCAGATGCTTCACTTCCGCCAAGGACTCTGCCACCTTGAGAGAAGGATGCGCTCTATGGAGTTGAGAAAGAAAGTGCGTCTCACTAGCTTCTTTCCTCTACTTCATAGACAGCAAAGGGGCTATGAAAGGCAGCACTGGCTTTTTGTTCTAGGACTTCTTCTTTACAAGCAGCTGCTGGATGTTTGGAAGGGGGTTTGGGATATGCAAAAATGAGAGGCTAAGATGGTAAGAGGGTAAGATGGAAGTCATCTGGCAAAAGCAGAGCTCACAAAAGGGCCAGCTGAGAAAGCTCTTGCTGCCTACAACTTCAACTGCACCCCTCAAAGCAGCAGCACACACGCTGCTCTCGGCACTTTCCTTCTCAGCTCTACGCACCATCCTAAGCCTTGCCTCTCCCACACTCAGGATCCAAAGACAACGGCACCAGGGACTGCTCACACACTAAAGGCACCAGGACAAAAGGCTCACCAGCTTGGCCTTTGCATTCCCGCTGACAGCTCCACAGCTTGAACCCAGAGAACTGCCTGCTGCCAACAGCCTTTCCAATCACTCTGAGCACCTCATGACAAGGAGTGTGGGGAATGAATCTCCAGCAGCCTCCTGCCCCAGGCTGTCCCCCGGGAGCAGCCCTGCTCCAGGCCGTGACTGCCACCTGCACAGCCAAAGGACCCAGAGCCGGTGTTACACACCACGGCTGTGCCTGGCACAGAGACACCAGTGGCCACACAAGTGGCCATGGCACTGTCCACACACAGTCCCTGCTGCTGCTCCCCCAGCCGCTGGCACCAACTCCCAGCCACCCACTCCTAAAGCCACGGGGCCCACTGGGACACTGCGGGGGCTCGTGGAAGCCAGCGGCCATTGTGACACAGCGGGGCTGCACAGAGCCCACGGTGCTTTGTGACCCGTGGCTCCCAGGAGAGCCTTTGTGATGCTGGGGAACTACAAGGAAGCCTGGCTCCTCTGTGACACCACCACAGAAGCTCAGGGGAGCCCTGGAGACCGTGCTGATGCTATTGAACCTGATGCAACCCTGCCTCCTCTGTGACACCACAGAAGCTCTGGGAGCCCTGGAGACCGTGGTGATGCTATGGAACCTGATGCAACCCTGCCTCCTCTGTGACACCACAGAACCTCTGGGAGCCCTGGAGACCGTGCTGATGCTATGGAACCTGATGCAACCCTGCCTCCACTGTGACACCACAGAAGCTCGGGGAGCCCTGGAGACTGTGGTGATGCTATGGAACCTGATGCAACCCTGCCTCCACTGTGACACCACAGAACCTCTGGGAGCCCTGGAGACCGTGCTGATGCTATGGAACCTGATGCAACCCTGCCTCCACTGTGACACCACAGAAGCTCGGGGAGCTCTGCAGACCGTGGGGATGCTGGCGAAGCTGACGGAACCCTGGGCACCACAGTGACGCTATGGAACCTGGTGGAACCGAGGGGCCACAGTGACACTGTGGGGCCTTTTGGAAGCAACAGGACCCTGGTGGGAAGCCACGGGATGATTAATCCTGCACGAACCTGCTCCAGGTGGGCTCCTCTCTCCCGGCTTCCACAGGTGCTGCTAGGATCCCACTCCGGCACTGGCTTGGCACGGGCTGACGGCTTCCTTTGGCAATGGCTCTGCTCCAGGATGGCATGCTGCAGAGAATGCAGGTAGATTTTGTGCTCACTCCTGGCATGCAGCTGGACAATAAAGCCTGATCCAGCCCCCCCTCAGCATATGTCCGGCTCTGGCATTGGGGCGGGGCAACTTTGGGAGCAGCCCCAGCCCTGCTCCTGCTCCCAGCTGGGCACCCAGCTGCTGGGACACAGGTGTGTCCTGATGCCACCGTCTACTCCTTTGAGAAGGGGAGGACAGAGTGCATCAGGGAGTTTGGTGTGGCTTACATGCGGCAAGGAGAAGGTGCAGCCCCAAACTGGCTTTCACTTCTAGAACCTTTTGCTATTGCGGGAGCAGCTGCTGGAGCTTTTCAACCGAGCTGCAAGAGTGAAAAGTGTGATGGCATGTCTATCTGAGAAGGAAGGTTCGGTGCCGCAGCCTGTTGTGCACAATTTATATGCTGATAAGAGAAGGGGGTGCTTTTGGAACGTTTTCCTTCCTGACACTTCTGTCTCTGTGAGCTTTAGCTGCTTGGACTCAGGGATACCGAAGGTATGTGAAAGTGACTGGGATGCGAGAATCATGTTGCACAGGGAACAGGGAAGGTCAGCAAATGTTTCCTGTCCTGGCACATCTCTCAGTCTGAACTGCAGCTGCAGATGCTTCACTTCCGCCAAGGACTCTGCCACCTTGAGAGAAGGATGCGCTCTATGGAGTTGAGAAAGAAAGTGCGTCTCACTAGCTTCTTTCCTCTACTTCATAGACAGCAAAGGGGCTATGAAAGGCAGCACTGGCTTTTTGTTCTAGGACTTCTTCTTTACAAGCAGCTGCTGGATGTTTGGAAGGGGGTTTGGGATATGCAAAAATGAGAGGCTAAGATGGTAAGAGGGTAAGATGGAAGTCATCTGGCAAAAGCAGAGCTCACAAAAGGGCCAGCTGAGAAAGCTCTTGCTGCCTACAACTTCAACTGCACCCCTCAAAGCAGCAGCACACACGCTGCTCTCGGCACTTTCCTTCTCAGCTCTACGCACCATCCTAAGCCTTGCCTCTCCCACACTCAGGATCCAAAGACAACGGCACCAGGGACTGCTCACACACTAAAGGCACCAGGACAAAAGGCTCACCAGCTTGGCCTTTGCATTCCCGCTGACAGCTCCACAGCTTGAACCCAGAGAACTGCCTGCTGCCAACAGCCTTTCCAATCACTCTGAGCACCTCATGACAAGGAGTGTGGGGAATGAATCTCCAGCAGCCTCCTGCCCCAGGCTGTCCCCCGGGAGCAGCCCTGCTCCAGGCCGTGACTGCCACCTGCACAGCCAAAGGACCCAGAGCCGGTGTTACACACCACGGCTGTGCCTGGCACAGAGACACCAGTGGCCACACAAGTGGCCATGGCACTGTCCACACACAGTCCCTGCTGCTGCTCCCCCAGCCGCTGGCACCAACTCCCAGCCACCCACTCCTAAAGCCACGGGGCCCACTGGGACACTGCGGGGGCTCGTGGAAGCCAGCGGCCATTGTGACACAGCGGGGCTGCACAGAGCCCACGGTGCTTTGTGACCCGTGGCTCCCAGGAGAGCCTTTGTTGTTGGGGAAGATGAAACAGGAAAGCCTTATAAATATGATTGCCTCACAAAAGATTCTGGGAATATGAAAACTGTGAGCGACATCGAAATGAAGGCCATCTTTGAGATATAGAGTCTTAGTTACTGAACAACTGGAAAACAATGGTATAGCCGGCTGAAGGTAATCCCCTCTTGATTGAACAATACCCTCTGCTTGCAGACAGGTCCAAGGGTCAGAGCAGACCCTACTAGCTCAGCAGAAGGGGTCCAAAGAGTAGTTTTTAGAAGTTAAAATGTAACACTCTATGGTAATGTAAGAACTCTTATAGGCTGTATGTAAATGCTATAGGATTTGTACCTTGTATTAGATTGGCTACTGAGAATTAGAATATTCACTACAGAAGATGATTTATTGTATTGTAACAAGCTCCTCGCTCTCTTAACTCCTCTCCTCTTAGTAATGCTCTTCTCCTCTTAGTAACGCTCTTAGTAACTCTCTTAGTAGCTCTCTTAGTAATGCTCTTCTCCTCTTAGTAGCTCTCTTAGTAACTCTCTTGCTCTTCTTCTTCCTCTTAATTCAGCTCTCCTCTTAGTTTGTCTCTCTTGCTCTTTACACTCTTAGCTCTCAGCCTCTTGCTCTAGCTCTCTCGCTCACTCTCTCTCCCTCTCTTACACCTTGGGCCTGCTTGGAGCTGCAGCTGGCAGCTCTAAGCAGTGCCCCTGTACCCACGCCCTCTGCAATAAACTGCATGCTCCAAAGACCTGCTTATAGAGATCTCTCGTCGCCGTCCATCTCCAGCCGGGCCCGACCGAACCCACACCCTCATCACCATCATCGCCATCAATTTCGACATTTGTGATGCTGGGGAACTACAAGGAAGCCTGGCTCCTCTGTGACACCACCACAGAAGCTCAGGGGAGCCCTGGAGACCGTGCTGATGCTATTGAACCTGATGCAACCCTGCCTCCTCTGTGACACCACAGAAGCTCTTGGAGCCCTGGAGACCGTGGTGATGCTATGGAACCTGATGCAACCCTGCCTCCTCTGTGACACCACAGAACCTCTGGGAGCCCTGGAGACCGTGCTGATGCTATGGAACCTGATGCAACCCTGCCTCCACTGTGACACCACAGAAGCTCGGGGAGCCCTGGAGACTGTGGTGATGCTATGGAACCTGATGCAACCCTGCCTCCACTGTGACACCACAGAACCTCTGGGAGCCCTGGAGACCGTGCTGATGCTATGGAACCTGATGCAACCCTGCCTCCACTGTGACACCACAGAAGCTCGGGGAGCTCTGCAGACCGTGGGGATGCTGGCGAAGCTGACGGAACCCTGGGCACCACAGTGACGCTATGGAACCTGGTGGAACCGAGGGGCCACAGTGACACTGTGGGGCCTTTTGGAAGCAACAGGACCCTGGTGGGAAGCCACGGGATGATTAATCCTGCACGAACCTGCTCCAGGTGGGCTCCTCTCTCCCGGCTTCCACAGGTGCTGCTAGGATCCCACTCCGGCACTGGCTTGGCACGGGCTCACGGCTTCCTTTGGCAATGGCTCTGCTCCAGGATGGCATGCTGCAGAGAATGCAGGTAGATTTTGTGCTCACTCCTGGCATGCAGCTGGACAATAAAGCCTGATCCAGCCCCCCCTCAGCATATGTCCGGCTCTGGCATTGGGGCGGGGCAACTTTGGGAGCAGCCCCAGCCCTGCTCCTGCTCCCGGCTGGGCACCCAGCTGCTGGGACACAGGTGTGTCCTGATGCCACCGTCTACTCCTTTGAGAAGGGGAGGACAGAGTGCATCAGGGAGTTTGGTGTGGCTTACATGCGGCAAGGAGAAGGTGCAGCCCCAAACTGGCTTTCACTTCTAGAACCTTTTGCTATTGCGGGAGCAGCTGCTGGAGCTTTTCAACCGAGCTGCAAGAGTGAAAAGTGTGATGGCATGTCTATCTGAGAAGGAAGGTTCGGTGCCGCAGCCTGTTGTGCACAATTTATATGCTGATAAGAGAAGGGGGTGCTTTTGGAACGTTTTCCTTCCTGACACTTCTGTCTCTGTGAGCTTTAGCTGCTTGGACTCAGGGATACCGAAGGTATGTGAAAGTGACTGGGATGCGAGAATCATGTTGCACAGGGAACAGGGAAGGTCAGCAAATGTTTCCTGTCCTGGCACATCTCTCAGTCTGAACTGCAGCTGCAGATGCTTCACTTCCGCCAAGGACTCTGCCACCTTGAGAGAAGGATGCGCTCTATGGAGTTGAGAAAGAAAGTGCGTCTCACTAGCTTCTTTCCTCTACTTCATAGACAGCAAAGGGGCTATGAAAGGCAGCACTGGCTTTTTGTTCTAGGACTTCTTCTTTACAAGCAGCTGCTGGATGTTTGGAAGGGGGTTTGGGATATGCAAAAATGAGAGGCTAAGATGGTAAGAGGGTAAGATGGAAGTCATCTGGCAAAAGCAGAGCTCACAAAAGGGCCAGCTGAGAAAGCTCTTGCTGCCTACAACTTCAACTGCACCCCTCAAAGCAGCAGCACACACGCTGCTCTCGGCACTTTCCTTCTCAGCTCTACGCACCATCCTAAGCCTTGCCTCTCCCACACTCAGGATCCAAAGACAACGGCACCAGGGACTGCTCACACACTAAAGGCACCAGGACAAAAGGCTCACCAGCTTGGCCTTTGCATTCCCGCTGACAGCTCCACAGCTTGAACCCAGAGAACTGCCTGCTGCCAACAGCCTTTCCAATCACTCTGAGCACCTCATGACAAGGAGTGTGGGGAATGAATCTCCAGCAGCCTCCTGCCCCAGGCTGTCCCCCGGGAGCAGCCCTGCTCCAGGCCGTGACTGCCACCTGCACAGCCAAAGGACCCAGAGCCGGTGTTACACACCACGGCTGTGCCTGGCACAGAGACACCAGTGGCCACACAAGTGGCCATGGCACTGTCCACACACAGTCCCTGCTGCTGCTCCCCCAGCCGCTGGCACCAACTCCCAGCCACCCACTCCTAAAGCCACGGGGCCCACTGGGACACTGCGGGGGCTCGTGGAAGCCAGCGGCCATTGTGACACAGCGGGGCTGCACAGAGCCCACGGTGCTTTGTGACCCGTGGCTCCCAGGAGAGCCTTTGTGATGCTGGGGAACTACAAGGAAGCCTGGCTCCTCTGTGACACCACCACAGAAGCTCAGGGGAGCCCTGGAGACCGTGGTGATGCTATGGAACCTGATGCAACCCTGCCTCCTCTGTGACACCACAGAACCTCTGGGAGCCCTGGAGACCGTGCTGATGCTATGGAACCTGATGCAACCCTGCCTCCACTGTGACACCACAGAAGCTCAGGGAGCCCTGGAGACTGTGGTGATGCTATGGAACCTGATGCAACCCTGCCTCCACTGTGACACCACAGAAGCTCGGGGAGCTCTGCAGACCGTGGGGATGCTGGCGAAGCTGACGGAACCCTGGGCACCACAGTGACGCTATGGAACCTGGTGGAACCGAGGGGCCACAGTGACACTGTGGGGCCTTTTGGAAGCAACAGGACCCTGGTGGGAAGCCACGGGATGATTAATCCTGCACGAACCTGCTCCAGGTGGGCTCCTCTCTCCCGGCTTCCACAGGTGCTGCTAGGATCCCACTCCGGCACTGGCTTGGCACGGGCTCACGGCTTCCTTTGGCAATGGCTCTGCTCCAGGATGGCATGCTGCAGAGAATGCAGGTAGATTTTGTGCTCACTCCTGGCATGCAGCTGGACAATAAAGCCTGATCCAGCCCCCCCTCAGCATATGTCCGGCTCTGGCATTGGGGCGGGGCAACTTTGGGAGCAGCCCCAGCCCTGCTCCTGCTCCCGGCTGGGCACCCAGCTGCTGGGACACAGGTGTGTCCTGATGCCACCGTCTACTCCTTTGAGAAGGGGAGGACAGAGTGCATCAGGGAGTTTGGTGTGGCTTACATGCGGCAAGGAGAAGGTGCAGCCCCAAACTGGCTTTCACTTCTAGAACCTTTTGCTATTGCGGGAGCAGCTGCTGGAGCTTTTCAACCGAGCTGCAAGAGTGAAAAGTGTGATGGCATGTCTATCTGAGAAGGAAGGTTCGGTGCCGCAGCCTGTTGTGCACAATTTATATGCTGATAAGAGAAGGGGGTGCTTTTGGAACGTTTTCCTTCCTGACACTTCTGTCTCTGTGAGCTTTAGCTGCTTGGACTCAGGGATACCGAAGGTATGTGAAAGTGACTGGGATGCGAGAATCATGTTGCACAGGGAACAGGGAAGGTCAGCAAATGTTTCCTGTCCTGGCACATCTCTCAGTCTGAACTGCAGCTGCAGATGCTTCACTTCCGCCAAGGACTCTGCCACCTTGAGAGAAGGATGCGCTCTATGGAGTTGAGAAAGAAAGTGCGTCTCACTAGCTTCTTTCCTCTACTTCATAGACAGCAAAGGGGCTATGAAAGGCAGCACTGGCTTTTTGTTCTAGGACTTCTTCTTTACAAGCAGCTGCTGGATGTTTGGAAGGGGGTTTGGGATATGCAAAAATGAGAGGCTAAGATGGTAAGAGGGTAAGATGGAAGTCATCTGGCAAAAGCAGAGCTCACAAAAGGGCCAGCTGAGAAAGCTCTTGCTGCCTACAACTTCAACTGCACCCCTCAAAGCAGCAGCACACACGCTGCTCTCGGCACTTTCCTTCTCAGCTCTACGCACCATCCTAAGCCTTGCCTCTCCCACACTCAGGATCCAAAGACAACGGCACCAGGGACTGCTCACACACTAAAGGCACCAGGACAAAAGGCTCACCAGCTTGGCCTTTGCATTCCCGCTGACAGCTCCACAGCTTGAACCCAGAGAACTGCCTGCTGCCAACAGCCTTTCCAATCACTCTGAGCACCTCATGACAAGGAGTGTGGGGAATGAATCTCCAGCAGCCTCCTGCCCCAGGCTGTCCCCCGGGAGCAGCCCTGCTCCAGGCCGTGACTGCCACCTGCACAGCCAAAGGACCCAGAGCCGGTGTTACACACCACGGCTGTGCCTGGCACAGAGACACCAGTGGCCACACAAGTGGCCATGGCACTGTCCACACACAGTCCCTGCTGCTGCTCCCCCAGCCGCTGGCACCAACTCCCAGCCACCCACTCCTAAAGCCACGGGGCCCACTGGGACACTGCGGGGGCTCGTGGAAGCCAGCGGCCATTGTGACACAGCGGGGCTGCACAGAGCCCACGGTGCTTTGTGACCCGTGGCTCCCAGGAGAGCCTTTGTTGTTGGGGAAGATGAAACAGGAAAGCCTTATAAATATGATTGCCTCACAAAAGATTCTGGGAATATGAAAACTGTGAGCGACATCGAAATGAAGGCCATCTTTGAGATATAGAGTCTTAGTTACTGAACAACTGGAAAACAATGGTATAGCCGGCTGAAGGTAATCCCCTCTTGATTGAACAATACCCTCTGCTTGCAGACAGGTCCAAGGGTCAGAGCAGACCCTACTAGCTCAGCAGAAGGGGTCCAAAGAGTAGTTTTTAGAAGTTAAAATGTAACACTCTATGGTAATGTAAGAACTCTTATAGGCTGTATGTAAATGCTATAGGATTTGTACCTTGTATTAGATTGGCTACTGAGAATTAGAATATTCACTACAGAAGATGATTTATTGTATTGTAACAAGCTCCTCGCTCTCTTAACTCCTCTCCTCTTAGTAATGCTCTTCTCCTCTTAGTAACGCTCTTAGTAACTCTCTTAGTAGCTCTCTTAGTAATGCTCTTCTCCTCTTAGTAGCTCTCTTAGTAACTCTCTTGCTCTTCTTCTTCCTCTTAATTCAGCTCTCCTCTTAGTTTGTCTCTCTTGCTCTTTACACTCTTAGCTCTCAGCCTCTTGCTCTAGCTCTCTCGCTCACTCTCTCTCCCTCTCTTACACCTTGGGCCTGCTTGGAGCTGCAGCTGGCAGCTCTAAGCAGTGCCCCTGTACCCACGCCCTCTGCAATAAACTGCATGCTCCAAAGACCTGCTTATAGAGATCTCTCGTCGCCGTCCATCTCCAGCCGGGCCCGACCGAACCCACACCCTCATCACCATCATCGCCATCAATTTCGACATTTGTGATGCTGGGGAACTACAAGGAAGCCTGGCTCCTCTGTGACACCACCACAGAAGCTCAGGGGAGCCCTGGAGACCGTGCTGATGCTATTGAACCTGATGCAACCCTGCCTCCTCTGTGACACCACAGAAGCTCTTGGAGCCCTGGAGACCGTGGTGATGCTATGGAACCTGATGCAACCCTGCCTCCTCTGTGACACCACAGAACCTCTGGGAGCCCTGGAGACCGTGCTGATGCTATGGAACCTGATGCAACCCTGCCTCCACTGTGACACCACAGAAGCTCGGGGAGCCCTGGAGACTGTGGTGATGCTATGGAACCTGATGCAACCCTGCCTCCACTGTGACACCACAGAACCTCTGGGAGCCCTGGAGACCGTGCTGATGCTATGGAACCTGATGCAACCCTGCCTCCACTGTGACACCACAGAAGCTCGGGGAGCTCTGCAGACCGTGGGGATGCTGGCGAAGCTGACGGAACCCTGGGCACCACAGTGACGCTATGGAACCTGGTGGAACCGAGGGGCCACAGTGACACTGTGGGGCCTTTTGGAAGCAACAGGACCCTGGTGGGAAGCCACGGGATGATTAATCCTGCACGAACCTGCTCCAGGTGGGCTCCTCTCTCCCGGCTTCCACAGGTGCTGCTAGGATCCCACTCCGGCACTGGCTTGGCACGGGCTGACGGCTTCCTTTGGCAATGGCTCTGCTCCAGGATGGCATGCTGCAGAGAATGCAGGTAGATTTTGTGCTCACTCCTGGCATGCAGCTGGACAATAAAGCCTGATCCAGCCCCCCCTCAGCATATGTCCGGCTCTGGCATTGGGGCGGGGCAACTTTGGGAGCAGCCCCAGCCCTGCTCCTGCTCCCGGCTGGGCACCCAGCTGCTGGGACACAGGTGTGTCCTGATGCCACCGTCTACTCCTTTGAGAAGGGGAGGACAGAGTGCATCAGGGAGTTTGGTGTGGCTTACATGCGGCAAGGAGAAGGTGCAGCCCCAAACTGGCTTTCACTTCTAGAACCTTTTGCTATTGCGGGAGCAGCTGCTGGAGCTTTTCAACCGAGCTGCAAGAGTGAAAAGTGTGATGGCATGTCTATCTGAGAAGGAAGGTTCGGTGCCGCAGCCTGTTGTGCACAATTTATATGCTGATAAGAGAAGGGGGTGCTTTTGGAACGTTTTCCTTCCTGACACTTCTGTCTCTGTGAGCTTTAGCTGCTTGGACTCAGGGATACCGAAGGTATGTGAAAGTGACTGGGATGCGAGAATCATGTTGCACAGGGAACAGGGAAGGTCAGCAAATGTTTCCTGTCCTGGCACATCTCTCAGTCTGAACTGCAGCTGCAGATGCTTCACTTCCGCCAAGGACTCTGCCACCTTGAGAGAAGGATGCGCTCTATGGAGTTGAGAAAGAAAGTGCGTCTCACTAGCTTCTTTCCTCTACTTCATAGACAGCAAAGGGGCTATGAAAGGCAGCACTGGCTTTTTGTTCTAGGACTTCTTCTTTACAAGCAGCTGCTGGATGTTTGGAAGGGGGTTTGGGATATGCAAAAATGAGAGGCTAAGATGGTAAGAGGGTAAGATGGAAGTCATCTGGCAAAAGCAGAGCTCACAAAAGGGCCAGCTGAGAAAGCTCTTGCTGCCTACAACTTCAACTGCACCCCTCAAAGCAGCAGCACACACGCTGCTCTTGGCACTTTCCTTCTCAGCTCTACGCACCATCCTAAGCCTTGCCTCTCCCACACTCAGGATCCAAAGACAACGGCACCAGGGACTGCTCACACACTAAAGGCACCAGGACAAAAGGCTCACCAGCTTGGCCTTTGCATTCCCGCTGACAGCTCCACAGCTTGAACCCAGAGAACTGCCTGCTGCCAACAGCCTTTCCAATCACTCTGAGCACCTCATGACAAGGAGTGTGGGGAATGAATCTCCAGCAGCCTCCTGCCCCAGGCTGTCCCCCGGGAGCAGCCCTGCTCCAGGCCGTGACTGCCACCTGCACAGCCAAAGGACCCAGAGCCGGTGTTACACACCACGGCTGTGCCTGGCACAGAGACACCAGTGGCCACACAAGTGGCCATGGCACTGTCCACACACAGTCCCTGCTGCTGCTCCCCCAGCCGCTGGCACCAACTCCCAGCCACCCACTCCTAAAGCCACGGGGCCCACTGGGACACTGCGGGGGCTCGTGGAAGCCAGCGGCCATTGTGACACAGCGGGGCTGCACAGAGCCCACGGTGCTTTGTGACCCGTGGCTCCCAGGAGAGCCTTTGTTGTTGGGGAAGATGAAACAGGAAAGCCTTATAAATATGATTGCCTCACAAAAGATTCTGGGAATATGAAAACTGTGAGCGACATCGAAATGAAGGCCATCTTTGAGATATAGAGTCTTAGTTACTGAACAACTGGAAAACAATGGTATAGCCGGCTGAAGGTAATCCCCTCTTGATTGAACAATACCCTCTGCTTGCAGACAGGTCCAAGGGTCAGAGCAGACCCTACTAGCTCAGCAGAAGGGGTCCAAAGAGTAGTTTTTAGAAGTTAAAATGTAACACTCTATGGTAATGTAAGAACTCTTATAGGCTGTATGTAAATGCTATAGGATTTGTACCTTGTATTAGATTGGCTACTGAGAATTAGAATATTCACTACAGAAGATGATTTATTGTATTGTAACAAGCTCCTCGCTCTCTTAACTCCTCTCCTCTTAGTAATGCTCTTCTCCTCTTAGTAACGCTCTTAGTAACTCTCTTAGTAGCTCTCTTAGTAATGCTCTTCTCCTCTTAGTAGCTCTCTTAGTAACTCTCTTGCTCTTCTTCTTCCTCTTAATTCAGCTCTCCTCTTAGTTTGTCTCTCTTGCTCTTTACACTCTTAGCTCTCAGCCTCTTGCTCTAGCTCTCTCGCTCACTCTCTCTCCCTCTCTTACACCTTGGGCCTGCTTGGAGCTGCAGCTGGCAGCTCTAAGCAGTGCCCCTGTACCCACGCCCTCTGCAATAAACTGCATGCTCCAAAGACCTGCTTATAGAGATCTCTCGTCGCCGTCCATCTCCAGCCGGGCCCGACCGAACCCACACCCTCATCACCATCATCGCCATCAATTTCGACATTTGTGATGCTGGGGAACTACAAGGAAGCCTGGCTCCTCTGTGACACCACCACAGAAGCTCAGGGGAGCCCTGGAGACCGTGCTGATGCTATTGAACCTGATGCAACCCTGCCTCCTCTGTGACACCACAGAAGCTCTTGGAGCCCTGGAGACCGTGGTGATGCTATGGAACCTGATGCAACCCTGCCTCCTCTGTGACACCACAGAACCTCTGGGAGCCCTGGAGACCGTGCTGATGCTATGGAACCTGATGCAACCCTGCCTCCACTGTGACACCACAGAAGCTCGGGGAGCCCTGGAGACTGTGGTGATGCTATGGAACCTGATGCAACCCTGCCTCCACTGTGACACCACAGAACCTCTGGGAGCCCTGGAGACCGTGCTGATGCTATGGAACCTGATGCAACCCTGCCTCCACTGTGACACCACAGAAGCTCGGGGAGCTCTGCAGACCGTGGGGATGCTGGCGAAGCTGACGGAACCCTGGGCACCACAGTGACGCTATGGAACCTGGTGGAACCGAGGGGCCACAGTGACACTGTGGGGCCTTTTGGAAGCAACAGGACCCTGGTGGGAAGCCACGGGATGATTAATCCTGCACGAACCTGCTCCAGGTGGGCTCCTCTCTCCCGGCTTCCACAGGTGCTGCTAGGATCCCACTCCGGCACTGGCTTGGCACGGGCTGACGGCTTCCTTTGGCAATGGCTCTGCTCCAGGATGGCATGCTGCAGAGAATGCAGGTAGATTTTGTGCTCACTCCTGGCATGCAGCTGGACAATAAAGCCTGATCCAGCCCCCCCTCAGCATATGTCCGGCTCTGGCATTGGGGCGGGGCAACTTTGGGAGCAGCCCCAGCCCTGCTCCTGCTCCCGGCTGGGCACCCAGCTGCTGGGACACAGGTGTGTCCTGATGCCACCGTCTACTCCTTTGAGAAGGGGAGGACAGAGTGCATCAGGGAGTTTGGTGTGGCTTACATGCGGCAAGGAGAAGGTGCAGCCCCAAACTGGCTTTCACTTCTAGAACCTTTTGCTATTGCGGGAGCAGCTGCTGGAGCTTTTCAACCGAGCTGCAAGAGTGAAAAGTGTGATGGCATGTCTATCTGAGAAGGAAGGTTCGGTGCCGCAGCCTGTTGTGCACAATTTATATGCTGATAAGAGAAGGGGGTGCTTTTGGAACGTTTTCCTTCCTGACACTTCTGTCTCTGTGAGCTTTAGCTGCTTGGACTCAGGGATACCGAAGGTATGTGAAAGTGACTGGGATGCGAGAATCATGTTGCACAGGGAACAGGGAAGGTCAGCAAATGTTTCCTGTCCTGGCACATCTCTCAGTCTGAACTGCAGCTGCAGATGCTTCACTTCCGCCAAGGACTCTGCCACCTTGAGAGAAGGATGCGCTCTATGGAGTTGAGAAAGAAAGTGCGTCTCACTAGCTTCTTTCCTCTACTTCATAGACAGCAAAGGGGCTATGAAAGGCAGCACTGGCTTTTTGTTCTAGGACTTCTTCTTTACAAGCAGCTGCTGGATGTTTGGAAGGGGGTTTGGGATATGCAAAAATGAGAGGCTAAGATGGTAAGAGGGTAAGATGGAAGTCATCTGGCAAAAGCAGAGCTCACAAAAGGGCCAGCTGAGAAAGCTCTTGCTGCCTACAACTTCAACTGCACCCCTCAAAGCAGCAGCACACACGCTGCTCTCGGCACTTTCCTTCTCAGCTCTACGCACCATCCTAAGCCTTGCCTCTCCCACACTCAGGATCCAAAGACAACGGCACCAGGGACTGCTCACACACTAAAGGCACCAGGACAAAAGGCTCACCAGCTTGGCCTTTGCATTCCCGCTGACAGCTCCACAGCTTGAACCCAGAGAACTGCCTGCTGCCAACAGCCTTTCCAATCACTCTGAGCACCTCATGACAAGGAGTGTGGGGAATGAATCTCCAGCAGCCTCCTGCCCCAGGCTGTCCCCCGGGAGCAGCCCTGCTCCAGGCCGTGACTGCCACCTGCACAGCCAAAGGACCCAGAGCCGGTGTTACACACCACGGCTGTGCCTGGCACAGAGACACCAGTGGCCACACAAGTGGCCATGGCACTGTCCACACACAGTCCCTGCTGCTGCTCCCCCAGCCGCTGGCACCAACTCCCAGCCACCCACTCCTAAAGCCACGGGGCCCACTGGGACACTGCGGGGGCTCGTGGAAGCCAGCGGCCATTGTGACACAGCGGGGCTGCACAGAGCCCACGGTGCTTTGTGACCCGTGGCTCCCAGGAGAGCCTTTGTGATGCTGGGGAACTACAAGGAAGCCTGGCTCCTCTGTGACACCACCACAGAAGCTCAGGGGAGCCCTGGAGACCGTGCTGATGCTATGGAACCTGATGCAACCCTGCCTCCTCTGTGACACCACAGAACCTCTGGGAGCCCTGGAGACCGTGCTGATGCTATGGAACCTGATGCAACCCTGCCTCCTCTGTGACACCACAGAACCTCTGGGAGCCCTGGAGACCGTGCTGATGCTATGGAACCTGATGCAACCCTGCCTCCACTGTGACACCACAGAAGCTCAGGGAGCCCTGGAGACTGTGGTGATGCTATGGAACCTGATGCAACCCTGCCTCCACTGTGACACCACAGAACCTCTGAGAGCCCTGGAGACCGTGCTGATGCTATGGAACCTGATGCAACCCTGCCTCCACTGTGACACCACAGAAGCTCGGGGAGCTCTGCAGACCGTGGGGATGCTGGCGAAGCTGACGGAACCCTGGGCACCACAGTGACGCTATGGAACCTGGTGGAACCGAGGGGCCACAGTGACACTGTGGGGCCTTTTGGAAGCAACAGGACCCTGGTGGGAAGCCACGGGATGATTAATCCTGCACGAACCTGCTCCAGGTGGGCTCCTCTCTCCCGGCTTCCACAGGTGCTGCTAGGATCCCACTCCGGCACTGGCTTGGCACGGGCTGACGGCTTCCTTTGGCAATGGCTCTGCTCCAGGATGGCATGCTGCAGAGAATGCAGGTAGATTTTGTGCTCACTCCTGGCATGCAGCTGGACAATAAAGCCTGATCCAGCCCCCCCTCAGCATATGTCCGGCTCTGGCATTGGGGCGGGGCAACTTTGGGAGCAGCCCCAGCCCTGCTCCTGCTCCCGGCTGGGCACCCAGCTGCTGGGACACAGGTGTGTCCTGATGCCACCGTCTACTCCTTTGAGAAGGGGAGGACAGAGTGCATCAGGGAGTTTGGTGTGGCTTACATGCGGCAAGGAGAAGGTGCAGCCCCAAACTGGCTTTCACTTCTAGAACCTTTTGCTATTGCGGGAGCAGCTGCTGGAGCTTTTCAACCGAGCTGCAAGAGTGAAAAGTGTGATGGCATGTCTATCTGAGAAGGAAGGTTCGGTGCCGCAGCCTGTTGTGCACAATTTATATGCTGATAAGAGAAGGGGGTGCTTTTGGAACGTTTTCCTTCCTGACACTTCTGTCTCTGTGAGCTTTAGCTGCTTGGACTCAGGGATACCGAAGGTATGTGAAAGTGACTGGGATGCGAGAATCATGTTGCACAGGGAACAGGGAAGGTCAGCAAATGTTTCCTGTCCTGGCACATCTCTCAGTCTGAACTGCAGCTGCAGATGCTTCACTTCCGCCAAGGACTCTGCCACCTTGAGAGAAGGATGCGCTCTATGGAGTTGAGAAAGAAAGTGCGTCTCACTAGCTTCTTTCCTCTACTTCATAGACAGCAAAGGGGCTATGAAAGGCAGCACTGGCTTTTTGTTCTAGGACTTCTTCTTTACAAGCAGCTGCTGGATGTTTGGAAGGGGGTTTGGGATATGCAAAAATGAGAGGCTAAGATGGTAAGAGGGTAAGATGGAAGTCATCTGGCAAAAGCAGAGCTCACAAAAGGGCCAGCTGAGAAAGCTCTTGCTGCCTACAACTTCAACTGCACCCCTCAAAGCAGCAGCACACATGCTGCTCTCGGCACTTTCCTTCTCAGCTCTACGCACCATCCTAAGCCTTGCCTCTCCCACACTCAGGATCCAAAGACAACGGCACCAGGGACTGCTCACACACTAAAGGCACCAGGACAAAAGGCTCACCAGCTTGGCCTTTGCATTCCCGCTGACAGCTCCACAGCTTGAACCCAGAGAACTGCCTGCTGCCAACAGCCTTTCCAATCACTCTGAGCACCTCATGACAAGGAGTGTGGGGAATGAATCTCCAGCAGCCTCCTGCCCCAGGCTGTCCCCCGGGAGCAGCCCTGCTCCAGGCCGTGACTGCCACCTGCACAGCCAAAGGACCCAGAGCCGGTGTTACACACCACGGCTGTGCCTGGCACAGAGACACCAGTGGCCACACAAGTGGCCATGGCACTGTCCACACACAGTCCCTGCTGCTGCTCCCCCAGCCGCGGGCACCAACTCCCAGCCACCCACTCCTAAAGCCACGGGGCCCACTGGGACACTGCGGGGGCTCGTGGAAGCCAGCGGCCATTGTGACACAGCGGGGCTGCACAGAGCCCACGGTGCTTTGTGACCCGTGGCTCCCAGGAGAGCCTTTGTGATGCTGGGGAACTACAAGGAAGCCTGGCTCCTCTGTGACACCACCACAGAAGCTCAGGGGAGCCCTGGAGACCGTGCTGATGCTATGGAACCTGATGCAACCCTGCCTCCTCTGTGACACCACAGAACCTCTGGGAGCCCTGGAGACCGTGCTGATGCTATGGAACCTGATGCAACCCTGCCTCCTCTGTGACACCACAGAACCTCTGGGAGCCCTGGAGACCGTGCTGATGCTATGGAACCTGATGCAACCCTGCCTCCACTGTGACACCACAGAAGCTCAGGGAGCCCTGGAGACTGTGGTGATGCTATGGAACCTGATGCAACCCTGCCTCCACTGTGACACCACAGAACCTCTGAGAGCCCTGGAGACCGTGCTGATGCTATGGAACCTGATGCAACCCTGCCTCCACTGTGACACCACAGAAGCTCGGGGAGCTCTGCAGACCGTGGGGATGCTGGCGAAGCTGACGGAACCCTGGGCACCACAGTGACGCTATGGAACCTGGTGGAACCGAGGGGCCACAGTGACACTGTGGGGCCTTTTGGAAGCAACAGGACCCTGGTGGGAAGCCACGGGATGATTAATCCTGCACGAACCTGCTCCAGGTGGGCTCCTCTCTCCCGGCTTCCACAGGTGCTGCTAGGATCCCACTCCGGCACTGGCTTGGCACGGGCTCACGGCTTCCTTTGGCAATGGCTCTGCTCCAGGATGGCATGCTGCAGAGAATGCAGGTAGATTTTGTGCTCACTCCTGGCATGCAGCTGGACAATAAAGCCTGATCCAGCCCCCCCTCAGCATATGTCCGGCTCTGGCATTGGGGCGGGGCAACTTTGGGAGCAGCCCCAGCCCTGCTCCTGCTCCCGGCTGGGCACCCAGCTGCTGGGACACAGGTGTGTCCTGATGCCACCGTCTACTCCTTTGAGAAGGGGAGGACAGAGTGCATCAGGGAGTTTGGTGTGGCTTACATGCGGCAAGGAGAAGGTGCAGCCCCAAACTGGCTTTCACTTCTAGAACCTTTTGCTATTGCGGGAGCAGCTGCTGGAGCTTTTCAACCGAGCTGCAAGAGTGAAAAGTGTGATGGCATGTCTATCTGAGAAGGAAGGTTCGGTGCCGCAGCCTGTTGTGCACAATTTATATGCTGATAAGAGAAGGGGGTGCTTTTGGAACGTTTTCCTTCCTGACACTTCTGTCTCTGTGAGCTTTAGCTGCTTGGACTCAGGGATACCGAAGGTATGTGAAAGTGACTGGGATGCGAGAATCATGTTGCACAGGGAACAGGGAAGGTCAGCAAATGTTTCCTGTCCTGGCACATCTCTCAGTCTGAACTGCAGCTGCAGATGCTTCACTTCCGCCAAGGACTCTGCCACCTTGAGAGAAGGATGCGCTCTATGGAGTTGAGAAAGAAAGTGCGTCTCACTAGCTTCTTTCCTCTACTTCATAGACAGCAAAGGGGCTATGAAAGGCAGCACTGGCTTTTTGTTCTAGGACTTCTTCTTTACAAGCAGCTGCTGGATGTTTGGAAGGGGGTTTGGGATATGCAAAAATGAGAGGCTAAGATGGTAAGAGGGTAAGATGGAAGTCATCTGGCAAAAGCAGAGCTCACAAAAGGGCCAGCTGAGAAAGCTCTTGCTGCCTACAACTTCAACTGCACCCCTCAAAGCAGCAGCACACACGCTGCTCTCGGCACTTTCCTTCTCAGCTCTACGCACCATCCTAAGCCTTGCCTCTCCCACACTCAGGATCCAAAGACAACGGCACCAGGGACTGCTCACACACTAAAGGCACCAGGACAAAAGGCTCACCAGCTTGGCCTTTGCATTCCCGCTGACAGCTCCACAGCTTGAACCCAGAGAACTGCCTGCTGCCAACAGCCTTTCCAATCACTCTGAGCACCTCATGACAAGGAGTGTGGGGAATGAATCTCCAGCAGCCTCCTGCCCCAGGCTGTCCCCCGGGAGCAGCCCTGCTCCAGGCCGTGACTGCCACCTGCACAGCCAAAGGACCCAGAGCCGGTGTTACACACCACGGCTGTGCCTGGCACAGAGACACCAGTGGCCACACAAGTGGCCATGGCACTGTCCACACACAGTCCCTGCTGCTGCTCCCCCAGCCGCTGGCACCAACTCCCAGCCACCCACTCCTAAAGCCACGGGGCCCACTGGGACACTGCGGGGGCTCGTGGAAGCCAGCGGCCATTGTGACACAGCGGGGCTGCACAGAGCCCACGGTGCTTTGTGACCCGTGGCTCCCAGGAGAGCCTTTGTGATGCTGGGGAACTACAAGGAAGCCTGGCTCCTCTGTGACACCACCACAGAAGCTCAGGGGAGCCCTGGAGACCGTGCTGATGCTATTGAACCTGATGCAACCCTGCCTCCACTGTGACACCACAGAACCTCTGGGAGCCCTGGAGACCGTGCTGATGCTATGGAACCTGATGCAACCCTGCCTCCTCTGTGACACCACAGAACCTCTGGGAGCCCTGGAGACCGTGCTGATGCTATGGAACCTGATGCAACCCTGCCTCCACTGTGACACCACAGAAGCTCAGGGAGCCCTGGAGACTGTGGTGATGCTATGGAACCTGATGCAACCCTGCCTCCACTGTGACACCACAGAACCTCTGGGAGCCCTGGAGACCGTGCTGATGCTATGGAACCTGATGCAACCCTGCCTCCACTGTGACACCACAGAAGCTCGGGGAGCTCTGCAGACCGTGGGGATGCTGGCGAAGCTGACGGAACCCTGGGCACCACAGTGACGCTATGGAACCTGGTGGAACCGAGGGGCCACAGTGACACTGTGGGGCCTTTTGGAAGCAACAGGACCCTGGTGGGAAGCCACGGGATGATTAATCCTGCACGAACCTGCTCCAGGTGGGCTCCTCTCTCCCGGCTTCCACAGGTGCTGCTAGGATCCCACTCCGGCACTGGCTTGGCACGGGCTCACGGCTTCCTTTGGCAATGGCTCTGCTCCAGGATGGCATGCTGCAGAGAATGCAGGTAGATTTTTTGCTCACTCCTGGCATGCAGCTGGACAATAAAGCCTGATCCAGCCCCCCCTCAGCATATGTCCGGCTCTGGCATTGGGGCGGGGCAACTTTGGGAGCAGCCCCAGCCCTGCTCCTGCTCCCGGCTGGGCACCCAGCTGCTGGGACACAGGTGTGTCCTGATGCCACCGTCTACTCCTTTGAGAAGGGGAGGACAGAGTGCATCAGGGAGTTTGGTGTGGCTTACATGCGGCAAGGAGAAGGTGCAGCCCCAAACTGGCTTTCACTTCTAGAACCTTTTGCTATTGCGGGAGCAGCTGCTGGAGCTTTTCAACCGAGCTGCAAGAGTGAAAAGTGTGATGGCATGTCTATCTGAGAAGGAAGGTTCGGTGCCGCAGCCTGTTGTGCACAATTTATATGCTGATAAGAGAAGGGGGTGCTTTTGGAACGTTTTCCTTCCTGACACTTCTGTCTCTGTGAGCTTTAGCTGCTTGGACTCAGGGATACCGAAGGTATGTGAAAGTGACTGGGATGCGAGAATCATGTTGCACAGGGAACAGGGAAGGTCAGCAAATGTTTCCTGTCCTGGCACATCTCTCAGTCTGAACTGCAGCTGCAGATGCTTCACTTCCGCCAAGGACTCTGCCACCTTGAGAGAAGGATGCGCTCTATGGAGTTGAGAAAGAAAGTGCGTCTCACTAGCTTCTTTCCTCTACTTCATAGACAGCAAAGGGGCTATGAAAGGCAGCACTGGCTTTTTGTTCTAGGACTTCTTCTTTACAAGCAGCTGCTGGATGTTTGGAAGGGGGTTTGGGATATGCAAAAATGAGAGGCTAAGATGGTAAGAGGGTAAGATGGAAGTCATCTGGCAAAAGCAGAGCTCACAAAAGGGCCAGCTGAGAAAGCTCTTGCTGCCTACAACTTCAACTGCACCCCTCAAAGCAGCAGCACACACGCTGCTCTCGGCACTTTCCTTCTCAGCTCTACGCACCATCCTAAGCCTTGCCTCTCCCACACTCAGGATCCAAAGACAACGGCACCAGGGACTGCTCACACACTAAAGGCACCAGGACAAAAGGCTCACCAGCTTGGCCTTTGCATTCCCGCTGACAGCTCCACAGCTTGAACCCAGAGAACTGCCTGCTGCCAACAGCCTTTCCAATCACTCTGAGCACCTCATGACAAGGAGTGTGGGGAATGAATCTCCAGCAGCCTCCTGCCCCAGGCTGTCCCCCGGGAGCAGCCCTGCTCCAGGCCGTGACTGCCACCTGCACAGCCAAAGGACCCAGAGCCGGTGTTACACACCACGGCTGTGCCTGGCACAGAGACACCAGTGGCCACACAAGTGGCCATGGCACTGTCCACACACAGTCCCTGCTGCTGCTCCCCCAGCCGCTGGCACCAACTCCCAGCCACCCACTCCTAAAGCCACGGGGCCCACTGGGACACTGCGGGGGCTCGTGGAAGCCAGCGGCCATTGTGACACAGCGGGGCTGCACAGAGCCCACGGTGCTTTGTGACCCGTGGCTCCCAGGAGAGCCTTTGTGATGCTGGGGAACTACAAGGAAGCCTGGCTCCTCTGTGACACCACCACAGAAGCTCAGGGGAGCCCTGGAGACCGTGCTGATGCTATTGAACCTGATGCAACCCTGCCTCCTCTGTGACACCACAGAAGCTCTTGGAGCCCTGGAGACCGTGGTGATGCTATGGAACCTGATGCAACCCTGCCTCCTCTGTGACACCACAGAACCTCTGGGAGCCCTGGAGACCGTGCTGATGCTATGGAACCTGATGCAACCCTGCCTCCACTGTGACACCACAGAAGCTCAGGGAGCCCTGGAGACTGTGGTGATGCTATGGAACCTGATGCAACCCTGCCTCCACTGTGACACCACAGAACCTCAGGGAGCCCTGGAGACCGTGCTGATGCTATGGAACCTGATGCAACCCTGCCTCCACTGTGACACCACAGAAGCTCGGGGAGCTCTGCAGACCGTGGGGATGCTGGCGAAGCTGACGGAACCCTGGGCACCACAGTGACGCTATGGAACCTGGTGGAACCGAGGGGCCACAGTGACACTGTGGGGCCTTTTGGAAGCAACAGGACCCTGGTGGGAAGCCACGGGATGATTAATCCTGCACGAACCTGCTCCAGGTGGGCTCCTCTCTCCCGGCTTCCACAGGTGCTGCTAGGATCCCACTCCGGCACTGGCTTGGCACGGGCTCACGGCTTCCTTTGGCAATGGCTCTGCTCCAGGATGGCATGCTGCAGAGAATGCAGGTAGATTTTGTGCTCACTCCTGGCATGCAGCTGGACAATAAAGCCTGATCCAGCCCCCCCTCAGCATATGTCCGGCTCTGGCATTGGGGCGGGGCAACTTTGGGAGCAGCCCCAGCCCTGCTCCTGCTCCCGGCTGGGCACCCAGCTGCTGGGACACAGGTGTGTCCTGATGCCACCGTCTACTCCTTTGAGAAGGGGAGGACAGAGTGCATCAGGGAGTTTGGTGTGGCTTACATGCGGCAAGGAGAAGGTGCAGCCCCAAACTGGCTTTCACTTCTAGAACCTTTTGCTATTGCGGGAGCAGCTGCTGGAGCTTTTCAACCGAGCTGCAAGAGTGAAAAGTGTGATGGCATGTCTATCTGAGAAGGAAGGTTCGGTGCCGCAGCCTGTTGTGCACAATTTATATGCTGATAAGAGAAGGGGGTGCTTTTGGAACGTTTTCCTTCCTGACACTTCTGTCTCTGTGAGCTTTAGCTGCTTGGACTCAGGGATACCGAAGGTGTGTGAAAGTGACTGGGATGCGAGAATCATATTGCACAGGGAACAGGGAAGGTCAGCAAATGTTTCCTGTCCTGGCACATCTCTCAGTCTGAACTGCAGCTGCAGATGCTTCACTTCCGCCAAGGACTCTGCCACCTTGAGAGAAGGATGCGCTCTATGGAGTTGAGAAAGAAAGTGCGTCTCACTAGCTTCTTTCCTCTACTTCATAGACAGCAAAGGGGCTATGAAAGGCAGCACTGGCTTTTTGTTCTAGGACTTCTTCTTTACAAGCAGCTGCTGGATGTTTGGAAGGGGGTTTGGGATATGCAAAAATGAGAGGCTAAGATGGTAAGAGGGTAAGATGGAAGTCATCTGGCAAAAGCAGAGCTCACAAAAGGGCCAGCTGAGAAAGCTCTTGCTGCCTACAACTTCAACTGCACCCCTCAAAGCAGCAGCACACACGCTGCTCTCGGCACTTTCCTTCTCAGCTCTACGCACCATCCTAAGCCTTGCCTCTCCCACACTCAGGATCCAAAGACAACGGCACCAGGGACTGCTCACACACTAAAGGCACCAGGACAAAAGGCTCACCAGCTTGGCCTTTGCATTCCCGCTGACAGCTCCACAGCTTGAACCCAGAGAACTGCCTGCTGCCAACAGCCTTTCCAATCACTCTGAGCACCTCATGACAAGGAGTGTGGGGAATGAATCTCCAGCAGCCTCCTGCCCCAGGCTGTCCCCCGGGAGCAGCCCTGCTCCAGGCCGTGACTGCCACCTGCACAGCCAAAGGACCCAGAGCCGGTGTTACACACCACGGCTGTGCCTGGCACAGAGACACCAGTGGCCACACAAGTGGCCATGGCACTGTCCACACACAGTCCCTGCTGCTGCTCCCCCAGCCGCTGGCACCAACTCCCAGCCACCCACTCCTAAAGCCACGGGGCCCACTGGGACACTGCGGGGGCTCGTGGAAGCCAGCGGCCATTGTGACACAGCGGGGCTGCACAGAGCCCACGGTGCTTTGTGACCCGTGGCTCCCAGGAGAGCCTTTGTGATGCTGGGGAACTACAAGGAAGCCTGGCTCCTCTGTGACACCACCACAGAAGCTCAGGGGAGCCCTGGAGACCGTGGTGATGCTATGGAACCTGATGCAACCCTGCCTCCTCTGTGACACCACAGAACCTCTGGGAGCCCTGGAGACCGTGCTGATGCTATGGAACCTGATGCAACCCTGCCTCCACTGTGACACCACAGAAGCTCAGGGAGCCCTGGAGACTGTGGTGATGCTATGGAACCTGATGCAACCCTGCCTCCACTGTGACACCACAGAACCTCTGGGAGCCCTGGAGACCGTGCTGATGCTATGGAACCTGATGCAACCCTGCCTCCACTGTGACACCACAGAAGCTCGGGGAGCTCTGCAGACCGTGGGGATGCTGGCGAAGCTGACGGAACCCTGGGCACCACAGTGACGCTATGGAACCTGGTGGAACCGAGGGGCCACAGTGACACTGTGGGGCCTTTTGGAAGCAACAGGACCCTGGTGGGAAGCCACGGGATGATTAATCCTGCACGAACCTGCTCCAGGTGGGCTCCTCTCTCCCGGCTTCCACAGGTGCTGCTAGGATCCCACTCCGGCACTGGCTTGGCACGGGCTGACGGCTTCCTTTGGCAATGGCTCTGCTCCAGGATGGCATGCTGCAGAGAATGCAGGTAGATTTTGTGCTCACTCCTGGCATGCAGCTGGACAATAAAGCCTGATCCAGCCCCCCCTCAGCATATGTCCGGCTCTGGCATTGGGGCGGGGCAACTTTGGGAGCAGCCCCA
Source organism: Aphelocoma coerulescens (assembly GCF_041296385.1). Taxonomy (NCBI): domain Eukaryota; kingdom Metazoa; phylum Chordata; class Aves; order Passeriformes; family Corvidae; genus Aphelocoma; species Aphelocoma coerulescens. Next base: position 251,485 of record NW_027183507.1, on the reverse strand, counting down.
GCCCTGCTCCTGCTCCCGGCTGGGCACCCAGCTGCTGGGACACAGGTGTGTCCTGATGCCACCGTCTACTCCTTTGAGAAGGGGAGGACAGAGTGCATCAGGGAGTTTGGTGTGGCTTACATGCGGCAAGGAGAAGGTGCAGCCCCAAACTGGCTTTCACTTCTAGAACCTTTTGCTATTGCGGGAGCAGCTGCTGGAGCTTTTCAACCGAGCTGCAAGAGTGAAAAGTGTGATGGCATGTCTATCTGAGAAGGAAGGTTCGGTGCCACAGCCTGTTGTGCACAATTTATATGCTGATAAGAGAAGGGGGTGCTTTTGGAACGTTTTCCTTCCTGACACTTCTGTCTCTGTGAGCTTTAGCTGCTTGGACTCAGGGATACCGAAGGTATGTGAAAGTGACTGGGATGCGAGAATCATGTTGCACAGGGAACAGGGAAGGTCAGCAAATGTTTCCTGTCCTGGCACATCTCTCAGTCTGAACTGCAGCTGCAGATGCTTCACTTCCGCCAAGGACTCTGCCACCTTGAGAGAAGGATGCGCTCTATGGAGTTGAGAAAGAAAGTGCGTCTCACTAGCTTCTTTCCTCTACTTCATAGACAGCAAAGGGGCTATGAAAGGCAGCACTGGCTTTTTGTTCTAGGACTTCTTCTTTACAAGCAGCTGCTGGATGTTTGGAAGGGGGTTTGGGATATGCAAAAATGAGAGGCTAAGATGGTAAGAGGGTAAGATGGAAGTCATCTGGCAAAAGCAGAGCTCACAAAAGGGCCAGCTGAGAAAGCTCTTGCTGCCTACAACTTCAACTGCACCCCTCAAAGCAGCAGCACACACGCTGCTCTCGGCACTTTCCTTCTCAGCTCTACGCACCATCCTAAGCCTTGCCTCTCCCACACTCAGGATCCAAAGACAACGGCACCAGGGACTGCTCACACACTAAAGGCACCAGGACAAAAGGCTCACCAGCTTGGCCTTTGCATTCCCGCTGACAGCTCCACAGCTTGAACCCAGAGAACTGCCTGCTGCCAACAGCCTTTCCAATCACTCTGAGCACCTCATGACAAGGAGTGTGGGGAATGAATCTCCAGCAGCCTCCTGCCCCAGGCTGTCCCCCGGGAGCAGCCCTGCTCCAGGCCGTGACTGCCACCTGCACAGCCAAAGGACCCAGAGCCGGTGTTACACACCACGGCTGTGCCTGGCACAGAGACACCAGTGGCCACACAAGTGGCCATGGCACTGTCCACACACAGTCCCTGCTGCTGCTCCCCCAGCCGCTGGCACCAACTCCCAGCCACCCACTCCTAAAGCCACGGGGCCCACTGGGACACTGCGGGGGCTCGTGGAAGCCAGCGGCCATTGTGACACAGCGGGGCTGCACAGAGCCCACGGTGCTTTGTGACCCGTGGCTCCCAGGAGAGCCTTTGTGATGCTGGGGAACTACAAGGAAGCCTGGCTCCTCTGTGACACCACCACAGAAGCTCAGGGGAGCCCTGGAGACCGTGGTGATGCTATGGAACCTGATGCAACCCTGCCTCCTCTGTGACACCACAGAACCTCTGGGAGCCCTGGAGACCGTGCTGATGCTATGGAACCTGATGCAACCCTGCCTCCACTGTGACACCACAGAAGCTCAGGGAGCCCTGGAGACTGTGGTGATGCTATGGAACCTGATGCAACCCTGCCTCCACTGTGACACCACAGAACCTCTGGGAGCCCTGGAGACCGTGCTGATGCTATGGAACCTGATGCAACCCTGCCTCCACTGTGACACCACAGAAGCTCGGGGAGCTCTGCAGACCGTGGGGATGCTGGCGAAGCTGACGGAACCCTGGGCACCACAGTGACGCTATGGAACCTGGTGGAACCGAGGGGCCACAGTGACACTGTGGGGCCTTTTGGAAGCAACAGGACCCTGGTGGGAAGCCACGGGATGATTAATCCTGCACGAACCTGCTCCAGGTGGGCTCCTCTCTCCCGGCTTCCACAGGTGCTGCTAGGATCCCACTCCGGCACTGGCTTGGCACGGGCTCACGGCTTCCTTTGGCAATGGCTCTGCTCCAGGATGGCATGCTGCAGAGAATGCAGGTAGATTTTGTGCTCACTCCTGGCATGCAGCTGGACAATAAAGCCTGATCCAGCCCCCCCTCAGCATATGTCCGGCTCTGGCATTGGGGCGGGGCAACTTTGGGAGCAGCCCCAGCCCTGCTCCTGCTCCCGGCTGGGCACCCAGCTGCTGGGACACAGGTGTGTCCTGATGCCACCGTCTACTCCTTTGAGAAGGGGAGGACAGAGTGCATCAGGGAGTTTGGTGTGGCTTACATGCGGCAAGGAGAAGGTGCAGCCCCAAACTGGCTTTCACTTCTAGAACCTTTTGCTATTGCGGGAGCAGCTGCTGGAGCTTTTCAACCGAGCTGCAAGAGTGAAAAGTGTGATGGCATGTCTATCTGAGAAGGAAGGTTCGGTGCCACAGCCTGTTGTGCACAATTTATATGCTGATAAGAGAAGGGGGTGCTTTTGGAACGTTTTCCTTCCTGACACTTCTGTCTCTGTGAGCTTTAGCTGCTTGGACTCAGGGATACCGAAGGTATGTGAAAGTGACTGGGATGCGAGAATCATGTTGCACAGGGAACAGGGAAGGTCAGCAAATGTTTCCTGTCCTGGCACATCTCTCAGTCTGAACTGCAGCTGCAGATGCTTCACTTCCGCCAAGGACTCTGCCACCTTGAGAGAAGGATGCGCTCTATGGAGTTGAGAAAGAAAGTGCGTCTCACTAGCTTCTTTCCTCTACTTCATAGACAGCAAAGGGGCTATGAAAGGCAGCACTGGCTTTTTGTTCTAGGACTTCTTCTTTACAAGCAGCTGCTGGATGTTTGGAAGGGGGTTTGGGATATGCAAAAATGAGAGGCTAAGATGGTAAGAGGGTAAGATGGAAGTCATCTGGCAAAAGCAGAGCTCACAAAAGGGCCAGCTGAGAAAGCTCTTGCTGCCTACAACTTCAACTGCACCCCTCAAAGCAGCAGCACACACGCTGCTCTCGGCACTTTCCTTCTCAGCTCTACGCACCATCCTAAGCCTTGCCTCTCCCACACTCAGGATCCAAAGACAACGGCACCAGGGACTGCTCACACACTAAAGGCACCAGGACAAAAGGCTCACCAGCTTGGCCTTTGCATTCCCGCTGACAGCTCCACAGCTTGAACCCAGAGAACTGCCTGCTGCCAACAGCCTTTCCAATCACTCTGAGCACCTCATGACAAGGAGTGTGGGGAATGAATCTCCAGCAGCCTCCTGCCCCAGGCTGTCCCCCGGGAGCAGCCCTGCTCCAGGCCGTGACTGCCACCTGCACAGCCAAAGGACCCAGAGCCGGTGTTACACACCACGGCTGTGCCTGGCACAGAGACACCAGTGGCCACACAAGTGGCCATGGCACTGTCCACACACAGTCCCTGCTGCTGCTCCCCCAGCCGCTGGCACCAACTCCCAGCCACCCACTCCTAAAGCCACGGGGCCCACTGGGACACTGCGGGGGCTCGTGGAAGCCAGCGGCCATTGTGACACAGCGGGGCTGCACAGAGCCCACGGTGCTTTGTGACCCGTGGCTCCCAGGAGAGCCTTTGTGATGCTGGGGAACTACAAGGAAGCCTGGCTCCTCTGTGACACCACCACAGAAGCTCAGGGGAGCCCTGGAGACCGTGCTGATGCTATTGAACCTGATGCAACCCTGCCTCCTCTGTGACACCACAGAACCTCTGGGAGCCCTGGAGACCGTGGTGATGCTATGGAACCTGATGCAACCCTGCCTCCTCTGTGACACCACAGAACCTCTGGGAGCCCTGGAGACCGTGCTGATGCTATGGAACCTGATGCAACCCTGCCTCCACTGTGACACCACAGAAGCTCGGGGAGCCCTGGAGACTGTGGTGATGCTATGGAACCTGATGCAACCCTGCCTCCACTGTGACACCACAGAACCTCTGGGAGCCCTGGAGACCGTGCTGATGCTATGGAACCTGATGCAACCCTGCCTCCACTGTGACACCACAGAAGCTCGGGGAGCTCTGCAGACCGTGGGGATGCTGGCGAAGCTGACGGAACCCTGGGCACCACAGTGACGCTATGGAACCTGGTGGAACCGAGGGGCCACAGTGACACTGTGGGGCCTTTTGGAAGCAACAGGACCCTGGTGGGAAGCCACGGGATGATTAATCCTGCACGAACCTGCTCCAGGTGGGCTCCTCTCTCCCGGCTTCCACAGGTGCTGCTAGGATCCCACTCCGGCACTGGCTTGGCACGGGCTGACGGCTTCCTTTGGCAATGGCTCTGCTCCAGGATGGCATGCTGCAGAGAATGCAGGTAGATTTTGTGCTCACTCCTGGCATGCAGCTGGACAATAAAGCCTGATCCAGCCCCCCCTCAGCATATGTCCGGCTCTGGCATTGGGGCGGGGCAACTTTGGGAGCAGCCCCAGCCCTGCTCCTGCTCCCAGCTGGGCACCCAGCTGCTGGGACACAGGTGTGTCCTGATGCCACCGTCTACTCCTTTGAGAAGGGGAGGACAGAGTGCATCAGGGAGTTTGGTGTGGCTTACATGCGGCAAGGAGAAGGTGCAGCCCCAAACTGGCTTTCACTTCTAGAACCTTTTGCTATTGCGGGAGCAGCTGCTGGAGCTTTTCAACCGAGCTGCAAGAGTGAAAAGTGTGATGGCATGTCTATCTGAGAAGGAAGGTTCGGTGCCGCAGCCTGTTGTGCACAATTTATATGCTGATAAGAGAAGGGGGTGCTTTTGCAACGTTTTCCTTCCTGACACTTCTGTCTCTGTGAGCTTTAGCTGCTTGGACTCAGGGATACCGAAGGTATGTGAAAGTGACTGGGATGCGAGAATCATGTTGCACAGGGAACAGGGAAGGTCAGCAAATGTTTCCTGTCCTGGCACATCTCTCAGTCTGAACTGCAGCTGCAGATGCTTCACTTCCGCCAAGGACTCTGCCACCTTGAGAGAAGGATGCGCTCTATGGAGTTGAGAAAGAAAGTGCGTCTCACTAGCTTCTTTCCTCTACTTCATAGACAGCAAAGGGGCTATGAAAGGCAGCACTGGCTTTTTGTTCTAGGACTTCTTCTTTACAAGCAGCTGCTGGATGTTTGGAAGGGGGTTTGGGATATGCAAAAATGAGAGGCTAAGATGGTAAGAGGGTAAGATGGAAGTCATCTGGCAAAAGCAGAGCTCACAAAAGGGCCAGCTGAGAAAGCTCTTGCTGCCTACAACTTCAACTGCACCCCTCAAAGCAGCAGCACACACGCTGCTCTCGGCACTTTCCTTCTCAGCTCTACGCACCATCCTAAGCCTTGCCTCTCCCACACTCAGGATCCAAAGACAACGGCACCAGGGACTGCTCACACACTAAAGGCACCAGGACAAAAGGCTCACCAGCTTGGCCTTTGCATTCCCGCTGACAGCTCCACAGCTTGAACCCAGAGAACTGCCTGCTGCCAACAGCCTTTCCAATCACTCTGAGCACCTCATGACAAGGAGTGTGGGGAATGAATCTCCAGCAGCCTCCTGCCCCAGGCTGTCCCCCGGGAGCAGCCCTGCTCCAGGCCGTGACTGCCACCTGCACAGCCAAAGGACCCAGAGCCGGTGTTACACACCACGGCTGTGCCTGGCACAGAGACACCAGTGGCCACACAAGTGGCCATGGCACTGTCCACACACAGTCCCTGCTGCTGCTCCCCCAGCCGCTGGCACCAACTCCCAGCCACCCACTCCTAAAGCCACGGGGCCCACTGGGACACTGCGGGGGCTCGTGGAAGCCAGCGGCCATTGTGACACAGCGGGGCTGCACAGAGCCCACGGTGCTTTGTGACCCGTGGCTCCCAGGAGAGCCTTTGTTGTTGGGGAAGATGAAACAGGAAAGCCTTATAAATATGATTGCCTCACAAAAGATTCTGGGAATATGAAAACTGTGAGCGACATCGAAATGAAGGCCATCTTTGAGATATAGAGTCTTAGTTACTGAACAACTGGAAAACAATGGTATAGCCGGCTGAAGGTAATCCCCTCTTGATTGAACAATACCCTCTGCTTGCAGACAGGTCCAAGGGTCAGAGCAGACCCTACTAGCTCAGCAGAAGGGGTCCAAAGAGTAGTTTTTAGAAGTTAAAATGTAACACTCTATGGTAATGTAAGAACTCTTATAGGCTGTATGTAAATGCTATAGGATTTGTACCTTGTATTAGATTGGCTACTGAGAATTAGAATATTCACTACAGAAGATGATTTATTGTATTGTAACAAGCTCCTCGCTCTCTTAACTCCTCTCCTCTTAGTAATGCTCTTCTCCTCTTAGTAACGCTCTTAGTAACTCTCTTAGTAGCTCTCTTAGTAATGCTCTTCTCCTCTTAGTAGCTCTCTTAGTAACTCTCTTGCTCTTCTTCTTCCTCTTAATTCAGCTCTCCTCTTAGTTTGTCTCTCTTGCTCTTTACACTCTTAGCTCTCAGCCTCTTGCTCTAGCTCTCTCGCTCACTCTCTCTCCCTCTCTTACACCTTGGGCCTGCTTGGAGCTGCAGCTGGCAGCTCTAAGCAGTGCCCCTGTACCCACGCCCTCTGCAATAAACTGCATGCTCCAAAGACCTGCTTATAGAGATCTCTCGTCGCCGTCCATCTCCAGCCGGGCCCGACCGAACCCACACCCTCATCACCATCATCGCCATCAATTTCGACATTTGTGATGCTGGGGAACTACAAGGAAGCCTGGCTCCTCTGTGACACCACCACAGAAGCTCAGGGGAGCCCTGGAGACCGTGCTGATGCTATTGAACCTGATGCAACCCTGCCTCCTCTGTGACACCACAGAAGCTCTTGGAGCCCTGGAGACCGTGGTGATGCTATGGAACCTGATGCAACCCTGCCTCCTCTGTGACACCACAGAACCTCTGGGAGCCCTGGAGACCGTGCTGATGCTATGGAACCTGATGCAACCCTGCCTCCACTGTGACACCACAGAAGCTCGGGGAGCCCTGGAGACTGTGGTGATGCTATGGAACCTGATGCAACCCTGCCTCCACTGTGACACCACAGAACCTCTGGGAGCCCTGGAGACCGTGCTGATGCTATGGAACCTGATGCAACCCTGCCTCCACTGTGACACCACAGAAGCTCGGGGAGCTCTGCAGACCGTGGGGATGCTGGCGAAGCTGACGGAACCCTGGGCACCACAGTGACGCTATGGAACCTGGTGGAACCGAGGGGCCACAGTGACACTGTGGGGCCTTTTGGAAGCAACAGGACCCTGGTGGGAAGCCACGGGATGATTAATCCTGCACGAACCTGCTCCAGGTGGGCTCCTCTCTCCCGGCTTCCACAGGTGCTGCTAGGATCCCACTCCGGCACTGGCTTGGCACGGGCTCACGGCTTCCTTTGGCAATGGCTCTGCTCCAGGATGGCATGCTGCAGAGAATGCAGGTAGATTTTGTGCTCACTCCTGGCATGCAGCTGGACAATAAAGCCTGATCCAGCCCCCCCTCAGCATATGTCCGGCTCTGGCATTGGGGCGGGGCAACTTTGGGAGCAGCCCCAGCCCTGCTCCTGCTCCCGGCTGGGCACCCAGCTGCTGGGACACAGGTGTGTCCTGATGCCACCGTCTACTCCTTTGAGAAGGGGAGGACAGAGTGCATCAGGGAGTTTGGTGTGGCTTACATGCGGCAAGGAGAAGGTGCAGCCCCAAACTGGCTTTCACTTCTAGAACCTTTTGCTATTGCGGGAGCAGCTGCTGGAGCTTTTCAACCGAGCTGCAAGAGTGAAAAGTGTGATGGCATGTCTATCTGAGAAGGAAGGTTCGGTGCCGCAGCCTGTTGTGCACAATTTATATGCTGATAAGAGAAGGGGGTGCTTTTGGAACGTTTTCCTTCCTGACACTTCTGTCTCTGTGAGCTTTAGCTGCTTGGACTCAGGGATACCGAAGGTATGTGAAAGTGACTGGGATGCGAGAATCATGTTGCACAGGGAACAGGGAAGGTCAGCAAATGTTTCCTGTCCTGGCACATCTCTCAGTCTGAACTGCAGCTGCAGATGCTTCACTTCCGCCAAGGACTCTGCCACCTTGAGAGAAGGATGCGCTCTATGGAGTTGAGAAAGAAAGTGCGTCTCACTAGCTTCTTTCCTCTACTTCATAGACAGCAAAGGGGCTATGAAAGGCAGCACTGGCTTTTTGTTCTAGGACTTCTTCTTTACAAGCAGCTGCTGGATGTTTGGAAGGGGGTTTGGGATATGCAAAAATGAGAGGCTAAGATGGTAAGAGGGTAAGATGGAAGTCATCTGGCAAAAGCAGAGCTCACAAAAGGGCCAGCTGAGAAAGCTCTTGCTGCCTACAACTTCAACTGCACCCCTCAAAGCAGCAGCACACACGCTGCTCTCGGCACTTTCCTTCTCAGCTCTACGCACCATCCTAAGCCTTGCCTCTCCCACACTCAGGATCCAAAGACAACGGCACCAGGGACTGCTCACACACTAAAGGCACCAGGACAAAAGGCTCACCAGCTTGGCCTTTGCATTCCCGCTGACAGCTCCACAGCTTGAACCCAGAGAACTGCCTGCTGCCAACAGCCTTTCCAATCACTCTGAGCACCTCATGACAAGGAGTGTGGGGAATGAATCTCCAGCAGCCTCCTGCCCCAGGCTGTCCCCCGGGAGCAGCCCTGCTCCAGGCCGTGACTGCCACCTGCACAGCCAAAGGACCCAGAGCCGGTGTTACACACCACGGCTGTGCCTGGCACAGAGACACCAGTGGCCACACAAGTGGCCATGGCACTGTCCACACACAGTCCCTGCTGCTGCTCCCCCAGCCGCTGGCACCAACTCCCAGCCACCCACTCCTAAAGCCACGGGGCCCACTGGGACACTGCGGGGGCTCGTGGAAGCCAGCGGCCATTGTGACACAGCGGGGCTGCACAGAGCCCACGGTGCTTTGTGACCCGTGGCTCCCAGGAGAGCCTTTGTGATGCTGGGGAACTACAAGGAAGCCTGGCTCCTCTGTGACACCACCACAGAAGCTCAGGGGAGCCCTGGAGACCGTGGTGATGCTATGGAACCTGATGCAACCCTGCCTCCTCTGTGACACCACAGAACCTCTGGGAGCCCTGGAGACCGTGCTGATGCTATGGAACCTGATGCAACCCTGCCTCCTCTGTGACACCACAGAACCTCTGGGAGCCCTGGAGACCGTGCTGATGCTATGGAACCTGATGCAACCCTGCCTCCACTGTGACACCACAGAAGCTCAGGGAGCCCTGGAGACTGTGGTGATGCTATGGAACCTGATGCAACCCTGCCTCCACTGTGACACCACAGAAGCTCAGGGAGCCCTGGAGACTGTGGTGATGCTATGGAACCTGATGCAACCCTGCCTCCACTGTGACACCACAGAAGCTCGGGGAGCTCTGCAGACCGTGGGGATGCTGGCGAAGCTGACGGAACCCTGGGCACCACAGTGACGCTATGGAACCTGGTGGAACCGAGGGGCCACAGTGACACTGTGGGGCCTTTTGGAAGCAACAGGACCCTGGTGGGAAGCCACGGGATGATTAATCCTGCACGAACCTGCTCCAGGTGGGCTCCTCTCTCCCGGCTTCCACAGGTGCTGCTAGGATCCCACTCCGGCACTGGCTTGGCACGGGCTGACGGCTTCCTTTGGCAATGGCTCTGCTCCAGGATGGCATGCTGCAGAGAATGCAGGTAGATTTTGTGCTCACTCCTGGCATGCAGCTGGACAATAAAGCCTGATCCAGCCCCCCCTCAGCATATGTCCGGCTCTGGCATTGGGGCGGGGCAACTTTGGGAGCAGCCCCAGCCCTGCTCCTGCTCCCGGCTGGGCACCCAGCTGCTGGGACACAGGTGTGTCCTGATGCCACCGTCTACTCCTTTGAGAAGGGGAGGACAGAGTGCATCAGGGAGTTTGGTGTGGCTTACATGCGGCAAGGAGAAGGTGCAGCCCCAAACTGGCTTTCACTTCTAGAACCTTTTGCTATTGCGGGAGCAGCTGCTGGAGCTTTTCAACCGAGCTGCAAGAGTGAAAAGTGTGATGGCATGTCTATCTGAGAAGGAAGGTTCGGTGCCGCAGCCTGTTGTGCACAATTTATATGCTGATAAGAGAAGGGGGTGCTTTTGGAACGTTTTCCTTCCTGACACTTCTGTCTCTGTGAGCTTTAGCTGCTTGGACTCAGGGATACCGAAGGTATGTGAAAGTGACTGGGATGCGAGAATCATGTTGCACAGGGAACAGGGAAGGTCAGCAAATGTTTCCTGTCCTGGCACATCTCTCAGTCTGAACTGCAGCTGCAGATGCTTCACTTCCGCCAAGGACTCTGCCACCTTGAGAGAAGGATGCGCTCTATGGAGTTGAGAAAGAAAGTGCGTCTCACTAGCTTCTTTCCTCTACTTCATAGACAGCAAAGGGGCTATGAAAGGCAGCACTGGCTTTTTGTTCTAGGACTTCTTCTTTACAAGCAGCTGCTGGATGTTTGGAAGGGGGTTTGGGATATGCAAAAATGAGAGGCTAAGATGGTAAGAGGGTAAGATGGAAGTCATCTGGCAAAAGCAGAGCTCACAAAAGGGCCAGCTGAGAAAGCTCTTGCTGCCTACAACTTCAACTGCACCCCTCAAAGCAGCAGCACACACGCTGCTCTCGGCACTTTCCTTCTCAGCTCTACGCACCATCCTAAGCCTTGCCTCTCCCACACTCAGGATCCAAAGACAACGGCACCAGGGACTGCTCACACACTAAAGGCACCAGGACAAAAGGCTCACCAGCTTGGCCTTTGCATTCCCGCTGACAGCTCCACAGCTTGAACCCAGAGAACTGCCTGCTGCCAACAGCCTTTCCAATCACTCTGAGCACCTCATGACAAGGAGTGTGGGGAATGAATCTCCAGCAGCCTCCTGCCCCAGGCTGTCCCCCGGGAGCAGCCCTGCTCCAGGCCGTGACTGCCACCTGCACAGCCAAAGGACCCAGAGCCGGTGTTACACACCACGGCTGTGCCTGGCACAGAGACACCAGTGGCCACACAAGTGGCCATGGCACTGTCCACACACAGTCCCTGCTGCTGCTCCCCCAGCCGCTGGCACCAACTCCCAGCCACCCACTCCTAAAGCCACGGGGCCCACTGGGACACTGCGGGGGCTCGTGGAAGCCAGCGGCCATTGTGACACAGCGGGGCTGCACAGAGCCCACGGTGCTTTGTGACCCGTGGCTCCCAGGAGAGCCTTTGTTGTTGGGGAAGATGAAACAGGAAAGCCTTATAAATATGATTGCCTCACAAAAGATTCTGGGAATATGAAAACTGTGAGCGACATCGAAATGAAGGCCATCTTTGAGATATAGAGTCTTAGTTACTGAACAACTGGAAAACAATGGTATAGCCGGCTGAAGGTAATCCCCTCTTGATTGAACAATACCCTCTGCTTGCAGACAGGTCCAAGGGTCAGAGCAGACCCTACTAGCTCAGCAGAAGGGGTCCAAAGAGTAGTTTTTAGAAGTTAAAATGTAACACTCTATGGTAATGTAAGAACTCTTATAGGCTGTATGTAAATGCTATAGGATTTGTACCTTGTATTAGATTGGCTACTGAGAATTAGAATATTCACTACAGAAGATGATTTATTGTATTGTAACAAGCTCCTCGCTCTCTTAACTCCTCTCCTCTTAGTAATGCTCTTCTCCTCTTAGTAACGCTCTTAGTAACTCTCTTAGTAGCTCTCTTAGTAATGCTCTTCTCCTCTTAGTAGCTCTCTTAGTAACTCTCTTGCTCTTCTTCTTCCTCTTAATTCAGCTCTCCTCTTAGTTTGTCTCTCTTGCTCTTTACACTCTTAGCTCTCAGCCTCTTGCTCTAGCTCTCTCGCTCACTCTCTCTCCCTCTCTTACACCTTGGGCCTGCTTGGAGCTGCAGCTGGCAGCTCTAAGCAGTGCCCCTGTACCCACGCCCTCTGCAATAAACTGCATGCTCCAAAGACCTGCTTATAGAGATCTCTCGTCGCCGTCCATCTCCAGCCGGGCCCGACCGAACCCACACCCTCATCACCATCATCGCCATCAATTTCGACATTTGTGATGCTGGGGAACTACAAGGAAGCCTGGCTCCTCTGTGACACCACCACAGAAGCTCAGGGGAGCCCTGGAGACCGTGCTGATGCTATTGAACCTGATGCAACCCTGCCTCCTCTGTGACACCACAGAAGCTCTTGGAGCCCTGGAGACCGTGGTGATGCTATGGAACCTGATGCAACCCTGCCTCCTCTGTGACACCACAGAACCTCTGGGAGCCCTGGAGACCGTGCTGATGCTATGGAACCTGATGCAACCCTGCCTCCACTGTGACACCACAGAAGCTCGGGGAGCCCTGGAGACTGTGGTGATGCTATGGAACCTGATGCAACCCTGCCTCCACTGTGACACCACAGAACCTCTGGGAGCCCTGGAGACCGTGCTGATGCTATGGAACCTGATGCAACCCTGCCTCCACTGTGACACCACAGAAGCTCGGGGAGCTCTGCAGACCGTGGGGATGCTGGCGAAGCTGACGGAACCCTGGGCACCACAGTGACGCTATGGAACCTGGTGGAACCGAGGGGCCACAGTGACACTGTGGGGCCTTTTGGAAGCAACAGGACCCTGGTGGGAAGCCACGGGATGATTAATCCTGCACGAACCTGCTCCAGGTGGGCTCCTCTCTCCCGGCTTCCACAGGTGCTGCTAGGATCCCACTCCGGCACTGGCTTGGCACGGGCTCACGGCTTCCTTTGGCAATGGCTCTGCTCCAGGATGGCATGCTGCAGAGAATGCAGGTAGATTTTGTGCTCACTCCTGGCATGCAGCTGGACAATAAAGCCTGATCCAGCCCCCCCTCAGCATATGTCCGGCTCTGGCATTGGGGCGGGGCAACTTTGGGAGCAGCCCCAGCCCTGCTCCTGCTCCCGGCTGGGCACCCAGCTGCTGGGACACAGGTGTGTCCTGATGCCACCGTCTACTCCTTTGAGAAGGGGAGGACAGAGTGCATCAGGGAGTTTGGTGTGGCTTACATGCGGCAAGGAGAAGGTGCAGCCCCAAACTGGCTTTCACTTCTAGAACCTTTTGCTATTGCGGGAGCAGCTGCTGGAGCTTTTCAACCGAGCTGCAAGAGTGAAAAGTGTGATGGCATGTCTATCTGAGAAGGAAGGTTCGGTGCCGCAGCCTGTTGTGCACAATTTATATGCTGATAAGAGAAGGGGGTGCTTTTGCAACGTTTTCCTTCCTGACACTTCTGTCTCTGTGAGCTTTAGCTGCTTGGACTCAGGGATACCGAAGGTATGTGAAAGTGACTGGGATGCGAGAATCATGTTGCACAGGGAACAGGGAAGGTCAGCAAATGTTTCCTGTCCTGGCACATCTCTCAGTCTGAACTGCAGCTGCAGATGCTTCACTTCCGCCAAGGACTCTGCCACCTTGAGAGAAGGATGCGCTCTATGGAGTTGAGAAAGAAAGTGCGTCTCACTAGCTTCTTTCCTCTACTTCATAGACAGCAAAGGGGCTATGAAAGGCAGCACTGGCTTTTTGTTCTAGGACTTCTTCTTTACAAGCAGCTGCTGGATGTTTGGAAGGGGGTTTGGGATATGCAAAAATGAGAGGCTAAGATGGTAAGAGGGTAAGATGGAAGTCATCTGGCAAAAGCAGAGCTCACAAAAGGGCCAGCTGAGAAAGCTCTTGCTGCCTACAACTTCAACTGCACCCCTCAAAGCAGCAGCACACACGCTGCTCTCGGCACTTTCCTTCTCAGCTCTACGCACCATCCTAAGCCTTGCCTCTCCCACACTCAGGATCCAAAGACAACGGCACCAGGGACTGCTCACACACTAAAGGCACCAGGACAAAAGGCTCACCAGCTTGGCCTTTGCATTCCCGCTGACAGCTCCACAGCTTGAACCCAGAGAACTGCCTGCTGCCAACAGCCTTTCCAATCACTCTGAGCACCTCATGACAAGGAGTGTGGGGAATGAATCTCCAGCAGCCTCCTGCCCCAGGCTGTCCCCCGGGAGCAGCCCTGCTCCAGGCCGTGACTGCCACCTGCACAGCCAAAGGACCCAGAGCCGGTGTTACACACCACGGCTGTGCCTGGCACAGAGACACCAGTGGCCACACAAGTGGCCATGGCACTGTCCACACACAGTCCCTGCTGCTGCTCCCCCAGCCGCTGGCACCAACTCCCAGCCACCCACTCCTAAAGCCACGGGGCCCACTGGGACACTGCGGGGGCTCGTGGAAGCCAGCGGCCATTGTGACACAGCGGGGCTGCACAGAGCCCACGGTGCTTTGTGACCCGTGGCTCCCAGGAGAGCCTTTGTTGTTGGGGAAGATGAAACAGGAAAGCCTTATAAATATGATTGCCTCACAAAAGATTCTGGGAATATGAAAACTGTGAGCGACATCGAAATGAAGGCCATCTTTGAGATATAGAGTCTTAGTTACTGAACAACTGGAAAACAATGGTATAGCCGGCTGAAGGTAATCCCCTCTTGATTGAACAATACCCTCTGCTTGCAGACAGGTCCAAGGGTCAGAGCAGACCCTACTAGCTCAGCAGAAGGGGTCCAAAGAGTAGTTTTTAGAAGTTAAAATGTAACACTCTATGGTAATGTAAGAACTCTTATAGGCTGTATGTAAATGCTATAGGATTTGTACCTTGTATTAGATTGGCTACTGAGAATTAGAATATTCACTACAGAAGATGATTTATTGTATTGTAACAAGCTCCTCGCTCTCTTAACTCCTCTCCTCTTAGTAATGCTCTTCTCCTCTTAGTAACGCTCTTAGTAACTCTCTTAGTAGCTCTCTTAGTAATGCTCTTCTCCTCTTAGTAGCTCTCTTAGTAACTCTCTTGCTCTTCTTCTTCCTCTTAATTCAGCTCTCCTCTTAGTTTGTCTCTCTTGCTCTTTACACTCTTAGCTCTCAGCCTCTTGCTCTAGCTCTCTCGCTCACTCTCTCTCCCTCTCTTACACCTTGGGCCTGCTTGGAGCTGCAGCTGGCAGCTCTAAGCAGTGCCCCTGTACCCACGCCCTCTGCAATAAACTGCATGCTCCAAAGACCTGCTTATAGAGATCTCTCGTCGCCGTCCATCTCCAGCCGGGCCCGACCGAACCCACACCCTCATCACCATCATCGCCATCAATTTCGACATTTGTGATGCTGGGGAACTACAAGGAAGCCTGGCTCCTCTGTGACACCACCACAGAAGCTCAGGGGAGCCCTGGAGACCGTGCTGATGCTATTGAACCTGATGCAACCCTGCCTCCTCTGTGACACCACAGAAGCTCTTGGAGCCCTGGAGACCGTGGTGATGCTATGGAACCTGATGCAACCCTGCCTCCTCTGTGACACCACAGAACCTCTGGGAGCCCTGGAGACCGTGCTGATGCTATGGAACCTGATGCAACCCTGCCTCCACTGTGACACCACAGAAGCTCGGGGAGCCCTGGAGACTGTGGTGATGCTATGGAACCTGATGCAACCCTGCCTCCACTGTGACACCACAGAACCTCTGGGAGCCCTGGAGACCGTGCTGATGCTATGGAACCTGATGCAACCCTGCCTCCACTGTGACACCACAGAAGCTCGGGGAGCTCTGCAGACCGTGGGGATGCTGGCGAAGCTGACGGAACCCTGGGCACCACAGTGACGCTATGGAACCTGGTGGAACCGAGGGGCCACAGTGACACTGTGGGGCCTTTTGGAAGCAACAGGACCCTGGTGGGAAGCCACGGGATGATTAATCCTGCACGAACCTGCTCCAGGTGGGCTCCTCTCTCCCGGCTTCCACAGGTGCTGCTAGGATCCCACTCCGGCACTGGCTTGGCACGGGCTCACGGCTTCCTTTGGCAATGGCTCTGCTCCAGGATGGCATGCTGCAGAGAATGCAGGTAGATTTTGTGCTCACTCCTGGCATGCAGCTGGACAATAAAGCCTGATCCAGCCCCCCCTCAGCATATGTCCGGCTCTGGCATTGGGGCGGGGCAACTTTGGGAGCAGCCCCAGCCCTGCTCCTGCTCCCGGCTGGGCACCCAGCTGCTGGGACACAGGTGTGTCCTGATGCCACCGTCTACTCCTTTGAGAAGGGGAGGACAGAGTGCATCAGGGAGTTTGGTGTGGCTTACATGCGGCAAGGAGAAGGTGCAGCCCCAAACTGGCTTTCACTTCTAGAACCTTTTGCTATTGCGGGAGCAGCTGCTGGAGCTTTTCAACCGAGCTGCAAGAGTGAAAAGTGTGATGGCATGTCTATCTGAGAAGGAAGGTTCGGTGCCGCAGCCTGTTGTGCACAATTTATATGCTGATAAGAGAAGGGGGTGCTTTTGCAACGTTTTCCTTCCTGACACTTCTGTCTCTGTGAGCTTTAGCTGCTTGGACTCAGGGATACCGAAGGTATGTGAAAGTGACTGGGATGCGAGAATCATGTTGCACAGGGAACAGGGAAGGTCAGCAAATGTTTCCTGTCCTGGCACATCTCTCAGTCTGAACTGCAGCTGCAGATGCTTCACTTCCGCCAAGGACTCTGCCACCTTGAGAGAAGGATGCGCTCTATGGAGTTGAGAAAGAAAGTGCGTCTCACTAGCTTCTTTCCTCTACTTCATAGACAGCAAAGGGGCTATGAAAGGCAGCACTGGCTTTTTGTTCTAGGACTTCTTCTTTACAAGCAGCTGCTGGATGTTTGGAAGGGGGTTTGGGATATGCAAAAATGAGAGGCTAAGATGGTAAGAGGGTAAGATGGAAGTCATCTGGCAAAAGCAGAGCTCACAAAAGGGCCAGCTGAGAAAGCTCTTGCTGCCTACAACTTCAACTGCACCCCTCAAAGCAGCAGCACACACGCTGCTCTCGGCACTTTCCTTCTCAGCTCTACGCACCATCCTAAGCCTTGCCTCTCCCACACTCAGGATCCAAAGACAACGGCACCAGGGACTGCTCACACACTAAAGGCACCAGGACAAAAGGCTCACCAGCTTGGCCTTTGCATTCCCGCTGACAGCTCCACAGCTTGAACCCAGAGAACTGCCTGCTGCCAACAGCCTTTCCAATCACTCTGAGCACCTCATGACAAGGAGTGTGGGGAATGAATCTCCAGCAGCCTCCTGCCCCAGGCTGTCCCCCGGGAGCAGCCCTGCTCCAGGCCGTGACTGCCACCTGCACAGCCAAAGGACCCAGAGCCGGTGTTACACACCACGGCTGTGCCTGGCACAGAGACACCAGTGGCCACACAAGTGGCCATGGCACTGTCCACACACAGTCCCTGCTGCTGCTCCCCCAGCCGCTGGCACCAACTCCCAGCCACCCACTCCTAAAGCCACGGGGCCCACTGGGACACTGCGGGGGCTCGTGGAAGCCAGCGGCCATTGTGACACAGCGGGGCTGCACAGAGCCCACGGTGCTTTGTGACCCGTGGCTCCCAGGAGAGCCTTTGTTGTTGGGGAAGATGAAACAGGAAAGCCATATAAATATGATTGCCTCACAAAAGATTCTGGGAATATGAAAACTGTGAGCGACATCGAAATGAAGGCCATCTTTGAGATATAGAGTCTTAGTTACTGAACAACTGGAAAACAATGGTATAGCCGGCTGAAGGTAATCCCCTCTTGATTGAACAATACCCTCTGCTTGCAGACAGGTCCAAGGGTCAGAGCAGACCCTACTAGCTCAGCAGAAGGGGTCCAAAGAGTAGTTTTTAGAAGTTAAAATGTAACACTCTATGGTAATGTAAGAACTCTTATAGGCTGTATGTAAATGCTATAGGATTTGTACCTTGTATTAGATTGGCTACTGAGAATTAGAATATTCACTACAGAAGATGATTTATTGTATTGTAACAAGCTCCTCGCTCTCTTAACTCCTCTCCTCTTAGTAATGCTCTTCTCCTCTTAGTAACGCTCTTAGTAACTCTCTTAGTAGCTCTCTTAGTAATGCTCTTCTCCTCTTAGTAGCTCTCTTAGTAACTCTCTTGCTCTTCTTCTTCCTCTTAATTCAGCTCTCCTCTTAGTTTGTCTCTCTTGCTCTTTACACTCTTAGCTCTCAGCCTCTTGCTCTAGCTCTCTCGCTCACTCTCTCTCCCTCTCTTACACCTTGGGCCTGCTTGGAGCTGCAGCTGGCAGCTCTAAGCAGTGCCCCTGTACCCACGCCCTCTGCAATAAACTGCATGCTCCAAAGACCTGCTTATAGAGATCTCTCGTCGCCGTCCATCTCCAGCCGGGCCCGACCGAACCCACACCCTCATCACCATCATCGCCATCAATTTCGACATTTGTGATGCTGGGGAACTACAAGGAAGCCTGGCTCCTCTGTGACACCACCACAGAAGCTCAGGGGAGCCCTGGAGACCGTGCTGATGCTATTGAACCTGATGCAACCCTGCCTCCTCTGTGACACCACAGAAGCTCTTGGAGCCCTGGAGACCGTGGTGATGCTATGGAACCTGATGCAACCCTGCCTCCTCTGTGACACCACAGAACCTCTGGGAGCCCTGGAGACCGTGCTGATGCTATGGAACCTGATGCAACCCTGCCTCCACTGTGACACCACAGAAGCTCGGGGAGCCCTGGAGACTGTGGTGATGCTATGGAACCTGATGCAACCCTGCCTCCACTGTGACACCACAGAACCTCTGGGAGCCCTGGAGACCGTGCTGATGCTATGGAACCTGATGCAACCCTGCCTCCACTGTGACACCACAGAAGCTCGGGGAGCTCTGCAGACCGTGGGGATGCTGGCGAAGCTGACGGAACCCTGGGCACCACAGTGACGCTATGGAACCTGGTGGAACCGAGGGGCCACAGTGACACTGTGGGGCCTTTTGGAAGCAACAGGACCCTGGTGGGAAGCCACGGGATGATTAATCCTGCACGAACCTGCTCCAGGTGGGCTCCTCTCTCCCGGCTTCCACAGGTGCTGCTAGGATCCCACTCCGGCACTGGCTTGGCACGGGCTCACGGCTTCCTTTGGCAATGGCTCTGCTCCAGGATGGCATGCTGCAGAGAATGCAGGTAGATTTTGTGCTCACTCCTGGCATGCAGCTGGACAATAAAGCCTGATCCAGCCCCCCCTCAGCATATGTCCGGCTCTGGCATTGGGGCGGGGCAACTTTGGGAGCAGCCCCAGCCCTGCTCCTGCTCCCGGCTGGGCACCCAGCTGCTGGGACACAGGTGTGTCCTGATGCCACCGTCTACTCCTTTGAGAAGGGGAGGACAGAGTGCATCAGGGAGTTTGGTGTGGCTTACATGCGGCAAGGAGAAGGTGCAGCCCCAAACTGGCTTTCACTTCTAGAACCTTTTGCTATTGCGGGAGCAGCTGCTGGAGCTTTTCAACCGAGCTGCAAGAGTGAAAAGTGTGATGGCATGTCTATCTGAGAAGGAAGGTTCGGTGCCGCAGCCTGTTGTGCACAATTTATATGCTGATAAGAGAAGGGGGTGCTTTTGGAACGTTTTCCTTCCTGACACTTCTGTCTCTGTGAGCTTTAGCTGCTTGGACTCAGGGATACCGAAGGTATGTGAAAGTGACTGGGATGCGAGAATCATGTTGCACAGGGAACAGGGAAGGTCAGCAAATGTTTCCTGTCCTGGCACATCTCTCAGTCTGAACTGCAGCTGCAGATGCTTCACTTCCGCCAAGGACTCTGCCACCTTGAGAGAAGGATGCGCTCTATGGAGTTGAGAAAGAAAGTGCGTCTCACTAGCTTCTTTCCTCTACTTCATAGACAGCAAAGGGGCTATGAAAGGCAGCACTGGCTTTTTGTTCTAGGACTTCTTCTTTACAAGCAGCTGCTGGATGTTTGGAAGGGGGTTTGGGATATGCAAAAATGAGAGGCTAAGATGGTAAGAGGGTAAGATGGAAGTCATCTGGCAAAAGCAGAGCTCACAAAAGGGCCAGCTGAGAAAGCTCTTGCTGCCTACAACTTCAACTGCACCCCTCAAAGCAGCAGCACACACGCTGCTCTCGGCACTTTCCTTCTCAGCTCTACGCACCATCCTAAGCCTTGCCTCTCCCACACTCAGGATCCAAAGACAACGGCACCAGGGACTGCTCACACACTAAAGGCACCAGGACAAAAGGCTCACCAGCTTGGCCTTTGCATTCCCGCTGACAGCTCCACAGCTTGAACCCAGAGAACTGCCTGCTGCCAACAGCCTTTCCAATCACTCTGAGCACCTCATGACAAGGAGTGTGGGGAATGAATCTCCAGCAGCCTCCTGCCCCAGGCTGTCCCCCGGGAGCAGCCCTGCTCCAGGCCGTGACTGCCACCTGCACAGCCAAAGGACCCAGAGCCGGTGTTACACACCACGGCTGTGCCTGGCACAGAGACACCAGTGGCCACACAAGTGGCCATGGCACTGTCCACACACAGTCCCTGCTGCTGCTCCCCCAGCCGCTGGCACCAACTCCCAGCCACCCACTCCTAAAGCCACGGGGCCCACTGGGACACTGCGGGGGCTCGTGGAAGCCAGCGGCCATTGTGACACAGCGGGGCTGCACAGAGCCCACGGTGCTTTGTGACCCGTGGCTCCCAGGAGAGCCTTTGTTGTTGGGGAAGATGAAACAGGAAAGCCTTATAAATATGATTGCCTCACAAAAGATTCTGGGAATATGAAAACTGTGAGCGACATCGAAATGAAGGCCATCTTTGAGATATAGAGTCTTAGTTACTGAACAACTGGAAAACAATGGTATAGCCGGCTGAAGGTAATCCCCTCTTGATTGAACAATACCCTCTGCTTGCAGACAGGTCCAAGGGTCAGAGCAGACCCTACTAGCTCAGCAGAAGGGGTCCAAAGAGTAGTTTTTAGAAGTTAAAATGTAACACTCTATGGTAATGTAAGAACTCTTATAGGCTGTATGTAAATGCTATAGGATTTGTACCTTGTATTAGATTGGCTACTGAGAATTAGAATATTCACTACAGAAGATGATTTATTGTATTGTAACAAGCTCCTCGCTCTCTTAACTCCTCTCCTCTTAGTAATGCTCTTCTCCTCTTAGTAACGCTCTTAGTAACTCTCTTAGTAGCTCTCTTAGTAATGCTCTTCTCCTCTTAGTAGCTCTCTTAGTAACTCTCTTGCTCTTCTTCTTCCTCTTAATTCAGCTCTCCTCTTAGTTTGTCTCTCTTGCTCTTTACACTCTTAGCTCTCAGCCTCTTGCTCTAGCTCTCTCGCTCACTCTCTCTCCCTCTCTTACACCTTGGGCCTGCTTGGAGCTGCAGCTGGCAGCTCTAAGCAGTGCCCCTGTACCCACGCCCTCTGCAATAAACTGCATGCTCCAAAGACCTGCTTATAGAGATCTCTCGTCGCCGTCCATCTCCAGCCGGGCCCGACCGAACCCACACCCTCATCACCATCATCGCCATCAATTTCGACATTTGTGATGCTGGGGAACTACAAGGAAGCCTGGCTCCTCTGTGACACCACCACAGAAGCTCAGGGGAGCCCTGGAGACCGTGCTGATGCTATTGAACCTGATGCAACCCTGCCTCCTCTGTGACACCACAGAAGCTCTTGGAGCCCTGGAGACCGTGGTGATGCTATGGAACCTGATGCAACCCTGCCTCCTCTGTGACACCACAGAACCTCTGGGAGCCCTGGAGACCGTGCTGATGCTATGGAACCTGATGCAACCCTGCCTCCACTGTGACACCACAGAAGCTCGGGGAGCCCTGGAGACTGTGGTGATGCTATGGAACCTGATGCAACCCTGCCTCCACTGTGACACCACAGAACCTCTGGGAGCCCTGGAGACCGTGCTGATGCTATGGAACCTGATGCAACCCTGCCTCCACTGTGACACCACAGAACCTCTGGGAGCCCTGGAGACCGTGCTGATGCTATGGAACCTGATGCAACCCTGCCTCCACTGTGACACCACAGAAGCTCGGGGAGCTCTGCAGACCGTGGGGATGCTGGCGAAGCTGACGGAACCCTGGGCACCACAGTGACGCTATGGAACCTGGTGGAACCGAGGGGCCACAGTGACACTGTGGGGCCTTTTGGAAGCAACAGGACCCTGGTGGGAAGCCACGGGATGATTAATCCTGCACGAACCTGCTCCAGGTGGGCTCCTCTCTCCCGGCTTCCACAGGTGCTGCTAGGATCCCACTCCGGCACTGGCTTGGCACGGGCTGACGGCTTCCTTTGGCAATGGCTCTGCTCCAGGATGGCATGCTGCAGAGAATGCAGGTAGATTTTGTGCTCACTCCTGGCATGCAGCTGGACAATAAAGCCTGATCCAGCCCCCCCTCAGCATATGTCCGGCTCTGGCATTGGGGCGGGGCAACTTTGGGAGCAGCCCCAGCCCTGCTCCTGCTCCCGGCTGGGCACCCAGCTGCTGGGACACAGGTGTGTCCTGATGCCACCGTCTACTCCTTTGAGAAGGGGAGGACAGAGTGCATCAGGGAGTTTGGTGTGGCTTACATGCGGCAAGGAGAAGGTGCAGCCCCAAACTGGCTTTCACTTCTAGAACCTTTTGCTATTGCGGGAGCAGCTGCTGGAGCTTTTCAACCGAGCTGCAAGAGTGAAAAGTGTGATGGCATGTCTATCTGAGAAGGAAGGTTCGGTGCCGCAGCCTGTTGTGCACAATTTATATGCTGATAAGAGAAGGGGGTGCTTTTGGAACGTTTTCCTTCCTGACACTTCTGTCTCTGTGAGCTTTAGCTGCTTGGACTCAGGGATACCGAAGGTATGTGAAAGTGACTGGGATGCGAGAATCATGTTGCACAGGGAACAGGGAAGGTCAGCAAATGTTTCCTGTCCTGGCACATCTCTCAGTCTGAACTGCAGCTGCAGATGCTTCACTTCCGCCAAGGACTCTGCCACCTTGAGAGAAGGATGCGCTCTATGGAGTTGAGAAAGAAAGTGCGTCTCACTAGCTTCTTTCCTCTACTTCATAGACAGCAAAGGGGCTATGAAAGGCAGCACTGGCTTTTTGTTCTAGGACTTCTTCTTTACAAGCAGCTGCTGGATGTTTGGAAGGGGGTTTGGGATATGCAAAAATGAGAGGCTAAGATGGTAAGAGGGTAAGATGGAAGTCATCTGGCAAAAGCAGAGCTCACAAAAGGGCCAGCTGAGAAAGCTCTTGCTGCCTACAACTTCAACTGCACCCCTCAAAGCAGCAGCACACACGCTGCTCTCGGCACTTTCCTTCTCAGCTCTACGCACCATCCTAAGCCTTGCCTCTCCCACACTCAGGATCCAAAGACAACGGCACCAGGGACTGCTCACACACTAAAGGCACCAGGACAAAAGGCTCACCAGCTTGGCCTTTGCATTCCCGCTGACAGCTCCACAGCTTGAACCCAGAGAACTGCCTGCTGCCAACAGCCTTTCCAATCACTCTGAGCACCTCATGACAAGGAGTGTGGGGAATGAATCTCCAGCAGCCTCCTGCCCCAGGCTGTCCCCCGGGAGCAGCCCTGCTCCAGGCCGTGACTGCCACCTGCACAGCCAAAGGACCCAGAGCCGGTGTTACACACCACGGCTGTGCCTGGCACAGAGACACCAGTGGCCACACAAGTGGCCATGGCACTGTCCACACACAGTCCCTGCTGCTGCTCCCCCAGCCGCTGGCACCAACTCCCAGCCACCCACTCCTAAAGCCACGGGGCCCACTGGGACACTGCGGGGGCTCGTGGAAGCCAGCGGCCATTGTGACACAGCGGGGCTGCACAGAGCCCACGGTGCTTTGTGACCCGTGGCTCCCAGGAGAGCCTTTGTTGTTGGGGAAGATGAAACAGGAAAGCCTTATAAATATGATTGCCTCACAAAAGATTCTGGGAATATGAAAACTGTGAGCGACATCGAAATGAAGGCCATCTTTGAGATATAGAGTCTTAGTTACTGAACAACTGGAAAACAATGGTATAGCCGGCTGAAGGTAATCCCCTCTTGATTGAACAATACCCTCTGCTTGCAGACAGGTCCAAGGGTCAGAGCAGACCCTACTAGCTCAGCAGAAGGGGTCCAAAGAGTAGTTTTTAGAAGTTAAAATGTAACACTCTATGGTAATGTAAGAACTCTTATAGGCTGTATGTAAATGCTATAGGATTTGTACCTTGTATTAGATTGGCTACTGAGAATTAGAATATTCACTACAGAAGATGATTTATTGTATTGTAACAAGCTCCTCGCTCTCTTAACTCCTCTCCTCTTAGTAATGCTCTTCTCCTCTTAGTAACGCTCTTAGTAACTCTCTTAGTAGCTCTCTTAGTAATGCTCTTCTCCTCTTAGTAGCTCTCTTAGTAACTCTCTTGCTCTTCTTCTTCCTCTTAATTCAGCTCTCCTCTTAGTTTGTCTCTCTTGCTCTTTACACTCTTAGCTCTCAGCCTCTTGCTCTAGCTCTCTCGCTCACTCTCTCTCCCTCTCTTACACCTTGGGCCTGCTTGGAGCTGCAGCTGGCAGCTCTAAGCAGTGCCCCTGTACCCACGCCCTCTGCAATAAACTGCATGCTCCAAAGACCTGCTTATAGAGATCTCTCGTCGCCGTCCATCTCCAGCCGGGCCCGACCGAACCCACACCCTCATCACCATCATCGCCATCAATTTCGACATTTGTGATGCTGGGGAACTACAAGGAAGCCTGGCTCCTCTGTGACACCACCACAGAAGCTCAGGGGAGCCCTGGAGACCGTGCTGATGCTATTGAACCTGATGCAACCCTGCCTCCTCTGTGACACCACAGAAGCTCTTGGAGCCCTGGAGACCGTGGTGATGCTATGGAACCTGATGCAACCCTGCCTCCTCTGTGACACCACAGAACCTCTGGGAGCCCTGGAGACCGTGCTGATGCTATGGAACCTGATGCAACCCTGCCTCCACTGTGACACCACAGAAGCTCGGGGAGCCCTGGAGACTGTGGTGATGCTATGGAACCTGATGCAACCCTGCCTCCACTGTGACACCACAGAACCTCTGGGAGCCCTGGAGACCGTGCTGATGCTATGGAACCTGATGCAACCCTGCCTCCACTGTGACACCACAGAAGCTCGGGGAGCTCTGCAGACCGTGGGGATGCTGGCGAAGCTGACGGAACCCTGGGCACCACAGTGACGCTATGGAACCTGGTGGAACCGAGGGGCCACAGTGACACTGTGGGGCCTTTTGGAAGCAACAGGACCCTGGTGGGAAGCCACGGGATGATTAATCCTGCACGAACCTGCTCCAGGTGGGCTCCTCTCTCCCGGCTTCCACAGGTGCTGCTAGGATCCCACTCCGGCACTGGCTTGGCACGGGCTCACGGCTTCCTTTGGCAATGGCTCTGCTCCAGGATGGCATGCTGCAGAGAATGCAGGTAGATTTTGTGCTCACTCCTGGCATGCAGCTGGACAATAAAGCCTGATCCAGCCCCCCCTCAGCATATGTCCGGCTCTGGCATTGGGGCGGGGCAACTTTGGGAGCAGCCCCAGCCCTGCTCCTGCTCCCGGCTGGGCACCCAGCTGCTGGGACACAGGTGTGTCCTGATGCCACCGTCTACTCCTTTGAGAAGGGGAGGACAGAGTGCATCAGGGAGTTTGGTGTGGCTTACATGCGGCAAGGAGAAGGTGCAGCCCCAAACTGGCTTTCACTTCTAGAACCTTTTGCTATTGCGGGAGCAGCTGCTGGAGCTTTTCAACCGAGCTGCAAGAGTGAAAAGTGTGATGGCATGTCTATCTGAGAAGGAAGGTTCGGTGCCGCAGCCTGTTGTGCACAATTTATATGCTGATAAGAGAAGGGGGTGCTTTTGGAACGTTTTCCTTCCTGACACTTCTGTCTCTGTGAGCTTTAGCTGCTTGGACTCAGGGATACCGAAGGTATGTGAAAGTGACTGGGATGCGAGAATCATGTTGCACAGGGAACAGGGAAGGTCAGCAAATGTTTCCTGTCCTGGCACATCTCTCAGTCTGAACTGCAGCTGCAGATGCTTCACTTCCGCCAAGGACTCTGCCACCTTGAGAGAAGGATGCGCTCTATGGAGTTGAGAAAGAAAGTGCGTCTCACTAGCTTCTTTCCTCTACTTCATAGACAGCAAAGGGGCTATGAAAGGCAGCACTGGCTTTTTGTTCTAGGACTTCTTCTTTACAAGCAGCTGCTGGATGTTTGGAAGGGGGTTTGGGATATGCAAAAATGAGAGGCTAAGATGGTAAGAGGGTAAGATGGAAGTCATCTGGCAAAAGCAGAGCTCACAAAAGGGCCAGCTGAGAAAGCTCTTGCTGCCTACAACTTCAACTGCACCCCTCAAAGCAGCAGCACACACGCTGCTCTCGGCACTTTCCTTCTCAGCTCTACGCACCATCCTAAGCCTTGCCTCTCCCACACTCAGGATCCAAAGACAACGGCACCAGGGACTGCTCACACACTAAAGGCACCAGGACAAAAGGCTCACCAGCTTGGCCTTTGCATTCCCGCTGACAGCTCCACAGCTTGAACCCAGAGAACTGCCTGCTGCCAACAGCCTTTCCAATCACTCTGAGCACCTCATGACAAGGAGTGTGGGGAATGAATCTCCAGCAGCCTCCTGCCCCAGGCTGTCCCCCGGGAGCAGCCCTGCTCCAGGCCGTGACTGCCACCTGCACAGCCAAAGGACCCAGAGCCGGTGTTACACACCACGGCTGTGCCTGGCACAGAGACACCAGTGGCCACACAAGTGGCCATGGCACTGTCCACACACAGTCCCTGCTGCTGCTCCCCCAGCCGCTGGCACCAACTCCCAGCCACCCACTCCTAAAGCCACGGGGCCCACTGGGACACTGCGGGGGCTCGTGGAAGCCAGCGGCCATTGTGACACAGCGGGGCTGCACAGAGCCCACGGTGCTTTGTGACCCGTGGCTCCCAGGAGAGCCTTTGTGATGCTGGGGAACTACAAGGAAGCCTGGCTCCTCTGTGACACCACCACAGAAGCTCAGGGGAGCCCTGGAGACCGTGGTGATGCTATGGAACCTGATGCAACCCTGCCTCCTCTGTGACACCACAGAACCTCTGGGAGCCCTGGAGACCGTGCTGATGCTATGGAACCTGATGCAACCCTGCCTCCTCTGTGACACCACAGAACCTCTGGGAGCCCTGGAGACCGTGCTGATGCTATGGAACCTGATGCAACCCTGCCTCCACTGTGACACCACAGAACCTCTGGGAGCCCTGGAGACTGTGGTGATGCTATGGAACCTGATGCAACCCTGCCTCCACTGTGACACCACAGAAGCTCAGGGAGCCCTGGAGACTGTGGTGATGCTATGGAACCTGATGCAACCCTGCCTCCACTGTGACACCACAGAAGCTCGGGGAGCTCTGCAGACCGTGGGGATGCTGGCGAAGCTGACGGAACCCTGGGCACCACAGTGACGCTATGGAACCTGGTGGAACCGAGGGGCCACAGTGACACTGTGGGGCCTTTTGGAAGCAACAGGACCCTGGTGGGAAGCCACGGGATGATTAATCCTGCACGAACCTGCTCCAGGTGGGCTCCTCTCTCCCGGCTTCCACAGGTGCTGCTAGGATCCCACTCCGGCACTGGCTTGGCACGGGCTGACGGCTTCCTTTGGCAATGGCTCTGCTCCAGGATGGCATGCTGCAGAGAATGCAGGTAGATTTTGTGCTCACTCCTGGCATGCAGCTGGACAATAAAGCCTGATCCAGCCCCCCCTCAGCATATGTCCGGCTCTGGCATTGGGGCGGGGCAACTTTGGGAGCAGCCCCAGCCCTGCTCCTGCTCCCGGCTGGGCACCCAGCTGCTGGGACACAGGTGTGTCCTGATGCCACCGTCTACTCCTTTGAGAAGGGGAGGACAGAGTGCATCAGGGAGTTTGGTGTGGCTTACATGCGGCAAGGAGAAGGTGCAGCCCCAAACTGGCTTTCACTTCTAGAACCTTTTGCTATTGCGGGAGCAGCTGCTGGAGCTTTTCAACCGAGCTGCAAGAGTGAAAAGTGTGATGGCATGTCTATCTGAGAAGGAAGGTTCGGTGCCGCAGCCTGTTGTGCACAATTTATATGCTGATAAGAGAAGGGGGTGCTTTTGGAACGTTTTCCTTCCTGACACTTCTGTCTCTGTGAGCTTTAGCTGCTTGGACTCAGGGATACCGAAGGTATGTGAAAGTGACTGGGATGCGAGAATCATGTTGCACAGGGAACAGGGAAGGTCAGCAAATGTTTCCTGTCCTGGCACATCTCTCAGTCTGAACTGCAGCTGCAGATGCTTCACTTCCGCCAAGGACTCTGCCACCTTGAGAGAAGGATGCGCTCTATGGAGTTGAGAAAGAAAGTGCGTCTCACTAGCTTCTTTCCTCTACTTCATAGACAGCAAAGGGGCTATGAAAGGCAGCACTGGCTTTTTGTTCTAGGACTTCTTCTTTACAAGCAGCTGCTGGATGTTTGGAAGGGGGTTTGGGATATGCAAAAATGAGAGGCTAAGATGGTAAGAGGGTAAGATGGAAGTCATCTGGCAAAAGCAGAGCTCACAAAAGGGCCAGCTGAGAAAGCTCTTGCTGCCTACAACTTCAACTGCACCCCTCAAAGCAGCAGCACACATGCTGCTCTCGGCACTTTCCTTCTCAGCTCTACGCACCATCCTAAGCCTTGCCTCTCCCACACTCAGGATCCAAAGACAACGGCACCAGGGACTGCTCACACACTAAAGGCACCAGGACAAAAGGCTCACCAGCTTGGCCTTTGCATTCCCGCTGACAGCTCCACAGCTTGAACCCAGAGAACTGCCTGCTGCCAACAGCCTTTCCAATCACTCTGAGCACCTCATGACAAGGAGTGTGGGGAATGAATCTCCAGCAGCCTCCTGCCCCAGGCTGTCCCCCGGGAGCAGCCCTGCTCCAGGCCGTGACTGCCACCTGCACAGCCAAAGGACCCAGAGCCGGTGTTACACACCACGGCTGTGCCTGGCACAGAGACACCAGTGGCCACACAAGTGGCCATGGCACTGTCCACACACAGTCCCTGCTGCTGCTCCCCCAGCCGCTGGCACCAACTCCCAGCCACCCACTCCTAAAGCCACGGGGCCCACTGGGACACTGCGGGGGCTCGTGGAAGCCAGCGGCCATTGTGACACAGCGGGGCTGCACAGAGCCCACGGTGCTTTGTGACCCGTGGCTCCCAGGAGAGCCTTTGTTGTTGGGGAAGATGAAACAGGAAAGCCTTATAAATATGATTGCCTCACAAAAGATTCTGGGAATATGAAAACTGTGAGCGACATCGAAATGAAGGCCATCTTTGAGATATAGAGTCTTAGTTACTGAACAACTGGAAAACAATGGTATAGCCGGCTGAAGGTAATCCCCTCTTGATTGAACAATACCCTCTGCTTGCAGACAGGTCCAAGGGTCAGAGCAGACCCTACTAGCTCAGCAGAAGGGGTCCAAAGAGTAGTTTTTAGAAGTTAAAATGTAACACTCTATGGTAATGTAAGAACTCTTATAGGCTGTATGTAAATGCTATAGGATTTGTACCTTGTATTAGATTGGCTACTGAGAATTAGAATATTCACTACAGAAGATGATTTATTGTATTGTAACAAGCTCCTCGCTCTCTTAACTCCTCTCCTCTTAGTAATGCTCTTCTCCTCTTAGTAACGCTCTTAGTAACTCTCTTAGTAGCTCTCTTAGTAATGCTCTTCTCCTCTTAGTAGCTCTCTTAGTAACTCTCTTGCTCTTCTTCTTCCTCTTAATTCAGCTCTCCTCTTAGTTTGTCTCTCTTGCTCTTTACACTCTTAGCTCTCAGCCTCTTGCTCTAGCTCTCTCGCTCACTCTCTCTCCCTCTCTTACACCTTGGGCCTGCTTGGAGCTGCAGCTGGCAGCTCTAAGCAGTGCCCCTGTACCCACGCCCTCTGCAATAAACTGCATGCTCCAAAGACCTGCTTATAGAGATCTCTCGTCGCCGTCCATCTCCAGCCGGGCCCGACCGAACCCACACCCTCATCACCATCATCGCCATCAATTTCGACAAACTGGCGCCCAAACGTGAGTGAAGGCCTGATTCAGCTTCTTCCACCTGTGAGAGACTTCGCCATGGACGGTAACTAAAAGACCAGTTATAGCCACCTGGAACGTGTCGTGAGCACGGCATACCGTTGCTGCGCAGCGTAAAAGCCGGAGCTCTATAACTCTGCCGAGGCAGCCCTCGAGCACGGGGAGCCGTTACTTCGTAGCAATTACCTGGAGCTCTCGGAGGGAGGAAATTGCCTGGCAGTCCTCGAGCACAGACGGCCACTGCTGCGCAGCGGTTACCTGGAGCTCTTTGAGGAAGTTTGCCGTGGTACCCCTCGAGCACGGACACGCTGCTAAGCAGTGCAGACCGGAGCTCTTAGGAGGGATCCAGCCGCGCGCCCGAGCACAGGCGGGTATTGCTCAGCACCGCCCGCGCTGGAGCTCTGAGTGGAGACACCTGCGAGGTCCCGAGCACGGAAAGCCGTTGCCAAGCGACGCCTGAAACCGGAGCTCTGAGGAGGGACCCGACAGCAGCGTCCTGAGCGCCGTGTGGAGAGCCTGGCCAGCCCCCCACGACGGACTTCTGATTAAGGACCCTGCCCCCTGCGACATCTAGGTGAGTATCATACTGGTCAATAATGGGACAAACTCACTCTGCCCATGACAGACATCTCTATAAACAACTTAAGTACTTACTAAGCTCCGGTCCAAGTCAATTACCTAAACAGGAGCTAAAAAACCTCTTAGAATGGACTCTGATTAATTTCCCAAATGCTGACCGTTCAGCCGTCTTTACAAGAGACTTCTGGGACACAGTTCGGGTTAAACTCTTTAATAATATCTCCCGCCAGGATTGGGCTGCCGCGGAGCTGGTCCCGGCTTGCAGAGCGCTCGTGGAGCTGTTTGCTGCGAAGGCGCCGCCCGCAGCAGCCACCTCGCCGGGTCCCGCTCCTGCTGCGAGCCCGCCCCTTGCCGCCGCGAGCCTGCAACCGGGCACGGCCCCCGCCCCGCCGCCGGACCTCACGGCTCCGGTACCCGCGGTCCAGCTGTCTCGTGCCGCCCCGCCCCACCCCCCCGCGGTCCCTGCACCGGTCACCCCTGCCCCACCGGACTCCACCGCCCCCCCCACCGCCCCCGTCATCTCCACCCCCACGGTCCCGTTAGTCCCTGCTGTCCCGCCTCTCGCGGCTCCGGTAGCCGCGGTCCGACTGACTCGTGCCGCCCCGCCCCCCGCCCCCCGCCCCCGCTGTCCTGGCAGCCGTCACCCCTGTCCCACCGGACCCTACGACCCCCTCCACCGCTCCCCCCATCCCCGCCCCCCCCATCCCGTTCCTCCCTGCTGCCCCGGCTCCCGCGGTCCCCGCCCTCGGCTCCAGCGTCTTCGCGGCCCCGTCCCTCGCTCCTCCCACCCCGTCCGCCAGCGCCTTCGCGGCCCCGCCCCCCGCCGATAGCCCCGCGGGGCCAGCGGCTGCTCCCCAGCCACCTACGGGTCCTACCGCTCCCCTAGCCGCGCCTGTTATGGCTGTAGCCACCATCATAGCCGGCCCCCCGCAAAGCCAGGCGGCGACCCTTCTTCCAGCCCCCCAGGTCCCCCTCGCCGCCACCGACACGGCGCCGGTGGTGGTCAACGTCCCGTCCGCGTCCGTGGGACACGGAGCGCCCCAGCCCCGCCAGCCACCTGGTGCCGGCGCTGCAGCGCCTACACAGATGGCTGCTGCCTCTCCCGTGCCTGCCGCTGCTCCAGCCCCGTCTCCTGGCACCGCCGCGCCGGCAGCCACACCAGCCCAGCCTGCAAACTCCCAGCGGCAGCACGCCGCGGTCCAGCCGCCGACTGGCCCACCGTTCGCCATGGCCCCACCGCAACATACTCCCGCCGCCTCCACGCCGGCCCTCCCGCCTCCCGCAGCCCCGGGATCGTCTCCTGCCGACGGGACAGCCCTGCCACCTCCCGCTCTCCCCGACACACAGACAGCGGCCATCACAGTCCGCCACGTTGACCTGATGGCGTAACCCACGCACGCTCACACTTCTCCAACCACAGCACTGCTCACGGAACTAGCTCCGCCACCGCCCCCCACGGCTTTCACCTCGCCTTCAATAGAGCCACCCGCACCCCCTCGCCCGCTGCCGCGGAGCCGGTTGCTCGCGGCCCCCCCGCCTCCTCGCCCGCCACCGCGGAGATCGGCAGTGCCATCGCCGCCCCCGCCGGGGCCCTCCGGCACCGCACAGCTGTATCCCTCGGCTACCGCCGCCAAGCAACATCCCTCCGCGCAGCTCAGCCTCGCCTCACAAGCCGCAAACAGGGGGGGAACGGAGGGCAGTGGTGCAGCTCCAGTGGCAGGGAAGACGGAGAGCCGCTCTGCCCGAGCTGATGCTTTAAATCTAACACCAGGAAACCCTGAAAAGCAGCCAGATTTGTTTGCAATGAGCCCCAGAGTCCCGCCAGCGAGCGGCTGGGATCTTGCAACCCATAAGGAGAAAACGAGTTCTGAGAGTTTGTTAGCGCTACTTTCTGAATCAAAAAATCCTCCAAAGTGCTCAGATTATTCTCAATTAACAGATTGGCATGAAATAAGACTCCAAAGCTGTAAAGATGAAAGTCTATTAGCTAAGCCTGTGATAGCTAGCCAACAGCCTGACAGTCCCAAAACGTGGGTTCCCATCCCCACTCACGAAATTAAAGAACTAAGAAGGGCTGTAAGAGATAGTGGTATTTGCTCACCGTATCTTAAACAACTGCTAAAAAGTACCCTAAAAAGAACACATCAAACCCTAAAACGCATTTTAGATCAACAGAGAGGGGGAGAAGTCCAGGATACACCTCAAAGGAGGTTGAACAAGGCTTTGTATGTTTACAATTTTTTGAATAGCTCTGCAGAAGAGCCTGATCCCCCCATTTATAGACATTTTTTGAACAACAAAAAAGCAAAACTGAAAGAGCGCCCCCCAGTTTTGATTAAAAATCTAGACTCAGGAAAAATAGAAGGACCATACAATCTTATAATGTGGGGGAAGGGGTTTGCATGTGTTTCCACAGGTGAAGGAATCAAGTGGGTTCCAGCAAAAAACGTGAAGCCATACCTCGCATCAAAGCCTGCTGATGCCACCACACCAGCCAGTGACTCTGCAAGTGGAAGCCAGGAAGCAAGCACCCAGACCTGAACTGCGCAGAATCACCAGAAGAAAGTGATCTGCCAAAAACAGCTCAAGAAAAGAATGGAGTTTTCTCATTTGCGCGCGTGCATGTTGCTTTTATTCTTTTGTTTTAGTTTTTGTAGTGAAGCTTTACCTGTGAATCAACCAAAGACAAATGTCTGGGTTGCTTTAGCCAAATCCGCAGGCTCCGATACCATCTGTCTATCTGACACAAGCCCTGACAAACCTTTTTCAACCTGTTTAGTTGGAGTACCTCTTCCAGAAGGTTTTGATAATATTACTCTTGATAAGTATTGGCCATATGACGATCATCATGTATCTCCAACTCCCAGCCATAGACACCAAACTTATATTGATAATTCTAAAATTGATAAATCTGACCTTCAAGAGCTAGAAATCCTAGGTTCGTTAACTATGGATACCTGCTATTTCTTTCACTTTCAAGGAGAAAACGGTCCCCATTTAAATGTTACCCCATATCACCCAGCTTATAGCAATGTAACTTCTTGGTGTAGTCAAGTTAAGCTTCTTATATATGACGAACCTCATGCAGATCGTTTTAGCAAACTTCCTATTCGATTCCCCAGAGGAATTTGGCTCATCTGTGGAGACAGGGCCTGGCAAGGTATACCTTCAAAAATAGATGGTGGCCCTTGTGCTCTGGGACAACTTACAATTATTGCTCCCAGTGTCAAAGAGGTAATCAAAAAGAAAAGCAGAAAGATCAGATCTTCCTGGGGACATCAGTACGATAGTGACTGTGATAGTGACTTCCACCCTTGGAACTCTGGAAAATCAATTGTTGCAAGCATTTTTCTACCTCAGTTAAGCTCCTCAATTGCTTTAAAACAGTTAAACAAGTTGGGATGTTGGCTCAGCAAGGAGGTAAATGCCACCTCTACTATGATCAGTGATCTGTTAACCGATGAAGAGGCAGTCAGACATGCCACTTTACAAAATAGAGCTGCCGTTGATTATCTTTTATTAGCACATGGGCACGGCTGTGAAGATTTTGAAGGATTATGCTGTATGAACTTATCCGATCATTCTGTTTCCATTCACAAACAGCTACAAAACCTAAAGGATCTAGCTAACCAAATTAGAACAGATGACCCGTCTTGGCTGGACAGTTTGTTTGATGATTGGAGCTTTGCACCTTGGCTAAGGGAACTCTGTAAAATAGGCTTGATTATTCTAGTAGTAATAATTATAGTTTTAGTAGCAGTACCTTGTATGCTTCAGTGTGTGCAAAAAATAACGAGTAGGACTGTATCTAATATCTTAGTTGTTCATCAGAACGGGGGAGATGTTGGGGAAGATGAAACAGGAAAGCCTTATAAATATGATTGCCTAACAAAAGATTCTGGGAATATGAAAACTGTGAGCGACATCGAAATGAAGGCCATCTTTGAGATATAGAGTCTTAGTTACTGAACAACTGGAAAACAATGGTATAGCCGGCTGAAGGTAATCCCCTCTTGATTGAACAATACCCTCTGCTTGCAGACAGGTCCAAGGGTCAGAGCAGACCCTACTAGCTCAGCAGAAGGGGTCCAAAGAGTAGTTTTTAGAAGTTAAAATGTAACACTCTATGGTAATGTAAGAACTCTTATAGGCTGTATGTAAATGCTATAGGATTTGTACCTTGTATTAGATTGGCTACTGAGAATTAGAATATTCACTACAGAAGATGATTTATTGTATTGTAACAAGCTCCTCGCTCTCTTAACTCCTCTCCTCTTAGTAATGCTCTTCTCCTCTTAGTAACGCTCTTAGTAACTCTCTTAGTAGCTCTCTTAGTAATGCTCTTCTCCTCTTAGTAGCTCTCTTAGTAACTCTCTTGCTCTTCTTCTTCCTCTTAATTCAGCTCTCCTCTTAGTTTGTCTCTCTTGCTCTTTACACTCTTAGCTCTCAGCCTCTTGCTCTAGCTCTCTCGCTCACTCTCTCTCCCTCTCTTACACCTTGGGCCTGCTTGGAGCTGCAGCTGGCAGCTCTAAGCAGTGCCCCTGTACCCACGCCCTCTGCAATAAACTGCATGCTCCAAAGACCTGCTGATAGAGATCTCTCGTCGCCGTCCATCTCCAGCCGGGCCCGACCGAACCCACACCCTCATCACCATCATCGCCATCAATTTCGACATTTGTGATGCTGGGGAACTACAAGGAAGCCTGGCTCCTCTGTGACACCACCACAGAAGCTCAGGGGAGCCCTGGAGACCGTGCTGATGCTATTGAACCTGATGCAACCCTGCCTCCTCTGTGACACCACAGAAGCTCTTGGAGCCCTGGAGACCGTGGTGATGCTATGGAACCTGATGCAACCCTGCCTCCTCTGTGACACCACAGAACCTCTGGGAGCCCTGGAGACCGTGCTGATGCTATGGAACCTGATGCAACCCTGCCTCCACTGTGACACCACAGAAGCTCGGGGAGCCCTGGAGACTGTGGTGATGCTATGGAACCTGATGCAACCCTGCCTCCACTGTGACACCACAGAACCTCTGGGAGCCCTGGAGACCGTGCTGATGCTATGGAACCTGATGCAACCCTGCCTCCACTGTGACACCACAGAAGCTCGGGGAGCTCTGCAGACCGTGGGGATGCTGGCGAAGCTGACGGAACCCTGGGCACCACAGTGACGCTATGGAACCTGGTGGAACCGAGGGGCCACAGTGACACTGTGGGGCCTTTTGGAAGCAACAGGACCCTGGTGGGAAGCCACGGGATGATTAATCCTGCACGAACCTGCTCCAGGTGGGCTCCTCTCTCCCGGCTTCCACAGGTGCTGCTAGGATCCCACTCCGGCACTGGCTTGGCACGGGCTGACGGCTTCCTTTGGCAATGGCTCTGCTCCAGGATGGCATGCTGCAGAGAATGCAGGTAGATTTTGTGCTCACTCCTGGCATGCAGCTGGACAATAAAGCCTGATCCAGCCCCCCCTCAGCATATGTCCGGCTCTGGCATTGGGGCGGGGCAACTTTGGGAGCAGCCCCAGCCCTGCTCCTGCTCCCGGCTGGGCACCCAGCTGCTGGGACACAGGTGTGTCCTGATGCCACCGTCTACTCCTTTGAGAAGGGGAGGACAGAGTGCATCAGGGAGTTTGGTGTGGCTTACATGCGGCAAGGAGAAGGTGCAGCCCCAAACTGGCTTTCACTTCTAGAACCTTTTGCTATTGCGGGAGCAGCTGCTGGAGCTTTTCAACCGAGCTGCAAGAGTGAAAAGTGTGATGGCATGTCTATCTGAGAAGGAAGGTTCGGTGCCGCAGCCTGTTGTGCACAATTTATATGCTGATAAGAGAAGGGGGTGCTTTTGCAACGTTTTCCTTCCTGACACTTCTGTCTCTGTGAGCTTTAGCTGCTTGGACTCAGGGATACCGAAGGTATGTGAAAGTGACTGGGATGCGAGAATCATGTTGCACAGGGAACAGGGAAGGTCAGCAAATGTTTCCTGTCCTGGCACATCTCTCAGTCTGAACTGCAGCTGCAGATGCTTCACTTCCGCCAAGGACTCTGCCACCTTGAGAGAAGGATGCGCTCTATGGAGTTGAGAAAGAAAGTGCGTCTCACTAGCTTCTTTCCTCTACTTCATAGACAGCAAAGGGGCTATGAAAGGCAGCACTGGCTTTTTGTTCTAGGACTTCTTCTTTACAAGCAGCTGCTGGATGTTTGGAAGGGGGTTTGGGATATGCAAAAATGAGAGGCTAAGATGGTAAGAGGGTAAGATGGAAGTCATCTGGCAAAAGCAGAGCTCACAAAAGGGCCAGCTGAGAAAGCTCTTGCTGCCTACAACTTCAACTGCACCCCTCAAAGCAGCAGCACACACGCTGCTCTCGGCACTTTCCTTCTCAGCTCTACGCACCATCCTAAGCCTTGCCTCTCCCACACTCAGGATCCAAAGACAACGGCACCAGGGACTGCTCACACACTAAAGGCACCAGGACAAAAGGCTCACCA
Organism: Aphelocoma coerulescens; assembly: GCF_041296385.1. NCBI lineage: Eukaryota > Metazoa > Chordata > Aves > Passeriformes > Corvidae > Aphelocoma > Aphelocoma coerulescens. The sequence continues at coordinate 214,442 of NW_027183507.1, read as the reverse complement.
GCTTGGCCTTTGCATTCCCGCTGACAGCTCCACAGCTTGAACCCAGAGAACTGCCTGCTGCCAACAGCCTTTCCAATCACTCTGAGCACCTCATGACAAGGAGTGTGGGGAATGAATCTCCAGCAGCCTCCTGCCCCAGGCTGTCCCCCGGGAGCAGCCCTGCTCCAGGCCGTGACTGCCACCTGCACAGCCAAAGGACCCAGAGCCGGTGTTACACACCACGGCTGTGCCTGGCACAGAGACACCAGTGGCCACACAAGTGGCCATGGCACTGTCCACACACAGTCCCTGCTGCTGCTCCCCCAGCCGCTGGCACCAACTCCCAGCCACCCACTCCTAAAGCCACGGGGCCCACTGGGACACTGCGGGGGCTCGTGGAAGCCAGCGGCCATTGTGACACAGCGGGGCTGCACAGAGCCCACGGTGCTTTGTGACCCGTGGCTCCCAGGAGAGCCTTTGGGATGCTGGGGAACTACAAGGAAGCCTGGCTCCTCTGTGACACCACCACAGAAGCTCAGGGGAGCCCTGGAGACCGTGCTGATGCTATTGAACCTGATGCAACCCTGCCTCCTCTGTGACACCACAGAACCTCTGGGAGCCCTGGAGACCGTGCTGATGCTATGGAACCTGATGCAACCCTGCCTCCACTGTGACACCACAGAAGCTCAGGGAGCCCTGGAGACTGTGGTGATGCTATGGAACCTGATGCAACCCTGCCTCCACTGTGACACCACAGAACCTCTGGGAGCCCTGGAGACCGTGCTGATGCTATGGAACCTGATGCAACCCTGCCTCCACTGTGACACCACAGAAGCTCGGGGAGCTCTGCAGACCGTGGGGATGCTGGCGAAGCTGACGGAACCCTGGGCACCACAGTGACGCTATGGAACCTGGTGGAACCGAGGGGCCACAGTGACACTGTGGGGCCTTTTGGAAGCAACAGGACCCTGGTGGGAAGCCACGGGATGATTAATCCTGCACGAACCTGCTCCAGGTGGGCTCCTCTCTCCCGGCTTCCACAGGTGCTGCTAGGATCCCACTCCGGCACTGGCTTGGCACGGGCTGACGGCTTCCTTTGGCAATGGCTCTGCTCCAGGATGGCATGCTGCAGAGAATGCAGGTAGATTTTGTGCTCACTCCTGGCATGCAGCTGGACAATAAAGCCTGATCCAGCCCCCCCTCAGCATATGTCCGGCTCTGGCATTGGGGCGGGGCAACTTTGGGAGCAGCCCCAGCCCTGCTCCTGCTCCCGGCTGGGCACCCAGCTGCTGGGACACAGGTGTGTCCTGATGCCACCGTCTACTCCTTTGAGAAGGGGAGGACAGAGTGCATCAGGGAGTTTGGTGTGGCTTACATGCGGCAAGGAGAAGGTGCAGCCCCAAACTGGCTTTCACTTCTAGAACCTTTTGCTATTGCGGGAGCAGCTGCTGGAGCTTTTCAACCGAGCTGCAAGAGTGAAAAGTGTGATGGCATGTCTATCTGAGAAGGAAGGTTCGGTGCCGCAGCCTGTTGTGCACAATTTATATGCTGATAAGAGAAGGGGGTGCTTTTGGAACGTTTTCCTTCCTGACACTTCTGTCTCTGTGAGCTTTAGCTGCTTGGACTCAGGGATACCGAAGGTATGTGAAAGTGACTGGGATGCGAGAATCATGTTGCACAGGGAACAGGGAAGGTCAGCAAATGTTTCCTGTCCTGGCACATCTCTCAGTCTGAACTGCAGCTGCAGATGCTTCACTTCCGCCAAGGACTCTGCCACCTTGAGAGAAGGATGCGCTCTATGGAGTTGAGAAAGAAAGTGCGTCTCACTAGCTTCTTTCCTCTACTTCATAGACAGCAAAGGGGCTATGAAAGGCAGCACTGGCTTTTTGTTCTAGGACTTCTTCTTTACAAGCAGCTGCTGGATGTTTGGAAGGGGGTTTGGGATATGCAAAAATGAGAGGCTAAGATGGTAAGAGGGTAAGATGGAAGTCATCTGGCAAAAGCAGAGCTCACAAAAGGGCCAGCTGAGAAAGCTCTTGCTGCCTACAACTTCAACTGCACCCCTCAAAGCAGCAGCACACACGCTGCTCTCGGCACTTTCCTTCTCAGCTCTACGCACCATCCTAAGCCTTGCCTCTCCCACACTCAGGATCCAAAGACAACGGCACCAGGGACTGCTCACACACTAAAGGCACCAGGACAAAAGGCTCACCAGCTTGGCCTTTGCATTCCCGCTGACAGCTCCACAGCTTGAACCCAGAGAACTGCCTGCTGCCAACAGCCTTTCCAATCACTCTGAGCACCTCATGACAAGGAGTGTGGGGAATGAATCTCCAGCAGCCTCCTGCCCCAGGCTGTCCCCCGGGAGCAGCCCTGCTCCAGGCCGTGACTGCCACCTGCACAGCCAAAGGACCCAGAGCCGGTGTTACACACCACGGCTGTGCCTGGCACAGAGACACCAGTGGCCACACAAGTGGCCATGGCACTGTCCACACACAGTCCCTGCTGCTGCTCCCCCAGCCGCTGGCACCAACTCCCAGCCACCCACTCCTAAAGCCACGGGGCCCACTGGGACACTGCGGGGGCTCGTGGAAGCCAGCGGCCATTGTGACACAGCGGGGCTGCACAGAGCCCACGGTGCTTTGTGACCCGTGGCTCCCAGGAGAGCCTTTGTGATGCTGGGGAACTACAAGGAAGCCTGGCTCCTCTGTGACACCACCACAGAAGCTCAGGGGAGCCCTGGAGACCGTGCTGATGCTATTGAACCTGATGCAACCCTGCCTCCTCTGTGACACCACAGAAGCTCTTGGAGCCCTGGAGACCGTGGTGATGCTATGGAACCTGATGCAACCCTGCCTCCTCTGTGACACCACAGAACCTCTGGGAGCCCTGGAGACCGTGCTGATGCTATGGAACCTGATGCAACCCTGCCTCCACTGTGACACCACAGAAGCTCAGGGAGCCCTGGAGACTGTGGTGATGCTATGGAACCTGATGCAACCCTGCCTCCACTGTGACACCACAGAACCTCTGGGAGCCCTGGAGACCGTGCTGATGCTATGGAACCTGATGCAACCCTGCCTCCACTGTGACACCACAGAAGCTCGGGGAGCTCTGCAGACCGTGGGGATGCTGGCGAAGCTGACGGAACCCTGGGCACCACAGTGACGCTATGGAACCTGGTGGAACCGAGGGGCCACAGTGACACTGTGGGGCCTTTTGGAAGCAACAGGACCCTGGTGGGAAGCCACGGGATGATTAATCCTGCACGAACCTGCTCCAGGTGGGCTCCTCTCTCCCGGCTTCCACAGGTGCTGCTAGGATCCCACTCCGGCACTGGCTTGGCACGGGCTCACGGCTTCCTTTGGCAATGGCTCTGCTCCAGGATGGCATGCTGCAGAGAATGCAGGTAGATTTTTTGCTCACTCCTGGCATGCAGCTGGACAATAAAGCCTGATCCAGCCCCCCCTCAGCATATGTCCGGCTCTGGCATTGGGGCGGGGCAACTTTGGGAGCAGCCCCAGCCCTGCTCCTGCTCCCGGCTGGGCACCCAGCTGCTGGGACACAGGTGTGTCCTGATGCCACCGTCTACTCCTTTGAGAAGGGGAGGACAGAGTGCATCAGGGAGTTTGGTGTGGCTTACATGCGGCAAGGAGAAGGTGCAGCCCCAAACTGGCTTTCACTTCTAGAACCTTTTGCTATTGCGGGAGCAGCTGCTGGAGCTTTTCAACCGAGCTGCAAGAGTGAAAAGTGTGATGGCATGTCTATCTGAGAAGGAAGGTTCGGTGCCGCAGCCTGTTGTGCACAATTTATATGCTGATAAGAGAAGGGGGTGCTTTTGGAACGTTTTCCTTCCTGACACTTCTGTCTCTGTGAGCTTTAGCTGCTTGGACTCAGGGATACCGAAGGTATGTGAAAGTGACTGGGATGCGAGAATCATGTTGCACAGGGAACAGGGAAGGTCAGCAAATGTTTCCTGTCCTGGCACATCTCTCAGTCTGAACTGCAGCTGCAGATGCTTCACTTCCGCCAAGGACTCTGCCACCTTGAGAGAAGGATGCGCTCTATGGAGTTGAGAAAGAAAGTGCGTCTCACTAGCTTCTTTCCTCTACTTCATAGACAGCAAAGGGGCTATGAAAGGCAGCACTGGCTTTTTGTTCTAGGACTTCTTCTTTACAAGCAGCTGCTGGATGTTTGGAAGGGGGTTTGGGATATGCAAAAATGAGAGGCTAAGATGGTAAGAGGGTAAGATGGAAGTCATCTGGCAAAAGCAGAGCTCACAAAAGGGCCAGCTGAGAAAGCTCTTGCTGCCTACAACTTCAACTGCACCCCTCAAAGCAGCAGCACACACGCTGCTCTCGGCACTTTCCTTCTCAGCTCTACGCACCATCCTAAGCCTTGCCTCTCCCACACTCAGGATCCAAAGACAACGGCACCAGGGACTGCTCACACACTAAAGGCACCAGGACAAAAGGCTCACCAGCTTGGCCTTTGCATTCCCGCTGACAGCTCCACAGCTTGAACCCAGAGAACTGCCTGCTGCCAACAGCCTTTCCAATCACTCTGAGCACCTCATGACAAGGAGTGTGGGGAATGAATCTCCAGCAGCCTCCTGCCCCAGGCTGTCCCCCGGGAGCAGCCCTGCTCCAGGCCGTGACTGCCACCTGCACAGCCAAAGGACCCAGAGCCGGTGTTACACACCACGGCTGTGCCTGGCACAGAGACACCAGTGGCCACACAAGTGGCCATGGCACTGTCCACACACAGTCCCTGCTGCTGCTCCCCCAGCCGCTGGCACCAACTCCCAGCCACCCACTCCTAAAGCCACGGGGCCCACTGGGACACTGCGGGGGCTCGTGGAAGCCAGCGGCCATTGTGACACAGCGGGGCTGCACAGAGCCCACGGTGCTTTGTGACCCGTGGCTCCCAGGAGAGCCTTTGTGATGCTGGGGAACTACAAGGAAGCCTGGCTCCTCTGTGACACCACCACAGAAGCTCAGGGGAGCCCTGGAGACCGTGCTGATGCTATTGAACCTGATGCAACCCTGCCTCCTCTGTGACACCACAGAAGCTCTTGGAGCCCTGGAGACCGTGGTGATGCTATGGAACCTGATGCAACCCTGCCTCCTCTGTGACACCACAGAACCTCTGGGAGCCCTGGAGACCGTGCTGATGCTATGGAACCTGATGCAACCCTGCCTCCACTGTGACACCACAGAAGCTCAGGGAGCCCTGGAGACTGTGGTGATGCTATGGAACCTGATGCAACCCTGCCTCCACTGTGACACCACAGAACCTCTGGGAGCCCTGGAGACCGTGCTGATGCTATGGAACCTGATGCAACCCTGCCTCCACTGTGACACCACAGAAGCTCGGGGAGCTCTGCAGACCGTGGGGATGCTGGCGAAGCTGACGGAACCCTGGGCACCACAGTGACGCTATGGAACCTGGTGGAACCGAGGGGCCACAGTGACACTGTGGGGCCTTTTGGAAGCAACAGGACCCTGGTGGGAAGCCACGGGATGATTAATCCTGCACGAACCTGCTCCAGGTGGGCTCCTCTCTCCCGGCTTCCACAGGTGCTGCTAGGATCCCACTCCGGCACTGGCTTGGCACGGGCTGACGGCTTCCTTTGGCAATGGCTCTGCTCCAGGATGGCATGCTGCAGAGAATGCAGGTAGATTTTTTGCTCACTCCTGGCATGCAGCTGGACAATAAAGCCTGATCCAGCCCCCCCTCAGCATATGTCCGGCTCTGGCATTGGGGCGGGGCAACTTTGGGAGCAGCCCCAGCCCTGCTCCTGCTCCCGGCTGGGCACCCAGCTGCTGGGACACAGGTGTGTCCTGATGCCACCGTCTACTCCTTTGAGAAGGGGAGGACAGAGTGCATCAGGGAGTTTGGTGTGGCTTACATGCGGCAAGGAGAAGGTGCAGCCCCAAACTGGCTTTCACTTCTAGAACCTTTTGCTATTGCGGGAGCAGCTGCTGGAGCTTTTCAACCGAGCTGCAAGAGTGAAAAGTGTGATGGCATGTCTATCTGAGAAGGAAGGTTCGGTGCCGCAGCCTGTTGTGCACAATTTATATGCTGATAAGAGAAGGGGGTGCTTTTGGAACGTTTTCCTTCCTGACACTTCTGTCTCTGTGAGCTTTAGCTGCTTGGACTCAGGGATACCGAAGGTATGTGAAAGTGACTGGGATGCGAGAATCATGTTGCACAGGGAACAGGGAAGGTCAGCAAATGTTTCCTGTCCTGGCACATCTCTCAGTCTGAACTGCAGCTGCAGATGCTTCACTTCCGCCAAGGACTCTGCCACCTTGAGAGAAGGATGCGCTCTATGGAGTTGAGAAAGAAAGTGCGTCTCACTAGCTTCTTTCCTCTACTTCATAGACAGCAAAGGGGCTATGAAAGGCAGCACTGGCTTTTTGTTCTAGGACTTCTTCTTTACAAGCAGCTGCTGGATGTTTGGAAGGGGGTTTGGGATATGCAAAAATGAGAGGCTAAGATGGTAAGAGGGTAAGATGGAAGTCATCTGGCAAAAGCAGAGCTCACAAAAGGGCCAGCTGAGAAAGCTCTTGCTGCCTACAACTTCAACTGCACCCCTCAAAGCAGCAGCACACACGCTGCTCTCGGCACTTTCCTTCTCAGCTCTACGCACCATCCTAAGCCTTGCCTCTCCCACACTCAGGATCCAAAGACAACGGCACCAGGGACTGCTCACACACTAAAGGCACCAGGACAAAAGGCTCACCAGCTTGGCCTTTGCATTCCCGCTGACAGCTCCACAGCTTGAACCCAGAGAACTGCCTGCTGCCAACAGCCTTTCCAATCACTCTGAGCACCTCATGACAAGGAGTGTGGGGAATGAATCTCCAGCAGCCTCCTGCCCCAGGCTGTCCCCCGGGAGCAGCCCTGCTCCAGGCCGTGACTGCCACCTGCACAGCCAAAGGACCCAGAGCCGGTGTTACACACCACGGCTGTGCCTGGCACAGAGACACCAGTGGCCACACAAGTGGCCATGGCACTGTCCACACACAGTCCCTGCTGCTGCTCCCCCAGCCGCTGGCACCAACTCCCAGCCACCCACTCCTAAAGCCACGGGGCCCACTGGGACACTGCGGGGGCTCGTGGAAGCCAGCGGCCATTGTGACACAGCGGGGCTGCACAGAGCCCACGGTGCTTTGTGACCCGTGGCTCCCAGGAGAGCCTTTGTGATGCTGGGGAACTACAAGGAAGCCTGGCTCCTCTGTGACACCACCACAGAAGCTCAGGGGAGCCCTGGAGACCGTGCTGATGCTATTGAACCTGATGCAACCCTGCCTCCTCTGTGACACCACAGAAGCTCTTGGAGCCCTGGAGACCGTGGTGATGCTATGGAACCTGATGCAACCCTGCCTCCTCTGTGACACCACAGAACCTCTGGGAGCCCTGGAGACCGTGCTGATGCTATGGAACCTGATGCAACCCTGCCTCCACTGTGACACCACAGAAGCTCAGGGAGCCCTGGAGACTGTGGTGATGCTATGGAACCTGATGCAACCCTGCCTCCACTGTGACACCACAGAACCTCTGGGAGCCCTGGAGACCGTGCTGATGCTATGGAACCTGATGCAACCCTGCCTCCACTGTGACACCACAGAAGCTCGGGGAGCTCTGCAGACCGTGGGGATGCTGGCGAAGCTGACGGAACCCTGGGCACCACAGTGACGCTATGGAACCTGGTGGAACCGAGGGGCCACAGTGACACTGTGGGGCCTTTTGGAAGCAACAGGACCCTGGTGGGAAGCCACGGGATGATTAATCCTGCACGAACCTGCTCCAGGTGGGCTCCTCTCTCCCGGCTTCCACAGGTGCTGCTAGGATCCCACTCCGGCACTGGCTTGGCACGGGCTGACGGCTTCCTTTGGCAATGGCTCTGCTCCAGGATGGCATGCTGCAGAGAATGCAGGTAGATTTTGTGCTCACTCCTGGCATGCAGCTGGACAATAAAGCCTGATCCAGCCCCCCCTCAGCATATGTCCGGCTCTGGCATTGGGGCGGGGCAACTTTGGGAGCAGCCCCAGCCCTGCTCCTGCTCCCGGCTGGGCACCCAGCTGCTGGGACACAGGTGTGTCCTGATGCCACCGTCTACTCCTTTGAGAAGGGGAGGACAGAGTGCATCAGGGAGTTTGGTGTGGCTTACATGCGGCAAGGAGAAGGTGCAGCCCCAAACTGGCTTTCACTTCTAGAACCTTTTGCTATTGCGGGAGCAGCTGCTGGAGCTTTTCAACCGAGCTGCAAGAGTGAAAAGTGTGATGGCATGTCTATCTGAGAAGGAAGGTTCGGTGCCGCAGCCTGTTGTGCACAATTTATATGCTGATAAGAGAAGGGGGTGCTTTTGGAACGTTTTCCTTCCTGACACTTCTGTCTCTGTGAGCTTTAGCTGCTTGGACTCAGGGATACCGAAGGTATGTGAAAGTGACTGGGATGCGAGAATCATGTTGCACAGGGAACAGGGAAGGTCAGCAAATGTTTCCTGTCCTGGCACATCTCTCAGTCTGAACTGCAGCTGCAGATGCTTCACTTCCGCCAAGGACTCTGCCACCTTGAGAGAAGAATGCGCTCTATGGAGTTGAGAAAGAAAGTGCGTCTCACTAGCTTCTTTCCTCTACTTCATAGACAGCAAAGGGGCTATGAAAGGCAGCACTGGCTTTTTGTTCTAGGACTTCTTCTTTACAAGCAGCTGCTGGATGTTTGGAAGGGGGTTTGGGATATGCAAAAATGAGAGGCTAAGATGGTAAGAGGGTAAGATGGAAGTCATCTGGCAAAAGCAGAGCTCACAAAAGGGCCAGCTGAGAAAGCTCTTGCTGCCTACAACTTCAACTGCACCCCTCAAAGCAGCAGCACACACGCTGCTCTCGGCACTTTCCTTCTCAGCTCTACGCACCATCCTAAGCCTTGCCTCTCCCACACTCAGGATCCAAAGACAACGGCACCAGGGACTGCTCACACACTAAAGGCACCAGGACAAAAGGCTCACCAGCTTGGCCTTTGCATTCCCGCTGACAGCTCCACAGCTTGAACCCAGAGAACTGCCTGCTGCCAACAGCCTTTCCAATCACTCTGAGCACCTCATGACAAGGAGTGTGGGGAATGAATCTCCAGCAGCCTCCTGCCCCAGGCTGTCCCCCGGGAGCAGCCCTGCTCCAGGCCGTGACTGCCACCTGCACAGCCAAAGGACCCAGAGCCGGTGTTACACACCACGGCTGTGCCTGGCACAGAGACACCAGTGGCCACACAAGTGGCCATGGCACTGTCCACACACAGTCCCTGCTGCTGCTCCCCCAGCCGCTGGCACCAACTCCCAGCCACCCACTCCTAAAGCCACGGGGCCCACTGGGACACTGCGGGGGCTCGTGGAAGCCAGCGGCCATTGTGACACAGCGGGGCTGCACAGAGCCCACAGTGCTTTGTGACCCGTGGCTCCCAGGAGAGCCTTTGTGATGCTGGGGAACTACAAGGAAGCCTGGCTCCTCTGTGACACCACCACAGAAGCTCAGGGGAGCCCTGGAGACCGTGCTGATGCTATTGAACCTGATGCAACCCTGCCTCCTCTGTGACACCACAGAAGCTCTTGGAGCCCTGGAGACCGTGGTGATGCTATGGAACCTGATGCAACCCTGCCTCCTCTGTGACACCACAGAACCTCTGGGAGCCCTGGAGACCGTGCTGATGCTATGGAACCTGATGCAACCCTGCCTCCACTGTGACACCACAGAAGCTCAGGGAGCCCTGGAGACTGTGGTGATGCTATGGAACCTGATGCAACCCTGCCTCCACTGTGACACCACAGAACCTCTGGGAGCCCTGGAGACCGTGCTGATGCTATGGAACCTGATGCAACCCTGCCTCCACTGTGACACCACAGAAGCTCGGGGAGCTCTGCAGACCGTGGGGATGCTGGCGAAGCTGACGGAACCCTGGGCACCACAGTGACGCTATGGAACCTGGTGGAACCGAGGGGCCACAGTGACACTGTGGGGCCTTTTGGAAGCAACAGGACCCTGGTGGGAAGCCACGGGATGATTAATCCTGCACGAACCTGCTCCAGGTGGGCTCCTCTCTCCCGGCTTCCACAGGTTCTGCTAGGATCCCACTCCGGCACTGGCTTGGCACGGGCTGACGGCTTCCTTTGGCAATGGCTCTGCTCCAGGATGGCATGCTGCAGAGAATGCAGGTAGATTTTGTGCTCACTCCTGGCATGCAGCTGGACAATAAAGCCTGATCCAGCCCCCCCTCAGCATATGTCCGGCTCTGGCATTGGGGCGGGGCAACTTTGGGAGCAGCCCCAGCCCTGCTCCTGCTCCCGGCTGGGCACCCAGCTGCTGGGACACAGGTGTGTCCTGATGCCACCGTCTACTCCTTTGAGAAGGGGAGGACAGAGTGCATCAGGGAGTTTGGTGTGGCTTACATGCGGCAAGGAGAAGGTGCAGCCCCAAACTGGCTTTCACTTCTAGAACCTTTTGCTATTGCGGGAGCAGCTGCTGGAGCTTTTCAACCGAGCTGCAAGAGTGAAAAGTGTGATGGCATGTCTATCTGAGAAGGAAGGTTCGGTGCCGCAGCCTGTTGTGCACAATTTATATGCTGATAAGAGAAGGGGGTGCTTTTGGAACGTTTTCCTTCCTGACACTTCTGTCTCTGTGAGCTTTAGCTGCTTGGACTCAGGGATACCGAAGGTATGTGAAAGTGACTGGGATGCGAGAATCATGTTGCACAGGGAACAGGGAAGGTCAGCAAATGTTTCCTGTCCTGGCACATCTCTCAGTCTGAACTGCAGCTGCAGATGCTTCACTTCCGCCAAGGACTCTGCCACCTTGAGAGAAGGATGCGCTCTATGGAGTTGAGAAAGAAAGTGCGTCTCACTAGCTTCTTTCCTCTACTTCATAGACAGCAAAGGGGCTATGAAAGGCAGCACTGGCTTTTTGTTCTAGGACTTCTTCTTTACAAGCAGCTGCTGGATGTTTGGAAGGGGGTTTGGGATATGCAAAAATGAGAGGCTAAGATGGTAAGAGGGTAAGATGGAAGTCATCTGGCAAAAGCAGAGCTCACAAAAGGGCCAGCTGAGAAAGCTCTTGCTGCCTACAACTTCAACTGCACCCCTCAAAGCAGCAGCACACACGCTGCTCTCGGCACTTTCCTTCTCAGCTCTACGCACCATCCTAAGCCTTGCCTCTCCCACACTCAGGATCCAAAGACAACGGCACCAGGGACTGCTCACACACTAAAGGCACCAGGACAAAAGGCTCACCAGCTTGGCCTTTGCATTCCCGCTGACAGCTCCACAGCTTGAACCCAGAGAACTGCCTGCTGCCAACAGCCTTTCCAATCACTCTGAGCACCTCATGACAAGGAGTGTGGGGAATGAATCTCCAGCAGCCTCCTGCCCCAGGCTGTCCCCCGGGAGCAGCCCTGCTCCAGGCCGTGACTGCCACCTGCACAGCCAAAGGACCCAGAGCCGGTGTTACACACCACGGCTGTGCCTGGCACAGAGACACCAGTGGCCACACAAGTGGCCATGGCACTGTCCACACACAGTCCCTGCTGCTGCTCCCCCAGCCGCTGGCACCAACTCCCAGCCACCCACTCCTAAAGCCACGGGGCCCACTGGGACACTGCGGGGGCTCGTGGAAGCCAGCGGCCATTGTGACACAGCGGGGCTGCACAGAGCCCACGGTGCTTTGTGACCCGTGGCTCCCAGGAGAGCCTTTGTGATGCTGGGGAACTACAAGGAAGCCTGGCTCCTCTGTGACACCACCACAGAAGCTCAGGGGAGCCCTGGAGACCGTGCTGATGCTATTGAACCTGATGCAACCCTGCCTCCTCTGTGACACCACAGAAGCTCTTGGAGCCCTGGAGACCGTGGTGATGCTATGGAACCTGATGCAACCCTGCCTCCTCTGTGACACCACAGAACCTCTGGGAGCCCTGGAGACCGTGCTGATGCTATGGAACCTGATGCAACCCTGCCTCCACTGTGACACCACAGAAGCTCAGGGAGCCCTGGAGACTGTGGTGATGCTATGGAACCTGATGCAACCCTGCCTCCACTGTGACACCACAGAACCTCTGGGAGCCCTGGAGACCGTGCTGATGCTATGGAACCTGATGCAACCCTGCCTCCACTGTGACACCACAGAAGCTCGGGGAGCTCTGCAGACCGTGGGGATGCTGGCGAAGCTGACGGAACCCTGGGCACCACAGTGACGCTATGGAACCTGGTGGAACCGAGGGGCCACAGTGACACTGTGGGGCCTTTTGGAAGCAACAGGACCCTGGTGGGAAGCCACGGGATGATTAATCCTGCACGAACCTGCTCCAGGTGGGCTCCTCTCTCCCGGCTTCCACAGGTGCTGCTAGGATCCCACTCCGGCACTGGCTTGGCACGGGCTGACGGCTTCCTTTGGCAATGGCTCTGCTCCAGGATGGCATGCTGCAGAGAATGCAGGTAGATTTTGTGCTCACTCCTGGCATGCAGCTGGACAATAAAGCCTGATCCAGCCCCCCCTCAGCATATGTCCGGCTCTGGCATTGGGGCGGGGCAACTTTGGGAGCAGCCCCAGCCCTGCTCCTGCTCCCGGCTGGGCACCCAGCTGCTGGGACACAGGTGTGTCCTGATGCCACCGTCTACTCCTTTGAGAAGGGGAGGACAGAGTGCATCAGGGAGTTTGGTGTGGCTTACATGCGGCAAGGAGAAGGTGCAGCCCCAAACTGGCTTTCACTTCTAGAACCTTTTGCTATTGCGGGAGCAGCTGCTGGAGCTTTTCAACCGAGCTGCAAGAGTGAAAAGTGTGATGGCATGTCTATCTGAGAAGGAAGGTTCGGTGCCGCAGCCTGTTGTGCACAATTTATATGCTGATAAGAGAAGGGGGTGCTTTTGGAACGTTTTCCTTCCTGACACTTCTGTCTCTGTGAGCTTTAGCTGCTTGGACTCAGGGATACCGAAGGTATGTGAAAGTGACTGGGATGCGAGAATCATGTTGCACAGGGAACAGGGAAGGTCAGCAAATGTTTCCTGTCCTGGCACATCTCTCAGTCTGAACTGCAGCTGCAGATGCTTCACTTCCGCCAAGGACTCTGCCACCTTGAGAGAAGGATGCGCTCTATGGAGTTGAGAAAGAAAGTGCGTCTCACTAGCTTCTTTCCTCTACTTCATAGACAGCAAAGGGGCTATGAAAGGCAGCACTGGCTTTTTGTTCTAGGACTTCTTCTTTACAAGCAGCTGCTGGATGTTTGGAAGGGGGTTTGGGATATGCAAAAATGAGAGGCTAAGATGGTAAGAGGGTAAGATGGAAGTCATCTGGCAAAAGCAGAGCTCACAAAAGGGCCAGCTGAGAAAGCTCTTGCTGCCTACAACTTCAACTGCACCCCTCAAAGCAGCAGCACACACGCTGCTCTCGGCACTTTCCTTCTCAGCTCTACGCACCATCCTAAGCCTTGCCTCTCCCACACTCAGGATCCAAAGACAACGGCACCAGGGACTGCTCACACACTAAAGGCACCAGGACAAAAGGCTCACCAGCTTGGCCTTTGCATTCCCGCTGACAGCTCCACAGCTTGAACCCAGAGAACTGCCTGCTGCCAACAGCCTTTCCAATCACTCTGAGCACCTCATGACAAGGAGTGTGGGGAATGAATCTCCAGCAGCCTCCTGCCCCAGGCTGTCCCCCGGGAGCAGCCCTGCTCCAGGCCGTGACTGCCACCTGCACAGCCAAAGGACCCAGAGCCGGTGTTACACACCACGGCTGTGCCTGGCACAGAGACACCAGTGGCCACACAAGTGGCCATGGCACTGTCCACACACAGTCCCTGCTGCTGCTCCCCCAGCCGCTGGCACCAACTCCCAGCCACCCACTCCTAAAGCCACGGGGCCCACTGGGACACTGCGGGGGCTCGTGGAAGCCAGCGGCCATTGTGACACAGCGGGGCTGCACAGAGCCCACGGTGCTTTGTGACCCGTGGCTCCCAGGAGAGCCTTTGTGATGCTGGGGAACTACAAGGAAGCCTGGCTCCTCTGTGACACCACCACAGAAGCTCAGGGGAGCCCTGGAGACCGTGCTGATGCTATTGAACCTGATGCAACCCTGCCTCCTCTGTGACACCACAGAAGCTCTTGGAGCCCTGGAGACCGTGGTGATGCTATGGAACCTGATGCAACCCTGCCTCCTCTGTGACACCACAGAACCTCTGGGAGCCCTGGAGACCGTGCTGATGCTATGGAACCTGATGCAACCCTGCCTCCTCTGTGACACCACAGAACCTCTGGGAGCCCTGGAGACCGTGCTGATGCTATGGAACCTGATGCAACCCTGCCTCCACTGTGACACCACAGAAGCTCAGGGAGCCCTGGAGACTGTGGTGATGCTATGGAACCTGATGCAACCCTGCCTCCACTGTGACACCACAGAACCTCTGGGAGCCCTGGAGACCGTGCTGATGCTATGGAACCTGATGCAACCCTGCCTCCACTGTGACACCACAGAAGCTCGGGGAGCTCTGCAGACCGTGGGGATGCTGGCGAAGCTGACGGAACCCTGGGCACCACAGTGACGCTATGGAACCTGGTGGAACCGAGGGGCCACAGTGACACTGTGGGGCCTTTTGGAAGCAACAGGACCCTGGTGGGAAGCCACGGGATGATTAATCCTGCACGAACCTGCTCCAGGTGGGCTCCTCTCTCCCGGCTTCCACAGGTGCTGCTAGGATCCCACTCCGGCACTGGCTTGGCACGGGCTCACGGCTTCCTTTGGCAATGGCTCTGCTCCAGGATGGCATGCTGCAGAGAATGCAGGTAGATTTTGTGCTCACTCCTGGCATGCAGCTGGACAATAAAGCCTGATCCAGCCCCCCCTCAGCATATGTCCGGCTCTGGCATTGGGGCGGGGCAACTTTGGGAGCAGCCCCAGCCCTGCTCCTGCTCCCGGCTGGGCACCCAGCTGCTGGGACACAGGTGTGTCCTGATGCCACCGTCTACTCCTTTGAGAAGGGGAGGACAGAGTGCATCAGGGAGTTTGGTGTGGCTTACATGCGGCAAGGAGAAGGTGCAGCCCCAAACTGGCTTTCACTTCTAGAACCTTTTGCTATTGCGGGAGCAGCTGCTGGAGCTTTTCAACCGAGCTGCAAGAGTGAAAAGTGTGATGGCATGTCTATCTGAGAAGGAAGGTTCGGTGCCGCAGCCTGTTGTGCACAATTTATATGCTGATAAGAGAAGGGGGTGCTTTTGGAACGTTTTCCTTCCTGACACTTCTGTCTCTGTGAGCTTTAGCTGCTTGGACTCAGGGATACCGAAGGTATGTGAAAGTGACTGGGATGCGAGAATCATGTTGCACAGGGAACAGGGAAGGTCAGCAAATGTTTCCTGTCCTGGCACATCTCTCAGTCTGAACTGCAGCTGCAGATGCTTCACTTCCGCCAAGGACTCTGCCACCTTGAGAGAAGGATGCGCTCTATGGAGTTGAGAAAGAAAGTGCGTCTCACTAGCTTCTTTCCTCTACTTCATAGACAGCAAAGGGGCTATGAAAGGCAGCACTGGCTTTTTGTTCTAGGACTTCTTCTTTACAAGCAGCTGCTGGATGTTTGGAAGGGGGTTTGGGATATGCAAAAATGAGAGGCTAAGATGGTAAGAGGGTAAGATGGAAGTCATCTGGCAAAAGCAGAGCTCACAAAAGGGCCAGCTGAGAAAGCTCTTGCTGCCTACAACTTCAACTGCACCCCTCAAAGCAGCAGCACACACGCTGCTCTCGGCACTTTCCTTCTCAGCTCTACGCACCATCCTAAGCCTTGCCTCTCCCACACTCAGGATCCAAAGACAACGGCACCAGGGACTGCTCACACACTAAAGGCACCAGGACAAAAGGCTCACCAGCTTGGCCTTTGCATTCCCGCTGACAGCTCCACAGCTTGAACCCAGAGAACTGCCTGCTGCCAACAGCCTTTCCAATCACTCTGAGCACCTCATGACAAGGAGTGTGGGGAATGAATCTCCAGCAGCCTCCTGCCCCAGGCTGTCCCCCGGGAGCAGCCCTGCTCCAGGCCGTGACTGCCACCTGCACAGCCAAAGGACCCAGAGCCGGTGTTACACACCACGGCTGTGCCTGGCACAGAGACACCAGTGGCCACACAAGTGGCCATGGCACTGTCCACACACAGTCCCTGCTGCTGCTCCCCCAGCCGCTGGCACCAACTCCCAGCCACCCACTCCTAAAGCCACGGGGCCCACTGGGACATTGCGGGGGCTCGTGGAAGCCAGCGGCCATTGTGACACAGCGGGGCTGCACAGAGCCCACGGTGCTTTGTGACCCGTGGCTCCCAGGAGAGCCTTTGTGATGCTGGGGAACTACAAGGAAGCCTGGCTCCTCTGTGACACCACCACAGAAGCTCAGGGGAGCCCTGGAGACCGTGCTGATGCTATTGAACCTGATGCAACCCTGCCTCCTCTGTGACACCACAGAAGCTCTTGGAGCCCTGGAGACCGTGGTGATGCTATGGAACCTGATGCAACCCTGCCTCCTCTGTGACACCACAGAACCTCTGGGAGCCCTGGAGACCGTGCTGATGCTATGGAACCTGATGCAACCCTGCCTCCTCTGTGACACCACAGAACCTCTGGGAGCCCTGGAGACCGTGCTGATGCTATGGAACCTGATGCAACCCTGCCTCCACTGTGACACCACAGAAGCTCAGGGAGCCCTGGAGACTGTGGTGATGCTATGGAACCTGATGCAACCCTGCCTCCACTGTGACACCACAGAACCTCTGGGAGCCCTGGAGACCGTGCTGATGCTATGGAACCTGATGCAACCCTGCCTCCACTGTGACACCACAGAAGCTCGGGGAGCTCTGCAGACCGTGGGGATGCTGGCGAAGCTGACGGAACCCTGGGCACCACAGTGACGCTATGGAACCTGGTGGAACCGAGGGGCCACAGTGACACTGTGGGGCCTTTTGGAAGCAACAGGACCCTGGTGGGAAGCCACGGGATGATTAATCCTGCACGAACCTGCTCCAGGTGGGCTCCTCTCTCCCGGCTTCCACAGGTGCTGCTAGGATCCCACTCCGGCACTGGCTTGGCACGGGCTCACGGCTTCCTTTGGCAATGGCTCTGCTCCAGGATGGCATGCTGCAGAGAATGCAGGTAGATTTTGTGCTCACTCCTGGCATGCAGCTGGACAATAAAGCCTGATCCAGCCCCCCCTCAGCATATGTCCGGCTCTGGCATTGGGGCGGGGCAACTTTGGGAGCAGCCCCAGCCCTGCTCCTGCTCCCGGCTGGGCACCCAGCTGCTGGGACACAGGTGTGTCCTGATGCCACCGTCTACTCCTTTGAGAAGGGGAGGACAGAGTGCATCAGGGAGTTTGGTGTGGCTTACATGCGGCAAGGAGAAGGTGCAGCCCCAAACTGGCTTTCACTTCTAGAACCTTTTGCTATTGCGGGAGCAGCTGCTGGAGCTTTTCAACCGAGCTGCAAGAGTGAAAAGTGTGATGGCATGTCTATCTGAGAAGGAAGGTTCGGTGCCGCAGCCTGTTGTGCACAATTTATATGCTGATAAGAGAAGGGGGTGCTTTTGGAACGTTTTCCTTCCTGACACTTCTGTCTCTGTGAGCTTTAGCTGCTTGGACTCAGGGATACCGAAGGTATGTGAAAGTGACTGGGATGCGAGAATCATGTTGCACAGGGAACAGGGAAGGTCAGCAAATGTTTCCTGTCCTGGCACATCTCTCAGTCTGAACTGCAGCTGCAGATGCTTCACTTCCGCCAAGGACTCTGCCACCTTGAGAGAAGGATGCGCTCTATGGAGTTGAGAAAGAAAGTGCGTCTCACTAGCTTCTTTCCTCTACTTCATAGACAGCAAAGGGGCTATGAAAGGCAGCACTGGCTTTTTGTTCTAGGACTTCTTCTTTACAAGCAGCTGCTGGATGTTTGGAAGGGGGTTTGGGATATGCAAAAATGAGAGGCTAAGATGGTAAGAGGGTAAGATGGAAGTCATCTGGCAAAAGCAGAGCTCACAAAAGGGCCAGCTGAGAAAGCTCTTGCTGCCTACAACTTCAACTGCACCCCTCAAAGCAGCAGCACACACGCTGCTCTCGGCACTTTCCTTCTCAGCTCTACGCACCATCCTAAGCCTTGCCTCTCCCACACTCAGGATCCAAAGACAACGGCACCAGGGACTGCTCACACACTAAAGGCACCAGGACAAAAGGCTCACCAGCTTGGCCTTTGCATTCCCGCTGACAGCTCCACAGCTTGAACCCAGAGAACTGCCTGCTGCCAACAGCCTTTCCAATCACTCTGAGCACCTCATGACAAGGAGTGTGGGGAATGAATCTCCAGCAGCCTCCTGCCCCAGGCTGTCCCCCGGGAGCAGCCCTGCTCCAGGCCGTGACTGCCACCTGCACAGCCAAAGGACCCAGAGCCGGTGTTACACACCACGGCTGTGCCTGGCACAGAGACACCAGTGGCCACACAAGTGGCCATGGCACTGTCCACACACAGTCCCTGCTGCTGCTCCCCCAGCCGCTGGCACCAACTCCCAGCCACCCACTCCTAAAGCCACGGGGCCCACTGGGACACTGCGGGGGCTCGTGGAAGCCAGCGGCCATTGTGACACAGCGGGGCTGCACAGAGCCCACGGTGCTTTGTGACCCGTGGCTCCCAGGAGAGCCTTTGTGATGCTGGGGAACTACAAGGAAGCCTGGCTCCTCTGTGACACCACCACAGAAGCTCAGGGGAGCCCTGGAGACCGTGCTGATGCTATTGAACCTGATGCAACCCTGCCTCCTCTGTGACACCACAGAAGCTCTTGGAGCCCTGGAGACCGTGGTGATGCTATGGAACCTGATGCAACCCTGCCTCCTCTGTGACACCACAGAACCTCTGGGAGCCCTGGAGACCGTGCTGATGCTATGGAACCTGATGCAACCCTGCCTCCACTGTGACACCACAGAAGCTCAGGGAGCCCTGGAGACTGTGGTGATGCTATGGAACCTGATGCAACCCTGCCTCCACTGTGACACCACAGAACCTCTGGGAGCCCTGGAGACCGTGCTGATGCTATGGAACCTGATGCAACCCTGCCTCCACTGTGACACCACAGAAGCTCGGGGAGCTCTGCAGACCGTGGGGATGCTGGCGAAGCTGACGGAACCCTGGGCACCACAGTGACGCTATGGAACCTGGTGGAACCGAGGGGCCACAGTGACACTGTGGGGCCTTTTGGAAGCAACAGGACCCTGGTGGGAAGCCACGGGATGATTAATCCTGCACGAACCTGCTCCAGGTGGGCTCCTCTCTCCCGGCTTCCACAGGTGCTGCTAGGATCCCACTCCGGCACTGGCTTGGCACGGGCTCACGGCTTCCTTTGGCAATGGCTCTGCTCCAGGATGGCATGCTGCAGAGAATGCAGGTAGATTTTGTGCTCACTCCTGGCATGCAGCTGGACAATAAAGCCTGATCCAGCCCCCCCTCAGCATATGTCCGGCTCTGGCATTGGGGCGGGGCAACTTTGGGAGCAGCCCCAGCCCTGCTCCTGCTCCCGGCTGGGCACCCAGCTGCTGGGACACAGGTGTGTCCTGATGCCACCGTCTACTCCTTTGAGAAGGGGAGGACAGAGTGCATCAGGGAGTTTGGTGTGGCTTACATGCGGCAAGGAGAAGGTGCAGCCCCAAACTGGCTTTCACTTCTAGAACCTTTTGCTATTGCGGGAGCAGCTGCTGGAGCTTTTCAACCGAGCTGCAAGAGTGAAAAGTGTGATGGCATGTCTATCTGAGAAGGAAGGTTCGGTGCCGCAGCCTGTTGTGCACAATTTATATGCTGATAAGAGAAGGGGGTGCTTTTGGAACGTTTTCCTTCCTGACACTTCTGTCTCTGTGAGCTTTAGCTGCTTGGACTCAGGGATACCGAAGGTGTGTGAAAGTGACTGGGATGCGAGAATCATGTTGCACAGGGAACAGGGAAGGTCAGCAAATGTTTCCTGTCCTGGCACATCTCTCAGTCTGAACTGCAGCTGCAGATGCTTCACTTCCGCCAAGGACTCTGCCACCTTGAGAGAAGGATGCGCTCTATGGAGTTGAGAAAGAAAGTGCGTCTCACTAGCTTCTTTCCTCTACTTCATAGACAGCAAAGGGGCTATGAAAGGCAGCACTGGCTTTTTGTTCTAGGACTTCTTCTTTACAAGCAGCTGCTGGATGTTTGGAAGGGGGTTTGGGATATGCAAAAATGAGAGGCTAAGATGGTAAGAGGGTAAGATGGAAGTCATCTGGCAAAAGCAGAGCTCACAAAAGGGCCAGCTGAGAAAGCTCTTGCTGCCTACAACTTCAACTGCACCCCTCAAAGCAGCAGCACACACGCTGCTCTCGGCACTTTCCTTCTCAGCTCTACGCACCATCCTAAGCCTTGCCTCTCCCACACTCAGGATCCAAAGACAACGGCACCAGGGACTGCTCACACACTAAAGGCACCAGGACAAAAGGCTCACCAGCTTGGCCTTTGCATTCCCGCTGACAGCTCCACAGCTTGAACCCAGAGAACTGCCTGCTGCCAACAGCCTTTCCAATCACTCTGAGCACCTCATGACAAGGAGTGTGGGGAATGAATCTCCAGCAGCCTCCTGCCCCAGGCTGTCCCCCGGGAGCAGCCCTGCTCCAGGCCGTGACTGCCACCTGCACAGCCAAAGGACCCAGAGCCGGTGTTACACACCACGGCTGTGCCTGGCACAGAGACACCAGTGGCCACACAAGTGGCCATGGCACTGTCCACACACAGTCCCTGCTGCTGCTCCCCCAGCCGCTGGCACCAACTCCCAGCCACCCACTCCTAAAGCCACGGGGCCCACTGGGACACTGCGGGGGCTCGTGGAAGCCAGCGGCCATTGTGACACAGCGGGGCTGCACAGAGCCCACGGTGCTTTGTGACCCGTGGCTCCCAGGAGAGCCTTTGTGATGCTGGGGAACTACAAGGAAGCCTGGCTCCTCTGTGACACCACCACAGAAGCTCAGGGGAGCCCTGGAGACCGTGCTGATGCTATTGAACCTGATGCAACCCTGCCTCCTCTGTGACACCACAGAAGCTCTTGGAGCCCTGGAGACCGTGGTGATGCTATGGAACCTGATGCAACCCTGCCTCCTCTGTGACACCACAGAACCTCTGGGAGCCCTGGAGACCGTGCTGATGCTATGGAACCTGATGCAACCCTGCCTCCACTGTGACACCACAGAAGCTCAGGGAGCCCTGGAGACTGTGGTGATGCTATGGAACCTGATGCAACCCTGCCTCCACTGTGACACCACAGAACCTCTGGGAGCCCTGGAGACCGTGCTGATGCTATGGAACCTGATGCAACCCTGCCTCCACTGTGACACCACAGAAGCTCGGGGAGCTCTGCAGACCGTGGGGATGCTGGCGAAGCTGACGGAACCCTGGGCACCACAGTGACGCTATGGAACCTGGTGGAACCGAGGGGCCACAGTGACACTGTGGGGCCTTTTGGAAGCAACAGGACCCTGGTGGGAAGCCACGGGATGATTAATCCTGCACGAACCTGCTCCAGGTGGGCTCCTCTCTCCCGGCTTCCACAGGTGCTGCTAGGATCCCACTCCGGCACTGGCTTGGCACGGGCTCACGGCTTCCTTTGGCAATGGCTCTGCTCCAGGATGGCATGCTGCAGAGAATGCAGGTAGATTTTGTGCTCACTCCTGGCATGCAGCTGGACAATAAAGCCTGATCCAGCCCCCCCTCAGCATATGTCCGGCTCTGGCATTGGGGCGGGGCAACTTTGGGAGCAGCCCCAGCCCTGCTCCTGCTCCCGGCTGGGCACCCAGCTGCTGGGACACAGGTGTGTCCTGATGCCACCGTCTACTCCTTTGAGAAGGGGAGGACAGAGTGCATCAGGGAGTTTGGTGT
The DNA here is from genome assembly GCF_041296385.1 of Aphelocoma coerulescens. NCBI lineage: Eukaryota > Metazoa > Chordata > Aves > Passeriformes > Corvidae > Aphelocoma > Aphelocoma coerulescens. The sequence goes on along the minus strand of NW_027183507.1, from coordinate 192,533 downwards.
GGCTTACATGCGGCAAGGAGAAGGTGCAGCCCCAAACTGGCTTTCACTTCTAGAACCTTTTGCTATTGCGGGAGCAGCTGCTGGAGCTTTTCAACCGAGCTGCAAGAGTGAAAAGTGTGATGGCATGTCTATCTGAGAAGGAAGGTTCGGTGCCGCAGCCTGTTGTGCACAATTTATATGCTGATAAGAGAAGGGGGTGCTTTTGGAACGTTTTCCTTCCTGACACTTCTGTCTCTGTGAGCTTTAGCTGCTTGGACTCAGGGATACCGAAGGTGTGTGAAAGTGACTGGGATGCGAGAATCATGTTGCACAGGGAACAGGGAAGGTCAGCAAATGTTTCCTGTCCTGGCACATCTCTCAGTCTGAACTGCAGCTGCAGATGCTTCACTTCCGCCAAGGACTCTGCCACCTTGAGAGAAGGATGCGCTCTATGGAGTTGAGAAAGAAAGTGCGTCTCACTAGCTTCTTTCCTCTACTTCATAGACAGCAAAGGGGCTATGAAAGGCAGCACTGGCTTTTTGTTCTAGGACTTCTTCTTTACAAGCAGCTGCTGGATGTTTGGAAGGGGGTTTGGGATATGCAAAAATGAGAGGCTAAGATGGTAAGAGGGTAAGATGGAAGTCATCTGGCAAAAGCAGAGCTCACAAAAGGGCCAGCTGAGAAAGCTCTTGCTGCCTACAACTTCAACTGCACCCCTCAAAGCAGCAGCACACACGCTGCTCTCGGCACTTTCCTTCTCAGCTCTACGCACCATCCTAAGCCTTGCCTCTCCCACACTCAGGATCCAAAGACAACGGCACCAGGGACTGCTCACACACTAAAGGCACCAGGACAAAAGGCTCACCAGCTTGGCCTTTGCATTCCCGCTGACAGCTCCACAGCTTGAACCCAGAGAACTGCCTGCTGCCAACAGCCTTTCCAATCACTCTGAGCACCTCATGACAAGGAGTGTGGGGAATGAATCTCCAGCAGCCTCCTGCCCCAGGCTGTCCCCCGGGAGCAGCCCTGCTCCAGGCCGTGACTGCCACCTGCACAGCCAAAGGACCCAGAGCCGGTGTTACACACCACGGCTGTGCCTGGCACAGAGACACCAGTGGCCACACAAGTGGCCATGGCACTGTCCACACACAGTCCCTGCTGCTGCTCCCCCAGCCGCTGGCACCAACTCCCAGCCACCCACTCCTAAAGCCACGGGGCCCACTGGGACACTGCGGGGGCTCGTGGAAGCCAGCGGCCATTGTGACACAGCGGGGCTGCACAGAGCCCACGGTGCTTTGTGACCCGTGGCTCCCAGGAGAGCCTTTGTGATGCTGGGGAACTACAAGGAAGCCTGGCTCCTCTGTGACACCACCACAGAAGCTCAGGGGAGCCCTGGAGACCGTGCTGATGCTATTGAACCTGATGCAACCCTGCCTCCTCTGTGACACCACAGAAGCTCTTGGAGCCCTGGAGACCGTGGTGATGCTATGGAACCTGATGCAACCCTGCCTCCTCTGTGACACCACAGAACCTCTGGGAGCCCTGGAGACCGTGCTGATGCTATGGAACCTGATGCAACCCTGCCTCCACTGTGACACCACAGAAGCTCAGGGAGCCCTGGAGACCGTGCTGATGCTATGGAACCTGATGCAACCCTGCCTCCACTGTGACACCACAGAACCTCTGGGAGCCCTGGAGACCGTGCTGATGCTATGGAACCTGATGCAACCCTGCCTCCACTGTGACACCACAGAAGCTCGGGGAGCTCTGCAGACCGTGGGGATGCTGGCGAAGCTGACGGAACCCTGGGCACCACAGTGACGCTATGGAACCTGGTGGAACCGAGGGGCCACAGTGACACTGTGGGGCCTTTTGGAAGCAACAGGACCCTGGTGGGAAGCCACGGGATGATTAATCCTGCACGAACCTGCTCCAGGTGGGCTCCTCTCTCCCGGCTTCCACAGGTGCTGCTAGGATCCCACTCCGGCACTGGCTTGGCACGGGCTCACGGCTTCCTTTGGCAATGGCTCTGCTCCAGGATGGCATGCTGCAGAGAATGCAGGTAGATTTTGTGCTCACTCCTGGCATGCAGCTGGACAATAAAGCCTGATCCAGCCCCCCCTCAGCATATGTCCGGCTCTGGCATTGGGGCGGGGCAACTTTGGGAGCAGCCCCAGCCCTGCTCCTGCTCCCGGCTGGGCACCCAGCTGCTGGGACACAGGTGTGTCCTGATGCCACCGTCTACTCCTTTGAGAAGGGGAGGACAGAGTGCATCAGGGAGTTTGGTGTGGCTTACATGCGGCAAGGAGAAGGTGCAGCCCCAAACTGGCTTTCACTTCTAGAACCTTTTGCTATTGCGGGAGCAGCTGCTGGAGCTTTTCAACCGAGCTGCAAGAGTGAAAAGTGTGATGGCATGTCTATCTGAGAAGGAAGGTTCGGTGCCGCAGCCTGTTGTGCACAATTTATATGCTGATAAGAGAAGGGGGTGCTTTTGGAACGTTTTCCTTCCTGACACTTCTGTCTCTGTGAGCTTTAGCTGCTTGGACTCAGGGATACCGAAGGTATGTGAAAGTGACTGGGATGCGAGAATCATGTTGCACAGGGAACAGGGAAGGTCAGCAAATGTTTCCTGTCCTGGCACATCTCTCAGTCTGAACTGCAGCTGCAGATGCTTCACTTCCGCCAAGGACTCTGCCACCTTGAGAGAAGGATGCGCTCTATGGAGTTGAGAAAGAAAGTGCGTCTCACTAGCTTCTTTCCTCTACTTCATAGACAGCAAAGGGGCTATGAAAGGCAGCACTGGCTTTTTGTTCTAGGACTTCTTCTTTACAAGCAGCTGCTGGATGTTTGGAAGAGGGTTTGGGATATGCAAAAATGAGAGGCTAAGATGGTAAGAGGGTAAGATGGAAGTCATCTGGCAAAAGCAGAGCTCACAAAAGGGCCAGCTGAGAAAGCTCTTGCTGCCTACAACTTCAACTGCACCCCTCAAAGCAGCAGCACACACGCTGCTCTCGGCACTTTCCTTCTCAGCTCTACGCACCATCCTAAGCCTTGCCTCTCCCACACTCAGGATCCAAAGACAACGGCACCAGGGACTGCTCACACACTAAAGGCACCAGGACAAAAGGCTCACCAGCTTGGCCTTTGCATTCCCGCTGACAGCTCCACAGCTTGAACCCAGAGAACTGCCTGCTGCCAACAGCCTTTCCAATCACTCTGAGCACCTCATGACAAGGAGTGTGGGGAATGAATCTCCAGCAGCCTCCTGCCCCAGGCTGTCCCCCGGGAGCAGCCCTGCTCCAGGCCGTGACTGCCACCTGCACAGCCAAAGGACCCAGAGCCGGTGTTACACACCACGGCTGTGCCTGGCACAGAGACACCAGTGGCCACACAAGTGGCCATGGCACTGTCCACACACAGTCCCTGCTGCTGCTCCCCCAGCCGCTGGCACCAACTCCCAGCCACCCACTCCTAAAGCTACGGGGCCCACTGGGACACTGCGGGGGCTCGTGGAAGCCAGCGGCCATTGTGACACAGCGGGGCTGCACAGAGCCCACGGTGCTTTGTGACCCGTGGCTCCCAGGAGAGCCTTTGTGATGCTGGGGAACTACAAGGAAGCCTGGCTCCTCTGTGACACCACCACAGAAGCTCAGGGGAGCCCTGGAGACCGTGGTGATGCTATGGAACCTGATGCAACCCTGCCTCCTCTGTGACACCACAGAACCTCTGGGAGCCCTGGAGACCGTGCTGATGCTATGGAACCTGATGCAACCCTGCCTCCACTGTGACACCACAGAAGCTCAGGGAGCCCTGGAGACTGTGGTGATGCTATGGAACCTGATGCAACCCTGCCTCCACTGTGACACCACAGAACCTCTGGGAGCCCTGGAGACCGTGCTGATGCTATGGAACCTGATGCAACCCTGCCTCCACTGTGACACCACAGAAGCTCGGGGAGCTCTGCAGACCGTGGGGATGCTGGCGAAGCTGACGGAACCCTGGGCACCACAGTGACGCTATGGAACCTGGTGGAACCGAGGGGCCACAGTGACACTGTGGGGCCTTTTGGAAGCAACAGGACCCTGGTGGGAAGCCACGGGATGATTAATCCTGCACGAACCTGCTCCAGGTGGGCTCCTCTCTCCCGGCTTCCACAGGTGCTGCTAGGATCCCACTCCGGCACTGGCTTGGCACGGGCTGACGGCTTCCTTTGGCAATGGCTCTGCTCCAGGATGGCATGCTGCAGAGAATGCAGGTAGATTTTGTGCTCACTCCTGGCATGCAGCTGGACAATAAAGCCTGATCCAGCCCCCCCTCAGCATATGTCCGGCTCTGGCATTGGGGCGGGGCAACTTTGGGAGCAGCCCCAGCCCTGCTCCTGCTCCCGGCTGGGCACCCAGCTGCTGGGACACAGGTGTGTCCTGATGCCACCGTCTACTCCTTTGAGAAGGGGAGGACAGAGTGCATCAGGGAGTTTGGTGTGGCTTACATGCGGCAAGGAGAAGGTGCAGCCCCAAACTGGCTTTCACTTCTAGAACCTTTTGCTATTGCGGGAGCAGCTGCTGGAGCTTTTCAACCGAGCTGCAAGAGTGAAAAGTGTGATGGCATGTCTATCTGAGAAGGAAGGTTCGGTGCCGCAGCCTGTTGTGCACAATTTATATGCTGATAAGAGAAGGGGGTGCTTTTGCAACGTTTTCCTTCCTGACACTTCTGTCTCTCTGAGCTTTAGCTGCTTGGACTCAGGGATACCGAAGGTATGTGAAAGTGACTGGGATGCGAGAATCATGTTGCACAGGGAACAGGGAAGGTCAGCAAATGTTTCCTGTCCTGGCACATCTCTCAGTCTGAACTGCAGCTGCAGATGCTTCACTTCCGCCAAGGACTCTGCCACCTTGAGAGAAGGATGCGCTCTATGGAGTTGAGAAAGAAAGTGCGTCTCACTAGCTTCTTTCCTCTACTTCATAGACAGCAAAGGGGCTATGAAAGGCAGCACTGGCTTTTTGTTCTAGGACTTCTTCTTTACAAGCAGCTGCTGGATGTTTGGAAGGGGGTTTGGGATATGCAAAAATGAGAGGCTAAGATGGTAAGAGGGTAAGATGGAAGTCATCTGGCAAAAGCAGAGCTCACAAAAGGGCCAGCTGAGAAAGCTCTTGCTGCCTACAACTTCAACTGCACCCCTCAAAGCAGCAGCACACATGCTGCTCTCGGCACTTTCCTTCTCAGCTCTACGCACCATCCTAAGCCTTGCCTCTCCCACACTCAGGATCCAAAGACAACGGCACCAGGGACTGCTCACACACTAAAGGCACCAGGACAAAAGGCTCACCAGCTTGGCCTTTGCATTCCCGCTGACAGCTCCACAGCTTGAACCCAGAGAACTGCCTGCTGCCAACAGCCTTTCCAATCACTCTGAGCACCTCATGACAAGGAGTGTGGGGAATGAATCTCCAGCAGCCTCCTGCCCCAGGCTGTCCCCCGGGAGCAGCCCTGCTCCAGGCCGTGACTGCCACCTGCACAGCCAAAGGACCCAGAGCCGGTGTTACACACCACGGCTGTGCCTGGCACAGAGACACCAGTGGCCACACAAGTGGCCATGGCACTGTCCACACACAGTCCCTGCTGCTGCTCCCCCAGCCGCTGGCACCAACTCCCAGCCACCCACTCCTAAAGCCACGGGGCCCACTGGGACACTGCGGGGGCTCGTGGAAGCCAGCGGCCATTGTGACACAGCGGGGCTGCACAGAGCCCACGGTGCTTTGTGACCCGTGGCTCCCAGGAGAGCCTTTGTTGTTGGGGAAGATGAAACAGGAAAGCCTTATAAATATGATTGCCTCACAAAAGATTCTGGGAATATGAAAACTGTGAGCGACATCGAAATGAAGGCCATCTTTGAGATATAGAGTCTTAGTTACTGAACAACTGGAAAACAATGGTATAGCCGGCTGAAGGTAATCCCCTCTTGATTGAACAATACCCTCTGCTTGCAGACAGGTCCAAGGGTCAGAGCAGACCCTACTAGCTCAGCAGAAGGGGTCCAAAGAGTAGTTTTTAGAAGTTAAAATGTAACACTCTATGGTAATGTAAGAACTCTTATAGGCTGTATGTAAATGCTATAGGATTTGTACCTTGTATTAGATTGGCTACTGAGAATTAGAATATTCACTACAGAAGATGATTTATTGTATTGTAACAAGCTCCTCGCTCTCTTAACTCCTCTCCTCTTAGTAATGCTCTTCTCCTCTTAGTAACGCTCTTAGTAACTCTCTTAGTAGCTCTCTTAGTAATGCTCTTCTCCTCTTAGTAGCTCTCTTAGTAACTCTCTTGCTCTTCTTCTTCCTCTTAATTCAGCTCTCCTCTTAGTTTGTCTCTCTTGCTCTTTACACTCTTAGCTCTCAGCCTCTTGCTCTAGCTCTCTCGCTCACTCTCTCTCCCTCTCTTACACCTTGGGCCTGCTTGGAGCTGCAGCTGGCAGCTCTAAGCAGTGCCCCTGTACCCACGCCCTCTGCAATAAACTGCATGCTCCAAAGACCTGCTTATAGAGATCTCTCGTCGCCGTCCATCTCCAGCCGGGCCCGACCGAACCCACACCCTCATCACCATCATCGCCATCAATTTCGACAAACTGGCGCCCAAACGTGAGTGAAGGCCTGATTCAGCTTCTTCCACCTGTGAGAGACTTCGCCATGGACGGTAACTAAAAGACCAGTTATAGCCACCTGGAACGTGTCGTGAGCACGGCATACCGTTGCTGCGCAGCGTAAAAGCCGGAGCTCTATAACTCTGCCGAGGCAGCCCTCGAGCACGGGGAGCCGTTACTTCGTAGCAATTACCTGGAGCTCTCGGAGGGAGGAAATTGCCTGGCAGTCCTCGAGCACAGACGGCCACTGCTGCGCAGCGGTTACCTGGAGCTCTTTGAGGAAGTTTGCCGTGGTACCCCTCGAGCACGGACACGCTGCTAAGCAGTGCAGACCGGAGCTCTTAGGAGGGATCCAGCCGCGCGCCCGAGCACAGGCGGGTATTGCTCAGCACCGCCCGCGCTGGAGCTCTGAGTGGAGACACCTGCGAGGTCCCGAGCACGGAAAGCCGTTGCCAAGCGACGCCTGAAACCGGAGCTCTGAGGAGGGACCCGACAGCAGCGTCCTGAGCGCCGTGTGGAGAGCCTGGCCAGCCCCCCACGACGGACTTCTGATTAAGGACCCTGCCCCCTGCGACATCTAGGTGAGTATCATACTGGTCAATAATGGGACAAACTCACTCTGCCCATGACAGACATCTCTATAAACAACTTAAGTACTTACTAAGCTCCGGTCCAAGTCAATTACCTAAACAGGAGCTAAAAAACCTCTTAGAATGGACTCTGATTAATTTCCCAAATGCTGACCGTTCAGCCGTCTTTACAAGAGACTTCTGGGACACAGTTCGGGTTAAACTCTTTAATAATATCTCCCGCCGGGATTGGGCTGCCGCGGAGCTGGTCCCGGCTTGCAGAGCGCTCGTGGAGCTGTTTGCTGCGAAGGCGCCGCCCGCAGCAGCCACCTCGCCGGGTCCCGCTCCTGCTGCGAGCCCGCCCCTTGCCGCCGCGAGCCTGCAACCGGGCACGGCCCCCGCCCCGCCGCCGGACCTCACGGCTCCGGTACCCGCGGTCCAGCTGTCTCGTGCCGCCCCGCCCCACCCCCCCGCGGTCCCTGCACCGGTCACCCCTGCCCCACCGGACTCCACCGCCCCCCCCACCGCCCCCGTCATCTCCACCCCCACGGTCCCGTTAGTCCCTGCTGTCCCGCCTCTCGCGGCTCCGGTAGCCGCGGTCCGACTGACTCGTGCCGCCCCGCCCCCCGCCCCCCGCCCCCGCTGTCCTGGCAGCCGTCACCCCTGTCCCACCGGACCCTACGACCCCCTCCACCGCTCCCCCCATCCCCGCCCCCCCCATCCCGTTCCTCCCTGCTGCCCCGGCTCCCGCGGTCCCCGCCCTCGGCTCCAGCGTCTTCGCGGCCCCGTCCCTCGCTCCTCCCACCCCGTCCGCCAGCGCCTTCGCGGCCCCGCCCCCCACCGATAGCCCCGCGGGGCCAGCGGCTGCTCCCCAGCCACCTACGGGTCCTACCGCTCCCCTAGCCGCGCCTGTTATGGCTGTAGCCACCATCATAGCCGGCCCCCCGCAAAGCCAGGCGGCGACCCTTCTTCCAGCCCCCCAGGTCCCCCTCGCCGCCACCGACACGGCGCCGGTGGTGGTCAACGTCCCGTCCGCGTCCGTGGGACACGGAGCGCCCCAGCCCCGCCAGCCACCTGGTGCCGGCGCTGCAGCGCCTACACAGATGGCTGCTGCCTCTCCCGTGCCTGCCGCTGCTCCAGCCCCGTCTCCTGGCACCGCCGCGCCGGCAGCCACACCAGCCCAGCCTGCAAACTCCCAGCGGCAGCACGCCGCGGTCCAGCCGCCGACTGGCCCACCGTTCGCCATGGCCCCACCGCAACATACTCCCGCCGCCTCCACGCCGGCCCTCCCGCCTCCCGCAGCCCCGGGATCGTCTCCTGCCGACGGGACAGCCCTGCCACCTCCCGCTCTCCCCGACACACAGACAGCGGCCATCACAGTCCGCCACGTTGACCTGATGGCGTAACCCACGCACGCTCACACTTCTCCAACCACAGCACTGCTCACGGAACTAGCTCCGCCACCGCCCCCCACGGCTTTCACCTCGCCTTCAATAGAGCCACCCGCACCCCCTCGCCCGCTGCCGCGGAGCCGGTTGCTCGCGGCCCCCCCGCCTCCTCGCCCGCCACCGCGGAGATCGGCAGTGCCATCGCCGCCCCCGCCGGGGCCCTCCGGCACCGCACAGCTGTATCCCTCGGCTACCGCCGCCAAGCAACATCCCTCCGCGCAGCTCAGCCTCGCCTCACAAGCCGCAAACAGGGGGGGAACGGAGGGCAGTGGTGCAGCTCCAGTGGCAGGGAAGACGGAGAGCCGCTCTGCCCGAGCTGATGCTTTAAATCTAACACCAGGAAACCCTGAAAAGCAGCCAGATTTGTTTGCAATGAGCCCCAGAGTCCCGCCAGCGAGCGGCTGGGATCTTGCAACCCATAAGGAGAAAACGAGTTCTGAGAGTTTGTTAGCGCTACTTTCTGAATCAAAAAATCCTCCAAAGTGCTCAGATTATTCTCAATTAACAGATTGGCATGAAATAAGACTCCAAAGCTGTAAAGATGAAAGTCTATTAGCTAAGCCTGTGATAGCTAGCCAACAGCCTGACAGTCCCAAAACGTGGGTTCCCATCCCCACTCACGAAATTAAAGAACTAAGAAGGGCTGTAAGAGATAGTGGTATTTGCTCACCGTATCTTAAACAACTGCTAAAAAGTACCCTAAAAAGAACACATCAAACCCTAAAACGCATTTTAGATCAACAGAGAGGGGGAGAAGTCCAGGATACACCTCAAAGGAGGTTGAACAAGGCTTTGTATGTTTACAATTTTTTGAATAGCTCTGCAGAAGAGCCTGATCCCCCCATTTATAGACATTTTTTGAACAACAAAAAAGCAAAACTGAAAGAGCGCCCCCCAGTTTTGATTAAAAATCTAGACTCAGGAAAAATAGAAGGACCATACAATCTTATAATGTGGGGGAAGGGGTTTGCATGTGTTTCCACAGGTGAAGGAATCAAGTGGGTTCCAGCAAAAAACGTGAAGCCATACCTCGCATCAAAGCCTGCTGATGCCACCACACCAGCCAGTGACTCTGCAAGTGGAAGCCAGGAAGCAAGCACCCAGACCTGAACTGCGCAGAATCACCAGAAGAAAGTGATCTGCCAAAAACAGCTCAAGAAAAGAATGGAGTTTTCTCATTTGCGCGCGTGCATGTTGCTTTTATTCTTTTGTTTTAGTTTTTGTAGTGAAGCTTTACCTGTGAATCAACCAAAGACAAATGTCTGGGTTGCTTTAGCCAAATCCGCAGGCTCCGATACCATCTGTCTATCTGACACAAGCCCTGACAAACCTTTTTCAACCTGTTTAGTTGGAGTACCTCTTCCAGAAGGTTTTGATAATATTACTCTTGATAAGTATTGGCCATATGACGATCATCATGTATCTCCAACTCCCAGCCATAGACACCAAACTTATATTGATAATTCTAAAATTGATAAATCTGACCTTCAAGAGCTAGAAATCCTAGGTTCGTTAACTATGGATACCTGCTATTTCTTTCACTTTCAAGGAGAAAACGGTCCCCATTTAAATGTTACCCCATATCACCCAGCTTATAGCAATGTAACTTCTTGGTGTAGTCAAGTTAAGCTTCTTATATATGACGAACCTCATGCAGATCGTTTTAGCAAACTTCCTATTCGATTCCCCAGAGGAATTTGGCTCATCTGTGGAGACAGGGCCTGGCAAGGTATACCTTCAAAAATAGATGGTGGCCCTTGTGCTCTGGGACAACTTACAATTATTGCTCCCAGTGTCAAAGAGGTAATCAAAAAGAAAAGCAGAAAGATCAGATCTTCCTGGGGACATCAGTACGATAGTGACTGTGATAGTGACTTCCACCCTTGGAACTCTGGAAAATCAATTGTTGCAAGCATTTTTCTACCTCAGTTAAGCTCCTCAATTGCTTTAAAACAGTTAAACAAGTTGGGATGTTGGCTCAGCAAGGAGGTAAATGCCACCTCTACTATGATCAGTGATCTGTTAACCGATGAAGAGGCAGTCAGACATGCCACTTTACAAAATAGAGCTGCCGTTGATTATCTTTTATTAGCACATGGGCACGGCTGTGAAGATTTTGAAGGATTATGCTGTATGAACTTATCCGATCATTCTGTTTCCATTCACAAACAGCTACAAAACCTAAAGGATCTAGCTAACCAAATTAGAACAGATGACCCGTCTTGGCTGGACAGTTTGTTTGATGATTGGAGCTTTGCACCTTGGCTAAGGGAACTCTGTAAAATAGGCTTGATTATTCTAGTAGTAATAATTATAGTTTTAGTAGCAGTACCTTGTATGCTTCAGTGTGTGCAAAAAATAACGAGTAGGACTGTATCTAATATCTTAGTTGTTCATCAGAACGGGGGAGATGTTGGGGAAGATGAAACAGGAAAGCCTTATAAATATGATTGCCTAACAAAAGATTCTGGGAATATGAAAACTGTGAGCGACATCGAAATGAAGGCCATCTTTGAGATATAGAGTCTTAGTTACTGAACAACTGGAAAACAATGGTATAGCCGGCTGAAGGTAATCCCCTCTTGATTGAACAATACCCTCTGCTTGCAGACAGGTCCAAGGGTCAGAGCAGACCCTACTAGCTCAGCAGAAGGGGTCCAAAGAGTAGTTTTTAGAAGTTAAAATGTAACACTCTATGGTAATGTAAGAACTCTTATAGGCTGTATGTAAATGCTATAGGATTTGTACCTTGTATTAGATTGGCTACTGAGAATTAGAATATTCACTACAGAAGATGATTTATTGTATTGTAAAAAGCTCCTCGCTCTCTTAACTCCTCTCCTCTTAGTAATGCTCTTCTCCTCTTAGTAACGCTCTTAGTAACTCTCTTAGTAGCTCTCTTAGTAATGCTCTTCTCCTCTTAGTAGCTCTCTTAGTAACTCTCTTGCTCTTCTTCTTCCTCTTAATTCAGCTCTCCTCTTAGTTTGTCTCTCTTGCTCTTTACACTCTTAGCTCTCAGCCTCTTGCTCTAGCTCTCTCGCTCACTCTCTCTCCCTCTCTTACACCTTGGGCCTGCTTGGAGCTGCAGCTGGCAGCTCTAAGCAGTGCCCCTGTACCCACGCCCTCTGCAATAAACTGCATGCTCCAAAGACCTGCTTATAGAGATCTCTCGTCGCCGTCCATCTCCAGCCGGGCCCGACCGAACCCACACCCTCATCACCATCATCGCCATCAATTTCGACAAACTGGCGCCCAAACGTGAGTGAAGGCCTGATTCAGCTTCTTCCACCTGTGAGAGACTTCGCCATGGACGGTAACTAAAAGACCAGTTATAGCCACCTGGAACGTGTCGTGAGCACGGCATACCGTTGCTGCGCAGCGTAAAAGCCGGAGCTCTATAACTCTGCCGAGGCAGCCCTCGAGCACGGGGAGCCGTTACTTCGTAGCAATTACCTGGAGCTCTCGGAGGGAGGAAATTGCCTGGCAGTCCTCGAGCACAGACGGCCACTGCTGCGCAGCGGTTACCTGGAGCTCTTTGAGGAAGTTTGCCGTGGTACCCCTCGAGCACGGACACGCTGCTAAGCAGTGCAGACCGGAGCTCTTAGGAGGGATCCAGCCGCGCGCCCGAGCACAGGCGGGTATTGCTCAGCACCGCCCGCGCTGGAGCTCTGAGTGGAGACACCTGCGAGGTCCCGAGCACGGAAAGCCGTTGCCAAGCGACGCCTGAAACCGGAGCTCTGAGGAGGGACCCGACAGCAGCGTCCTGAGCGCCGTGTGGAGAGCCTGGCCAGCCCCCCACGACGGACTTCTGATTAAGGACCCTGCCCCCTGCGACATCTAGGTGAGTATCATACTGGTCAATAATGGGACAAACTCACTCTGCCCATGACAGACATCTCTATAAACAACTTAAGTACTTACTAAGCTCCGGTCCAAGTCAATTACCTAAACAGGAGCTAAAAAACCTCTTAGAATGGACTCTGATTAATTTCCCAAATGCTGACCGTTCAGCCGTCTTTACAAGAGACTTCTGGGACACAGTTCGGGTTAAACTCTTTAATAATATCTCCCGCCAGGATTGGGCTGCCGCGGAGCTGGTCCCGGCTTGCAGAGCGCTCGTGGAGCTGTTTGCTGCGAAGGCGCCGCCCGCAGCAGCCACCTCGCCGGGTCCCGCTCCTGCTGCGAGCCCGCCCCTTGCCGCCGCGAGCCTGCAACCGGGCACGGCCCCCGCCCCGCCGCCGGACCTCACGGCTCCGGTACCCGCGGTCCAGCTGTCTCGTGCCGCCCCGCCCCACCCCCCCGCGGTCCCTGCACCGGTCACCCCTGCCCCACCGGACTCCACCGCCCCCCCCACCGCCCCCGTCATCTCCACCCCCACGGTCCCGTTAGTCCCTGCTGTCCCGCCTCTCGCGGCTCCGGTAGCCGCGGTCCGACTGACTCGTGCCGCCCCGCCCCCCGCCCCCCGCCCCCGCTGTCCTGGCAGCCGTCACCCCTGTCCCACCGGACCCTACGACCCCCTCCACCGCTCCCCCCATCCCCGCCCCCCCCATCCCGTTCCTCCCTGCTGCCCCGGCTCCCGCGGTCCCCACCCTCGGCTCCAGCGTCTTCGCGGCCCCGTCCCTCGCTCCTCCCACCCCGTCCGCCAGCGCCTTCGCGGCCCCGCCCCCCGCCGATAGCCCCGCGGGGCCAGCGGCTGCTCCCCAGCCACCTACGGGTCCTACCGCTCCCCTAGCCGCGCCTGTTATGGCTGTAGCCACCATCATAGCCGGCCCCCCGCAAAGCCAGGCGGCGACCCTTCTTCCAGCCCCCCAGGTCCCCCTCGCCGCCACCGACACGGCGCCGGTGGTGGTCAACGTCCCGTCCGCGTCCGTGGGACACGGAGCGCCCCAGCCCCGCCAGCCACCTGGTGCCGGCGCTGCAGCGCCTACACAGATGGCTGCTGCCTCTCCCGTGCCTGCCGCTGCTCCAGCCCCGTCTCCTGGCACCGCCGCGCCGGCAGCCACACCAGCCCAGCCTGCAAACTCCCAGCGGCAGCACGCCGCGGTCCAGCCGCCGACTGGCCCACCGTTCGCCATGGCCCCACCGCAACATACTCCCGCCGCCTCCACGCCGGCCCTCCCGCCTCCCGCAGCCCCGGGATCGTCTCCTGCCGACGGGACAGCCCTGCCACCTCCCGCTCTCCCCGACACACAGACAGCGGCCATCACAGTCCGCCACGTTGACCTGATGGCGTAACCCACGCACGCTCACACTTCTCCAACCACAGCACTGCTCACGGAACTAGCTCCGCCACCGCCCCCCACGGCTTTCACCTCGCCTTCAATAGAGCCACCCGCACCCCCTCGCCCGCTGCCGCGGAGCCGGTTGCTCGCGGCCCCCCCGCCTCCTCGCCCGCCACCGCGGAGATCGGCAGTGCCATCGCCGCCCCCGCCGGGGCCCTCCGGCACCGCACAGCTGTATCCCTCGGCTACCGCCGCCAAGCAACATCCCTCCGCGCAGCTCAGCCTCGCCTCACAAGCCGCAAACAGGGGGGGAACGGAGGGCAGTGGTGCAGCTCCAGTGGCAGGGAAGACGGAGAGCCGCTCTGCCCGAGCTGATGCTTTAAATCTAACACCAGGAAACCCTGAAAAGCAGCCAGATTTGTTTGCAATGAGCCCCAGAGTCCCGCCAGCGAGCGGCTGGGATCTTGCAACCCATAAGGAGAAAACGAGTTCTGAGAGTTTGTTAGCGCTACTTTCTGAATCAAAAAATCCTCCAAAGTGCTCAGATTATTCTCAATTAACAGATTGGCATGAAATAAGACTCCAAAGCTGTAAAGATGAAAGTCTATTAGCTAAGCCTGTGATAGCTAGCCAACAGCCTGACAGTCCCAAAACGTGGGTTCCCATCCCCACTCACGAAATTAAAGAACTAAGAAGGGCTGTAAGAGATAGTGGTATTTGCTCACCGTATCTTAAACAACTGCTAAAAAGTACCCTAAAAAGAACACATCAAACCCTAAAACGCATTTTAGATCAACAGAGAGGGGGAGAAGTCCAGGATACACCTCAAAGGAGGTTGAACAAGGCTTTGTATGTTTACAATTTTTTGAATAGCTCTGCAGAAGAGCCTGATCCCCCCATTTATAGACATTTTTTGAACAACAAAAAAGCAAAACTGAAAGAGCGCCCCCCAGTTTTGATTAAAAATCTAGACTCAGGAAAAATAGAAGGACCATACAATCTTATAATGTGGGGGAAGGGGTTTGCATGTGTTTCCACAGGTGAAGGAATCAAGTGGGTTCCAGCAAAAAACGTGAAGCCATACCTCGCATCAAAGCCTGCTGATGCCACCACACCAGCCAGTGACTCTGCAAGTGGAAGCCAGGAAGCAAGCACCCAGACCTGAACTGCGCAGAATCACCAGAAGAAAGTGATCTGCCAAAAACAGCTCAAGAAAAGAATGGAGTTTTCTCATTTGCGCGCGTGCATGTTGCTTTTATTCTTTTGTTTTAGTTTTTGTAGTGAAGCTTTACCTGTGAATCAACCAAAGACAAATGTCTGGGTTGCTTTAGCCAAATCCGCAGGCTCCGATACCATCTGTCTATCTGACACAAGCCCTGACAAACCTTTTTCAACCTGTTTAGTTGGAGTACCTCTTCCAGAAGGTTTTGATAATATTACTCTTGATAAGTATTGGCCATATGACGATCATCATGTATCTCCAACTCCCAGCCATAGACACCAAACTTATATTGATAATTCTAAAATTGATAAATCTGACCTTCAAGAGCTAGAAATCCTAGGTTCGTTAACTATGGATACCTGCTATTTCTTTCACTTTCAAGGAGAAAACGGTCCCCATTTAAATGTTACCCCATATCACCCAGCTTATAGCAATGTAACTTCTTGGTGTAGTCAAGTTAAGCTTCTTATATATGACGAACCTCATGCAGATCGTTTTAGCAAACTTCCTATTCGATTCCCCAGAGGAATTTGGCTCATCTGTGGAGACAGGGCCTGGCAAGGTATACCTTCAAAAATAGATGGTGGCCCTTGTGCTCTGGGACAACTTACAATTATTGCTCCCAGTGTCAAAGAGGTAATCAAAAAGAAAAGCAGAAAGATCAGATCTTCCTGGGGACATCAGTACGATAGTGACTGTGATAGTGACTTCCACCCTTGGAACTCTGGAAAATCAATTGTTGCAAGCATTTTTCTACCTCAGTTAAGCTCCTCAATTGCTTTAAAACAGTTAAACAAGTTGGGATGTTGGCTCAGCAAGGAGGTAAATGCCACCTCTACTATGATCAGTGATCTGTTAACCGATGAAGAGGCAGTCAGACATGCCACTTTACAAAATAGAGCTGCCGTTGATTATCTTTTATTAGCACATGGGCACGGCTGTGAAGATTTTGAAGGATTATGCTGTATGAACTTATCCGATCATTCTGTTTCCATTCACAAACAGCTACAAAACCTAAAGGATCTAGCTAACCAAATTAGAACAGATGACCCGTCTTGGCTGGACAGTTTGTTTGATGATTGGAGCTTTGCACCTTGGCTAAGGGAACTCTGTAAAATAGGCTTGATTATTCTAGTAGTAATAATTATAGTTTTAGTAGCAGTACCTTGTATGCTTCAGTGTGTGCAAAAAATAACGAGTAGGACTGTATCTAATATCTTAGTTGTTCATCAGAACGGGGGAGATGTTGGGGAAGATGAAACAGGAAAGCCTTATAAATATGATTGCCTAACAAAAGATTCTGGGAATATGAAAACTGTGAGCGACATCGAAATGAAGGCCATCTTTGAGATATAGAGTCTTAGTTACTGAACAACTGGAAAACAATGGTATAGCCGGCTGAAGGTAATCCCCTCTTGATTGAACAATACCCTCTGCTTGCAGACAGGTCCAAGGGTCAGAGCAGACCCTACTAGCTCAGCAGAAGGGGTCCAAAGAGTAGTTTTTAGAAGTTAAAATGTAACACTCTATGGTAATGTAAGAACTCTTATAGGCTGTATGTAAATGCTATAGGATTTGTACCTTGTATTAGATTGGCTACTGAGAATTAGAATATTCACTACAGAAGATGATTTATTGTATTGTAAAAAGCTCCTCGCTCTCTTAACTCCTCTCCTCTTAGTAATGCTCTTCTCCTCTTAGTAACGCTCTTAGTAACTCTCTTAGTAGCTCTCTTAGTAATGCTCTTCTCCTCTTAGTAGCTCTCTTAGTAACTCTCTTGCTCTTCTTCTTCCTCTTAATTCAGCTCTCCTCTTAGTTTGTCTCTCTTGCTCTTTACACTCTTAGCTCTCAGCCTCTTGCTCTAGCTCTCTCGCTCACTCTCTCTCCCTCTCTTACACCTTGGGCCTGCTTGGAGCTGCAGCTGGCAGCTCTAAGCAGTGCCCCTGTACCCACGCCCTCTGCAATAAACTGCATGCTCCAAAGACCTGCTTATAGAGATCTCTCGTCGCCGTCCATCTCCAGCCGGGCCCGACCGAACCCACACCCTCATCACCATCATCGCCATCAATTTCGACAAACTGGCGCCCAAACGTGAGTGAAGGCCTGATTCAGCTTCTTCCACCTGTGAGAGACTTCGCCATGGACGGTAACTAAAAGACCAGTTATAGCCACCTGGAACGTGTCGTGAGCACGGCATACCGTTGCTGCGCAGCGTAAAAGCCGGAGCTCTATAACTCTGCCGAGGCAGCCCTCGAGCACGGGGAGCCGTTACTTCGTAGCAATTACCTGGAGCTCTCGGAGGGAGGAAATTGCCTGGCAGTCCTCGAGCACAGACGGCCACTGCTGCGCAGCGGTTACCTGGAGCTCTTTGAGGAAGTTTGCCGTGGTACCCCTCGAGCACGGACACGCTGCTAAGCAGTGCAGACCGGAGCTCTTAGGAGGGATCCAGCCGCGCGCCCGAGCACAGGCGGGTATTGCTCAGCACCGCCCGCGCTGGAGCTCTGAGTGGAGACACCTGCGAGGTCCCGAGCACGGAAAGCCGTTGCCAAGCGACGCCTGAAACCGGAGCTCTGAGGAGGGACCCGACAGCAGCGTCCTGAGCGCCGTGTGGAGAGCCTGGCCAGCCCCCCACGACGGACTTCTGATTAAGGACCCTGCCCCCTGCGACATCTAGGTGAGTATCATACTGGTCAATAATGGGACAAACTCACTCTGCCCATGACAGACATCTCTATAAACAACTTAAGTACTTACTAAGCTCCGGTCCAAGTCAATTACCTAAACAGGAGCTAAAAAACCTCTTAGAATGGACTCTGATTAATTTCCCAAATGCTGACCGTTCAGCCGTCTTTACAAGAGACTTCTGGGACACAGTTCGGGTTAAACTCTTTAATAATATCTCCCGCCAGGATTGGGCTGCCGCGGAGCTGGTCCCGGCTTGCAGAGCGCTCGTGGAGCTGTTTGCTGCGAAGGCGCCGCCCGCAGCAGCCACCTCGCCGGGTCCCGCTCCTGCTGCGAGCCCGCCCCTTGCCGCCGCGAGCCTGCAACCGGGCACGGCCCCCGCCCCGCCGCCGGACCTCACGGCTCCGGTACCCGCGGTCCAGCTGTCTCGTGCCGCCCCGCCCCACCCCCCCGCGGTCCCTGCACCGGTCACCCCTGCCCCACCGGACTCCACCGCCCCCCCCACCGCCCCCGTCATCTCCACCCCCACGGTCCCGTTAGTCCCTGCTGTCCCGCCTCTCGCGGCTCCGGTAGCCGCGGTCCGACTGACTCGTGCCGCCCCGCCCCCCGCCCCCCGCCCCCGCTGTCCTGGCAGCCGTCACCCCTGTCCCACCGGACCCTACGACCCCCTCCACCGCTCCCCCCATCCCCGCCCCCCCCATCCCGTTCCTCCCTGCTGCCCCGGCTCCCGCGGTCCCCACCCTCGGCTCCAGCGTCTTCGCGGCCCCGTCCCTCGCTCCTCCCACCCCGTCCGCCAGCGCCTTCGCGGCCCCGCCCCCCGCCGATAGCCCCGCGGGGCCAGCGGCTGCTCCCCAGCCACCTACGGGTCCTACCGCTCCCCTAGCCGCGCCTGTTATGGCTGTAGCCACCATCATAGCCGGCCCCCCGCAAAGCCAGGCGGCGACCCTTCTTCCAGCCCCCCAGGTCCCCCTCGCCGCCACCGACACGGCGCCGGTGGTGGTCAACGTCCCGTCCGCGTCCGTGGGACACGGAGCGCCCCAGCCCCGCCAGCCACCTGGTGCCGGCGCTGCAGCGCCTACACAGATGGCTGCTGCCTCTCCCGTGCCTGCCGCTGCTCCAGCCCCGTCTCCTGGCACCGCCGCGCCGGCAGCCACACCAGCCCAGCCTGCAAACTCCCAGCGGCAGCACGCCGCGGTCCAGCCGCCGACTGGCCCACCGTTCGCCATGGCCCCACCGCAACATACTCCCGCCGCCTCCACGCCGGCCCTCCCGCCTCCCGCAGCCCCGGGATCGTCTCCTGCCGACGGGACAGCCCTGCCACCTCCCGCTCTCCCCGACACACAGACAGCGGCCATCACAGTCCGCCACGTTGACCTGATGGCGTAACCCACGCACGCTCACACTTCTCCAACCACAGCACTGCTCACGGAACTAGCTCCGCCACCGCCCCCCACGGCTTTCACCTCGCCTTCAATAGAGCCACCCGCACCCCCTCGCCCGCTGCCGCGGAGCCGGTTGCTCGCGGCCCCCCCGCCTCCTCGCCCGCCACCGCGGAGATCGGCAGTGCCATCGCCGCCCCCGCCGGGGCCCTCCGGCACCGCACAGCTGTATCCCTCGGCTACCGCCGCCAAGCAACATCCCTCCGCGCAGCTCAGCCTCGCCTCACAAGCCGCAAACAGGGGGGGAACGGAGGGCAGTGGTGCAGCTCCAGTGGCAGGGAAGACGGAGAGCCGCTCTGCCCGAGCTGATGCTTTAAATCTAACACCAGGAAACCCTGAAAAGCAGCCAGATTTGTTTGCAATGAGCCCCAGAGTCCCGCCAGCGAGCGGCTGGGATCTTGCAACCCATAAGGAGAAAACGAGTTCTGAGAGTTTGTTAGCGCTACTTTCTGAATCAAAAAATCCTCCAAAGTGCTCAGATTATTCTCAATTAACAGATTGGCATGAAATAAGACTCCAAAGCTGTAAAGATGAAAGTCTATTAGCTAAGCCTGTGATAGCTAGCCAACAGCCTGACAGTCCCAAAACGTGGGTTCCCATCCCCACTCACGAAATTAAAGAACTAAGAAGGGCTGTAAGAGATAGTGGTATTTGCTCACCGTATCTTAAACAACTGCTAAAAAGTACCCTAAAAAGAACACATCAAACCCTAAAACGCATTTTAGATCAACAGAGAGGGGGAGAAGTCCAGGATACACCTCAAAGGAGGTTGAACAAGGCTTTGTATGTTTACAATTTTTTGAATAGCTCTGCAGAAGAGCCTGATCCCCCCATTTATAGACATTTTTTGAACAACAAAAAAGCAAAACTGAAAGAGCGCCCCCCAGTTTTGATTAAAAATCTAGACTCAGGAAAAATAGAAGGACCATACAATCTTATAATGTGGGGGAAGGGGTTTGCATGTGTTTCCACAGGTGAAGGAATCAAGTGGGTTCCAGCAAAAAACGTGAAGCCATACCTCGCATCAAAGCCTGCTGATGCCACCACACCAGCCAGTGACTCTGCAAGTGGAAGCCAGGAAGCAAGCACCCAGACCTGAACTGCGCAGAATCACCAGAAGAAAGTGATCTGCCAAAAACAGCTCAAGAAAAGAATGGAGTTTTCTCATTTGCGCGCGTGCATGTTGCTTTTATTCTTTTGTTTTAGTTTTTGTAGTGAAGCTTTACCTGTGAATCAACCAAAGACAAATGTCTGGGTTGCTTTAGCCAAATCCGCAGGCTCCGATACCATCTGTCTATCTGACACAAGCCCTGACAAACCTTTTTCAACCTGTTTAGTTGGAGTACCTCTTCCAGAAGGTTTTGATAATATTACTCTTGATAAGTATTGGCCATATGACGATCATCATGTATCTCCAACTCCCAGCCATAGACACCAAACTTATATTGATAATTCTAAAATTGATAAATCTGACCTTCAAGAGCTAGAAATCCTAGGTTCGTTAACTATGGATACCTGCTATTTCTTTCACTTTCAAGGAGAAAACGGTCCCCATTTAAATGTTACCCCATATCACCCAGCTTATAGCAATGTAACTTCTTGGTGTAGTCAAGTTAAGCTTCTTATATATGACGAACCTCATGCAGATCGTTTTAGCAAACTTCCTATTCGATTCCCCAGAGGAATTTGGCTCATCTGTGGAGACAGGGCCTGGCAAGGTATACCTTCAAAAATAGATGGTGGCCCTTGTGCTCTGGGACAACTTACAATTATTGCTCCCAGTGTCAAAGAGGTAATCAAAAAGAAAAGCAGAAAGATCAGATCTTCCTGGGGACATCAGTACGATAGTGACTGTGATAGTGACTTCCACCCTTGGAACTCTGGAAAATCAATTGTTGCAAGCATTTTTCTACCTCAGTTAAGCTCCTCAATTGCTTTAAAACAGTTAAACAAGTTGGGATGTTGGCTCAGCAAGGAGGTAAATGCCACCTCTACTATGATCAGTGATCTGTTAACCGATGAAGAGGCAGTCAGACATGCCACTTTACAAAATAGAGCTGCCGTTGATTATCTTTTATTAGCACATGGGCACGGCTGTGAAGATTTTGAAGGATTATGCTGTATGAACTTATCCGATCATTCTGTTTCCATTCACAAACAGCTACAAAACCTAAAGGATCTAGCTAACCAAATTAGAACAGATGACCCGTCTTGGCTGGACAGTTTGTTTGATGATTGGAGCTTTGCACCTTGGCTAAGGGAACTCTGTAAAATAGGCTTGATTATTCTAGTAGTAATAATTATAGTTTTAGTAGCAGTACCTTGTATGCTTCAGTGTGTGCAAAAAATAACGAGTAGGACTGTATCTAATATCTTAGTTGTTCATCAGAACGGGGGAGATGTTGGGGAAGATGAAACAGGAAAGCCTTATAAATATGATTGCCTAACAAAAGATTCTGGGAATATGAAAACTGTGAGCGACATCGAAATGAAGGCCATCTTTGAGATATAGAGTCTTAGTTACTGAACAACTGGAAAACAATGGTATAGCCGGCTGAAGGTAATCCCCTCTTGATTGAACAATACCCTCTGCTTGCAGACAGGTCCAAGGGTCAGAGCAGACCCTACTAGCTCAGCAGAAGGGGTCCAAAGAGTAGTTTTTAGAAGTTAAAATGTAACACTCTATGGTAATGTAAGAACTCTTATAGGCTGTATGTAAATGCTATAGGATTTGTACCTTGTATTAGATTGGCTACTGAGAATTAGAATATTCACTACAGAAGATGATTTATTGTATTGTAACAAGCTCCTCGCTCTCTTAACTCCTCTCCTCTTAGTAATGCTCTTCTCCTCTTAGTAACGCTCTTAGTAACTCTCTTAGTAGCTCTCTTAGTAATGCTCTTCTCCTCTTAGTAGCTCTCTTAGTAACTCTCTTGCTCTTCTTCTTCCTCTTAATTCAGCTCTCCTCTTAGTTTGTCTCTCTTGCTCTTTACACTCTTAGCTCTCAGCCTCTTGCTCTAGCTCTCTCGCTCACTCTCTCTCCCTCTCTTACACCTTGGGCCTGCTTGGAGCTGCAGCTGGCAGCTCTAAGCAGTGCCCCTGTACCCACGCCCTCTGCAATAAACTGCATGCTCCAAAGACCTGCTGATAGAGATCTCTCGTCGCCGTCCATCTCCAGCCGGGCCCGACCGAACCCACACCCTCATCACCATCATCGCCATCAATTTCGACATTTGTGATGCTGGGGAACTACAAGGAAGCCTGGCTCCTCTGTGACACCACCACAGAAGCTCAGGGGAGCCCTGGAGACCGTGCTGATGCTATTGAACCTGATGCAACCCTGCCTCCTCTGTGACACCACAGAAGCTCTTGGAGCCCTGGAGACCGTGGTGATGCTATGGAACCTGATGCAACCCTGCCTCCTCTGTGACACCACAGAACCTCTGGGAGCCCTGGAGACCGTGCTGATGCTATGGAACCTGATGCAACCCTGCCTCCACTGTGACACCACAGAAGCTCGGGGAGCCCTGGAGACTGTGGTGATGCTATGGAACCTGATGCAACCCTGCCTCCACTGTGACACCACAGAACCTCTGGGAGCCCTGGAGACCGTGCTGATGCTATGGAACCTGATGCAACCCTGCCTCCACTGTGACACCACAGAAGCTCGGGGAGCTCTGCAGACCGTGGGGATGCTGGCGAAGCTGACGGAACCCTGGGCACCACAGTGACGCTATGGAACCTGGTGGAACCGAGGGGCCACAGTGACACTGTGGGGCCTTTTGGAAGCAACAGGACCCTGGTGGGAAGCCACGGGATGATTAATCCTGCACGAACCTGCTCCAGGTGGGCTCCTCTCTCCCGGCTTCCACAGGTGCTGCTAGGATCCCACTCCGGCACTGGCTTGGCACGGGCTCACGGCTTCCTTTGGCAATGGCTCTGCTCCAGGATGGCATGCTGCAGAGAATGCAGGTAGATTTTGTGCTCACTCCTGGCATGCAGCTGGACAATAAAGCCTGATCCAGCCCCCCCTCAGCATATGTCCGGCTCTGGCATTGGGGCGGGGCAACTTTGGGAGCAGCCCCAGCCCTGCTCCTGCTCCCGGCTGGGCACCCAGCTGCTGGGACACAGGTGTGTCCTGATGCCACCGTCTACTCCTTTGAGAAGGGGAGGACAGAGTGCATCAGGGAGTTTGGTGTGGCTTACATGCGGCAAGGAGAAGGTGCAGCCCCAAACTGGCTTTCACTTCTAGAACCTTTTGCTATTGCGGGAGCAGCTGCTGGAGCTTTTCAACCGAGCTGCAAGAGTGAAAAGTGTGATGGCATGTCTATCTGAGAAGGAAGGTTCGGTGCCGCAGCCTGTTGTGCACAATTTATATGCTGATAAGAGAAGGGGGTGCTTTTGGAACGTTTTCCTTCCTGACACTTCTGTCTCTGTGAGCTTTAGCTGCTTGGACTCAGGGATACCGAAGGTATGTGAAAGTGACTGGGATGCGAGAATCATGTTGCACAGGGAACAGGGAAGGTCAGCAAATGTTTCCTGTCCTGGCACATCTCTCAGTCTGAACTGCAGCTGCAGATGCTTCACTTCCGCCAAGGACTCTGCCACCTTGAGAGAAGGATGCGCTCTATGGAGTTGAGAAAGAAAGTGCGTCTCACTAGCTTCTTTCCTCTACTTCATAGACAGCAAAGGGGCTATGAAAGGCAGCACTGGCTTTTTGTTCTAGGACTTCTTCTTTACAAGCAGCTGCTGGATGTTTGGAAGGGGGTTTGGGATATGCAAAAATGAGAGGCTAAGATGGTAAGAGGGTAAGATGGAAGTCATCTGGCAAAAGCAGAGCTCACAAAAGGGCCAGCTGAGAAAGCTCTTGCTGCCTACAACTTCAACTGCACCCCTCAAAGCAGCAGCACACACGCTGCTCTCGGCACTTTCCTTCTCAGCTCTACGCACCATCCTAAGCCTTGCCTCTCCCACACTCAGGATCCAAAGACAACGGCACCAGGGACTGCTCACACACTAAAGGCACCAGGACAAAAGGCTCACCAGCTTGGCCTTTGCATTCCCGCTGACAGCTCCACAGCTTGAACCCAGAGAACTGCCTGCTGCCAACAGCCTTTCCAATCACTCTGAGCACCTCATGACAAGGAGTGTGGGGAATGAATCTCCAGCAGCCTCCTGCCCCAGGCTGTCCCCCGGGAGCAGCCCTGCTCCAGGCCGTGACTGCCACCTGCACAGCCAAAGGACCCAGAGCCGGTGTTACACACCACGGCTGTGCCTGGCACAGAGACACCAGTGGCCACACAAGTGGCCATGGCACTGTCCACACACAGTCCCTGCTGCTGCTCCCCCAGCCGCTGGCACCAACTCCCAGCCACCCACTCCTAAAGCCACGGGGCCCACTGGGACACTGCGGGGGCTCGTGGAAGCCAGCGGCCATTGTGACACAGCGGGGCTGCACAGAGCCCACGGTGCTTTGTGACCCGTGGCTCCCAGGAGAGCCTTTGTGATGCTGGGGAACTACAAGGAAGCCTGGCTCCTCTGTGACACCACCACAGAAGCTCAGGGGAGCCCTGGAGACCGTGCTGATGCTATTGAACCTGATGCAACCCTGCCTCCTCTGTGACACCACAGAAGCTCTTGGAGCCCTGGAGACCGTGGTGATGCTATGGAACCTGATGCAACCCTGCCTCCTCTGTGACACCACAGAACCTCTGGGAGCCCTGGAGACCGTGCTGATGCTATGGAACCTGATGCAACCCTGCCTCCACTGTGACACCACAGAAGCTCAGGGAGCCCTGGAGACTGTGGTGATGCTATGGAACCTGATGCAACCCTGCCTCCACTGTGACACCACAGAACCTCTGGGAGCCCTGGAGACCGTGCTGATGCTATGGAACCTGATGCAACCCTGCCTCCACTGTGACACCACAGAAGCTCGGGGAGCTCTGCAGACCGTGGGGATGCTGGCGAAGCTGACGGAACCCTGGGCACCACAGTGACGCTATGGAACCTGGTGGAACCGAGGGGCCACAGTGACACTGTGGGGCCTTTTGGAAGCAACAGGACCCTGGTGGGAAGCCACGGGATGATTAATCCTGCACGAACCTGCTCCAGGTGGGCTCCTCTCTCCCGGCTTCCACAGGTGCTGCTAGGATCCCACTCCGGCACTGGCTTGGCACGGGCTCACGGCTTCCTTTGGCAATGGCTCTGCTCCAGGATGGCATGCTGCAGAGAATGCAGGTAGATTTTGTGCTCACTCCTGGCATGCAGCTGGACAATAAAGCCTGATCCAGCCCCCCCTCAGCATATGTCCGGCTCTGGCATTGGGGCGGGGCAACTTTGGGAGCAGCCCCAGCCCTGCTCCTGCTCCCGGCTGGGCACCCAGCTGCTGGGACACAGGTGTGTCCTGATGCCACCGTCTACTCCTTTGAGAAGGGGAGGACAGAGTGCATCAGGGAGTTTGGTGTGGCTTACATGCGGCAAGGAGAAGGTGCAGCCCCAAACTGGCTTTCACTTCTAGAACCTTTTGCTATTGCGGGAGCAGCTGCTGGAGCTTTTCAACCGAGCTGCAAGAGTGAAAAGTGTGATGGCATGTCTATCTGAGAAGGAAGGTTCGGTGCCGCAGCCTGTTGTGCACAATTTATATGCTGATAAGAGAAGGGGGTGCTTTTGGAACGTTTTCCTTCCTGACACTTCTGTCTCTGTGAGCTTTAGCTGCTTGGACTCAGGGATACCGAAGGTATGTGAAAGTGACTGGGATGCGAGAATCATGTTGCACAGGGAACAGGGAAGGTCAGCAAATGTTTCCTGTCCTGGCACATCTCTCAGTCTGAACTGCAGCTGCAGATGCTTCACTTCCGCCAAGGACTCTGCCACCTTGAGAGAAGGATGCGCTCTATGGAGTTGAGAAAGAAAGTGCGTCTCACTAGCTTCTTTCCTCTACTTCATAGACAGCAAAGGGGCTATGAAAGGCAGCACTGGCTTTTTGTTCTAGGACTTCTTCTTTACAAGCAGCTGCTGGATGTTTGGAAGGGGGTTTGGGATATGCAAAAATGAGAGGCTAAGATGGTAAGAGGGTAAGATGGAAGTCATCTGGCAAAAGCAGAGCTCACAAAAGGGCCAGCTGAGAAAGCTCTTGGTGCCTACAACTTCAACTGCACCCCTCAAAGCAGCAGCACACACGCTGCTCTCGGCACTTTCCTTCTCAGCTCTACGCACCATCCTAAGCCTTGCCTCTCCCACACTCAGGATCCAAAGACAACGGCACCAGGGACTGCTCACACACTAAAGGCACCAGGACAAAAGGCTCACCAGCTTGGCCTTTGCATTCCCGCTGACAGCTCCACAGCTTGAACCCAGAGAACTGCCTGCTGCCAACAGCCTTTCCAATCACTCTGAGCACCTCATGACAAGGAGTGTGGGGAATGAATCTCCAGCAGCCTCCTGCCCCAGGCTGTCCCCCGGGAGCAGCCCTGCTCCAGGCCGTGACTGCCACCTGCACAGCCAAAGGACCCAGAGCCGGTGTTACACACCACGGCTGTGCCTGGCACAGAGACACCAGTGGCCACACAAGTGGCCATGGCACTGTCCACACACAGTCCCTGCTGCTGCTCCCCCAGCCGCTGGCACCAACTCCCAGCCACCCACTCCTAAAGCCACGGGGCCCACTGGGACACTGCGGGGGCTCGTGGAAGCCAGCGGCCATTGTGACACAGCGGGGCTGCACAGAGCCCACGGTGCTTTGTGACCC
Organism: Aphelocoma coerulescens; assembly: GCF_041296385.1. Lineage (NCBI taxonomy): Eukaryota > Metazoa > Chordata > Aves > Passeriformes > Corvidae > Aphelocoma > Aphelocoma coerulescens. Next base: position 165,585 of record NW_027183507.1, on the reverse strand, counting down.
GTGGCTCCCAGGAGAGCCTTTGTGATGCTGGGGAACTACAAGGAAGCCTGGCTCCTCTGTGACACCACCACAGAAGCTCAGGGGAGCCCTGGAGACCGTGCTGATGCTATTGAACCTGATGCAACCCTGCCTCCTCTGTGACACCACAGAAGCTCTTGGAGCCCTGGAGACCGTGGTGATGCTATGGAACCTGATGCAACCCTGCCTCCTCTGTGACACCACAGAACCTCTGGGAGCCCTGGAGACCGTGCTGATGCTATGGAACCTGATGCAACCCTGCCTCCACTGTGACACCACAGAAGCTCGGGGAGCCCTGGAGACTGTGGTGATGCTATGGAACCTGATGCAACCCTGCCTCCACTGTGACACCACAGAACCTCTGGGAGCCCTGGAGACCGTGCTGATGCTATGGAACCTGATGCAACCCTGCCTCCACTGTGACACCACAGAAGCTCGGGGAGCTCTGCAGACCGTGGGGATGCTGGCGAAGCTGACGGAACCCTGGGCACCACAGTGACGCTATGGAACCTGGTGGAACCGAGGGGCCACAGTGACACTGTGGGGCCTTTTGGAAGCAACAGGACCCTGGTGGGAAGCCACGGGATGATTAATCCTGCACGAACCTGCTCCAGGTGGGCTCCTCTCTCCCGGCTTCCACAGGTGCTGCTAGGATCCCACTCCGGCACTGGCTTGGCACGGGCTGACGGCTTCCTTTGGCAATGGCTCTGCTCCAGGATGGCATGCTGCAGAGAATGCAGGTAGATTTTGTGCTCACTCCTGGCATGCAGCTGGACAATAAAGCCTGATCCAGCCCCCCCTCAGCATATGTCCGGCTCTGGCATTGGGGCGGGGCAACTTTGGGAGCAGCCCCAGCCCTGCTCCTGCTCCCGGCTGGGCACCCAGCTGCTGGGACACAGGTGTGTCCTGATGCCACCGTCTACTCCTTTGAGAAGGGGAGGACAGAGTGCATCAGGGAGTTTGGTGTGGCTTACATGCGGCAAGGAGAAGGTGCAGCCCCAAACTGGCTTTCACTTCTAGAACCTTTTGCTATTGCGGGAGCAGCTGCTGGAGCTTTTCAACCGAGCTGCAAGAGTGAAAAGTGTGATGGCATGTCTATCTGAGAAGGAAGGTTCGGTGCCGCAGCCTGTTGTGCACAATTTATATGCTGATAAGAGAAGGGGGTGCTTTTGGAACGTTTTCCTTCCTGACACTTCTGTCTCTGTGAGCTTTAGCTGCTTGGACTCAGGGATACCGAAGGTATGTGAAAGTGACTGGGATGCGAGAATCATGTTGCACAGGGAACAGGGAAGGTCAGCAAATGTTTCCTGTCCTGGCACATCTCTCAGTCTGAACTGCAGCTGCAGATGCTTCACTTCCGCCAAGGACTCTGCCACCTTGAGAGAAGGATGCGCTCTATGGAGTTGAGAAAGAAAGTGCGTCTCACTAGCTTCTTTCCTCTACTTCATAGACAGCAAAGGGGCTATGAAAGGCAGCACTGGCTTTTTGTTCTAGGACTTCTTCTTTACAAGCAGCTGCTGGATGTTTGGAAGGGGGTTTGGGATATGCAAAAATGAGAGGCTAAGATGGTAAGAGGGTAAGATGGAAGTCATCTGGCAAAAGCAGAGCTCACAAAAGGGCCAGCTGAGAAAGCTCTTGCTGCCTACAACTTCAACTGCACCCCTCAAAGCAGCAGCACACACGCTGCTCTCGGCACTTTCCTTCTCAGCTCTACGCACCATCCTAAGCCTTGCCTCTCCCACACTCAGGATCCAAAGACAACGGCACCAGGGACTGCTCACACACTAAAGGCACCAGGACAAAAGGCTCACCAGCTTGGCCTTTGCATTCCCGCTGACAGCTCCACAGCTTGAACCCAGAGAACTGCCTGCTGCCAACAGCCTTTCCAATCACTCTGAGCACCTCATGACAAGGAGTGTGGGGAATGAATCTCCAGCAGCCTCCTGCCCCAGGCTGTCCCCCGGGAGCAGCCCTGCTCCAGGCCGTGACTGCCACCTGCACAGCCAAAGGACCCAGAGCCGGTGTTACACACCACGGCTGTGCCTGGCACAGAGACACCAGTGGCCACACAAGTGGCCATGGCACTGTCCACACACAGTCCCTGCTGCTGCTCCCCCAGCCGCTGGCACCAACTCCCAGCCACCCACTCCTAAAGCCACGGGGCCCACTGGGACACTGCGGGGGCTCGTGGAAGCCAGCGGCCATTGTGACACAGCGGGGCTGCACAGAGCCCACGGTGCTTTGTGACCCGTGGCTCCCAGGAGAGCCTTTGTGATGCTGGGGAACTACAAGGAAGCCTGGCTCCTCTGTGACACCACCACAGAAGCTCAGGGGAGCCCTGGAGACCGTGCTGATGCTATTGAACCTGATGCAACCCTGCCTCCTCTGTGACACCACAGAAGCTCTTGGAGCCCTGGAGACCGTGGTGATGCTATGGAACCTGATGCAACCCTGCCTCCTCTGTGACACCACAGAACCTCTGGGAGCCCTGGAGACCGTGCTGATGCTATGGAACCTGATGCAACCCTGCCTCCACTGTGACACCACAGAAGCTCGGGGAGCCCTGGAGACTGTGGTGATGCTATGGAACCTGATGCAACCCTGCCTCCACTGTGACACCACAGAACCTCTGGGAGCCCTGGAGACCGTGCTGATGCTATGGAACCTGATGCAACCCTGCCTCCACTGTGACACCACAGAAGCTCGGGGAGCTCTGCAGACCGTGGGGATGCTGGCGAAGCTGACGGAACCCTGGGCACCACAGTGACGCTATGGAACCTGGTGGAACCGAGGGGCCACAGTGACACTGTGGGGCCTTTTGGAAGCAACAGGACCCTGGTGGGAAGCCACGGGATGATTAATCCTGCACGAACCTGCTCCAGGTGGGCTCCTCTCTCCCGGCTTCCACAGGTGCTGCTAGGATCCCACTCCGGCACTGGCTTGGCACGGGCTGACGGCTTCCTTTGGCAATGGCTCTGCTCCAGGATGGCATGCTGCAGAGAATGCAGGTAGATTTTGTGCTCACTCCTGGCATGCAGCTGGACAATAAAGCCTGATCCAGCCCCCCCTCAGCATATGTCCGGCTCTGGCATTGGGGCGGGGCAACTTTGGGAGCAGCCCCAGCCCTGCTCCTGCTCCCGGCTGGGCACCCAGCTGCTGGGACACAGGTGTGTCCTGATGCCACCGTCTACTCCTTTGAGAAGGGGAGGACAGAGTGCATCAGGGAGTTTGGTGTGGCTTACATGCGGCAAGGAGAAGGTGCAGCCCCAAACTGGCTTTCACTTCTAGAACCTTTTGCTATTGCGGGAGCAGCTGCTGGAGCTTTTCAACCGAGCTGCAAGAGTGAAAAGTGTGATGGCATGTCTATCTGAGAAGGAAGGTTCGGTGCCGCAGCCTGTTGTGCACAATTTATATGCTGATAAGAGAAGGGGGTGCTTTTGGAACGTTTTCCTTCCTGACACTTCTGTCTCTGTGAGCTTTAGCTGCTTGGACTCAGGGATACCGAAGGTATGTGAAAGTGACTGGGATGCGAGAATCATGTTGCACAGGGAACAGGGAAGGTCAGCAAATGTTTCCTGTCCTGGCACATCTCTCAGTCTGAACTGCAGCTGCAGATGCTTCACTTCCGCCAAGGACTCTGCCACCTTGAGAGAAGGATGCGCTCTATGGAGTTGAGAAAGAAAGTGCGTCTCACTAGCTTCTTTCCTCTACTTCATAGACAGCAAAGGGGCTATGAAAGGCAGCACTGGCTTTTTGTTCTAGGACTTCTTCTTTACAAGCAGCTGCTGGATGTTTGGAAGGGGGTTTGGGATATGCAAAAATGAGAGGCTAAGATGGTAAGAGGGTAAGATGGAAGTCATCTGGCAAAAGCAGAGCTCACAAAAGGGCCAGCTGAGAAAGCTCTTGCTGCCTACAACTTCAACTGCACCCCTCAAAGCAGCAGCACACACGCTGCTCTCGGCACTTTCCTTCTCAGCTCTACGCACCATCCTAAGCCTTGCCTCTCCCACACTCAGGATCCAAAGACAACGGCACCAGGGACTGCTCACACACTAAAGGCACCAGGACAAAAGGCTCACCAGCTTGGCCTTTGCATTCCCGCTGACAGCTCCACAGCTTGAACCCAGAGAACTGCCTGCTGCCAACAGCCTTTCCAATCACTCTGAGCACCTCATGACAAGGAGTGTGGGGAATGAATCTCCAGCAGCCTCCTGCCCCAGGCTGTCCCCCGGGAGCAGCCCTGCTCCAGGCCGTGACTGCCACCTGCACAGCCAAAGGACCCAGAGCCGGTGTTACACACCACGGCTGTGCCTGGCACAGAGACACCAGTGGCCACACAAGTGGCCATGGCACTGTCCACACACAGTCCCTGCTGCTGCTCCCCCAGCCGCTGGCACCAACTCCCAGCCACCCACTCCTAAAGCCACGGGGCCCACTGGGACACTGCGGGGGCTCGTGGAAGCCAGCGGCCATTGTGACACAGCGGGGCTGCACAGAGCCCACGGTGCTTTGTGACCCGTGGCTCCCAGGAGAGCCTTTGTGATGCTGGGGAACTACAAGGAAGCCTGGCTCCTCTGTGACACCACCACAGAAGCTCAGGGGAGCCCTGGAGACCGTGCTGATGCTATTGAACCTGATGCAACCCTGCCTCCTCTGTGACACCACAGAAGCTCTTGGAGCCCTGGAGACCGTGGTGATGCTATGGAACCTGATGCAACCCTGCCTCCTCTGTGACACCACAGAACCTCTGGGAGCCCTGGAGACCGTGCTGATGCTATGGAACCTGATGCAACCCTGCCTCCACTGTGACACCACAGAAGCTCAGGGAGCCCTGGAGACTGTGGTGATGCTATGGAACCTGATGCAACCCTGCCTCCACTGTGACACCACAGAACCTCTGGGAGCCCTGGAGACCGTGCTGATGCTATGGAACCTGATGCAACCCTGCCTCCACTGTGACACCACAGAAGCTCGGGGAGCTCTGCAGACCGTGGGGATGCTGGCGAAGCTGACGGAACCCTGGGCACCACAGTGACGCTATGGAACCTGGTGGAACCGAGGGGCCACAGTGACACTGTGGGGCCTTTTGGAAGCAACAGGACCCTGGTGGGAAGCCACGGGATGATTAATCCTGCACGAACCTGCTCCAGGTGGGCTCCTCTCTCCCGGCTTCCACAGGTGCTGCTAGGATCCCACTCCGGCACTGGCTTGGCACGGGCTCACGGCTTCCTTTGGCAATGGCTCTGCTCCAGGATGGCATGCTGCAGAGAATGCAGGTAGATTTTTTGCTCACTCCTGGCATGCAGCTGGACAATAAAGCCTGATCCAGCCCCCCCTCAGCATATGTCCGGCTCTGGCATTGGGGCGGGGCAACTTTGGGAGCAGCCCCAGCCCTGCTCCTGCTCCCGGCTGGGCACCCAGCTGCTGGGACACAGGTGTGTCCTGATGCCACCGTCTACTCCTTTGAGAAGGGGAGGACAGAGTGCATCAGGGAGTTTGGTGTGGCTTACATGCGGCAAGGAGAAGGTGCAGCCCCAAACTGGCTTTCACTTCTAGAACCTTTTGCTATTGCGGGAGCAGCTGCTGGAGCTTTTCAACCGAGCTGCAAGAGTGAAAAGTGTGATGGCATGTCTATCTGAGAAGGAAGGTTCGGTGCCGCAGCCTGTTGTGCACAATTTATATGCTGATAAGAGAAGGGGGTGCTTTTGGAACGTTTTCCTTCCTGACACTTCTGTCTCTGTGAGCTTTAGCTGCTTGGACTCAGGGATACCGAAGGTATGTGAAAGTGACTGGGATGCGAGAATCATGTTGCACAGGGAACAGGGAAGGTCAGCAAATGTTTCCTGTCCTGGCACATCTCTCAGTCTGAACTGCAGCTGCAGATGCTTCACTTCCGCCAAGGACTCTGCCACCTTGAGAGAAGGATGCGCTCTATGGAGTTGAGAAAGAAAGTGCGTCTCACTAGCTTCTTTCCTCTACTTCATAGACAGCAAAGGGGCTATGAAAGGCAGCACTGGCTTTTTGTTCTAGGACTTCTTCTTTACAAGCAGCTGCTGGATGTTTGGAAGGGGGTTTGGGATATGCAAAAATGAGAGGCTAAGATGGTAAGAGGGTAAGATGGAAGTCATCTGGCAAAAGCAGAGCTCACAAAAGGGCCAGCTGAGAAAGCTCTTGCTGCCTACAACTTCAACTGCACCCCTCAAAGCAGCAGCACACACGCTGCTCTCGGCACTTTCCTTCTCAGCTCTACGCACCATCCTAAGCCTTGCCTCTCCCACACTCAGGATCCAAAGACAACGGCACCAGGGACTGCTCACACACTAAAGGCACCAGGACAAAAGGCTCACCAGCTTGGCCTTTGCATTCCCGCTGACAGCTCCACAGCTTGAACCCAGAGAACTGCCTGCTGCCAACAGCCTTTCCAATCACTCTGAGCACCTCATGACAAGGAGTGTGGGGAATGAATCTCCAGCAGCCTCCTGCCCCAGGCTGTCCCCCGGGAGCAGCCCTGCTCCAGGCCGTGACTGCCACCTGCACAGCCAAAGGACCCAGAGCCGGTGTTACACACCACGGCTGTGCCTGGCACAGAGACACCAGTGGCCACACAAGTGGCCATGGCACTGTCCACACACAGTCCCTGCTGCTGCTCCCCCAGCCGCTGGCACCAACTCCCAGCCACCCACTCCTAAAGCCACGGGGCCCACTGGGACACTGCGGGGGCTCGTGGAAGCCAGCGGCCATTGTGACACAGCGGGGCTGCACAGAGCCCACGGTGCTTTGTGACCCGTGGCTCCCAGGAGAGCCTTTGTGATGCTGGGGAACTACAAGGAAGCCTGGCTCCTCTGTGACACCACCACAGAAGCTCAGGGGAGCCCTGGAGACCGTGCTGATGCTATTGAACCTGATGCAACCCTGCCTCCTCTGTGACACCACAGAAGCTCTTGGAGCCCTGGAGACCGTGGTGATGCTATGGAACCTGATGCAACCCTGCCTCCTCTGTGACACCACAGAACCTCTGGGAGCCCTGGAGACCGTGCTGATGCTATGGAACCTGATGCAACCCTGCCTCCACTGTGACACCACAGAAGCTCAGGGAGCCCTGGAGACTGTGGTGATGCTATGGAACCTGATGCAACCCTGCCTCCACTGTGACACCACAGAACCTCTGGGAGCCCTGGAGACCGTGCTGATGCTATGGAACCTGATGCAACCCTGCCTCCACTGTGACACCACAGAAGCTCGGGGAGCTCTGCAGACCGTGGGGATGCTGGCGAAGCTGACGGAACCCTGGGCACCACAGTGACGCTATGGAACCTGGTGGAACCGAGGGGCCACAGTGACACTGTGGGGCCTTTTGGAAGCAACAGGACCCTGGTGGGAAGCCACGGGATGATTAATCCTGCACGAACCTGCTCCAGGTGGGCTCCTCTCTCCCGGCTTCCACAGGTGCTGCTAGGATCCCACTCCGGCACTGGCTTGGCACGGGCTGACGGCTTCCTTTGGCAATGGCTCTGCTCCAGGATGGCATGCTGCAGAGAATGCAGGTAGATTTTGTGCTCACTCCTGGCATGCAGCTGGACAATAAAGCCTGATCCAGCCCCCCCTCAGCATATGTCCGGCTCTGGCATTGGGGCGGGGCAACTTTGGGAGCAGCCCCAGCCCTGCTCCTGCTCCCGGCTGGGCACCCAGCTGCTGGGACACAGGTGTGTCCTGATGCCACCGTCTACTCCTTTGAGAAGGGGAGGACAGAGTGCATCAGGGAGTTTGGTGTGGCTTACATGCGGCAAGGAGAAGGTGCAGCCCCAAACTGGCTTTCACTTCTAGAACCTTTTGCTATTGCGGGAGCAGCTGCTGGAGCTTTTCAACCGAGCTGCAAGAGTGAAAAGTGTGATGGCATGTCTATCTGAGAAGGAAGGTTCGGTGCCGCAGCCTGTTGTGCACAATTTATATGCTGATAAGAGAAGGGGGTGCTTTTGGAACGTTTTCCTTCCTGACACTTCTGTCTCTGTGAGCTTTAGCTGCTTGGACTCAGGGATACCGAAGGTGTGTGAAAGTGACTGGGATGCGAGAATCATGTTGCACAGGGAACAGGGAAGGTCAGCAAATGTTTCCTGTCCTGGCACATCTCTCAGTCTGAACTGCAGCTGCAGATGCTTCACTTCCGCCAAGGACTCTGCCACCTTGAGAGAAGGATGCGCTCTATGGAGTTGAGAAAGAAAGTGCGTCTCACTAGCTTCTTTCCTCTACTTCATAGACAGCAAAGGGGCTATGAAAGGCAGCACTGGCTTTTTGTTCTAGGACTTCTTCTTTACAAGCAGCTGCTGGATGTTTGGAAGGGGGTTTGGGATATGCAAAAATGAGAGGCTAAGATGGTAAGAGGGTAAGATGGAAGTCATCTGGCAAAAGCAGAGCTCACAAAAGGGCCAGCTGAGAAAGCTCTTGCTGCCTACAACTTCAACTGCACCCCTCAAAGCAGCAGCACACACGCTGCTCTCGGCACTTTCCTTCTCAGCTCTACGCACCATCCTAAGCCTTGCCTCTCCCACACTCAGGATCCAAAGACAACGGCACCAGGGACTGCTCACACACTAAAGGCACCAGGACAAAAGGCTCACCAGCTTGGCCTTTGCATTCCCGCTGACAGCTCCACAGCTTGAACCCAGAGAACTGCCTGCTGCCAACAGCCTTTCCAATCACTCTGAGCACCTCATGACAAGGAGTGTGGGGAATGAATCTCCAGCAGCCTCCTGCCCCAGGCTGTCCCCCGGGAGCAGCCCTGCTCCAGGCCGTGACTGCCACCTGCACAGCCAAAGGACCCAGAGCCGGTGTTACACACCACGGCTGTGCCTGGCACAGAGACACCAGTGGCCACACAAGTGGCCATGGCACTGTCCACACACAGTCCCTGCTGCTGCTCCCCCAGCCGCTGGCACCAACTCCCAGCCACCCACTCCTAAAGCTACGGGGCCCACTGGGACACTGCGGGGGCTCGTGGAAGCCAGCGGCCATTGTGACACAGCGGGGCTGCACAGAGCCCACGGTGCTTTGTGACCCGTGGCTCCCAGGAGAGCCTTTGTGATGCTGGGGAACTACAAGGAAGCCTGGCTCCTCTGTGACACCACCACAGAAGCTCAGGGGAGCCCTGGAGACCGTGCTGATGCTATTGAACCTGATGCAACCCTGCCTCCTCTGTGACACCACAGAAGCTCTTGGAGCCCTGGAGACCGTGGTGATGCTATGGAACCTGATGCAACCCTGCCTCCTCTGTGACACCACAGAACCTCTGGGAGCCCTGGAGACCGTGCTGATGCTATGGAACCTGATGCAACCCTGCCTCCACTGTGACACCACAGAAGCTCAGGGAGCCCTGGAGACTGTGGTGATGCTATGGAACCTGATGCAACCCTGCCTCCACTGTGACACCACAGAACCTCTGGGAGCCCTGGAGACCGTGCTGATGCTATGGAACCTGATGCAACCCTGCCTCCACTGTGACACCACAGAAGCTCGGGGAGCTCTGCAGACCGTGGGGATGCTGGCGAAGCTGACGGAACCCTGGGCACCACAGTGACGCTATGGAACCTGGTGGAACCGAGGGGCCACAGTGACACTGTGGGGCCTTTTGGAAGCAACAGGACCCTGGTGGGAAGCCACGGGATGATTAATCCTGCACGAACCTGCTCCAGGTGGGCTCCTCTCTCCCGGCTTCCACAGGTTCTGCTAGGATCCCACTCCGGCACTGGCTTGGCACGGGCTGACGGCTTCCTTTGGCAATGGCTCTGCTCCAGGATGGCATGCTGCAGAGAATGCAGGTAGATTTTGTGCTCACTCCTGGCATGCAGCTGGACAATAAAGCCTGATCCAGCCCCCCCTCAGCATATGTCCGGCTCTGGCATTGGGGCGGGGCAACTTTGGGAGCAGCCCCAGCCCTGCTCCTGCTCCCGGCTGGGCACCCAGCTGCTGGGACACAGGTGTGTCCTGATGCCACCGTCTACTCCTTTGAGAAGGGGAGGACAGAGTGCATCAGGGAGTTTGGTGTGGCTTACATGCGGCAAGGAGAAGGTGCAGCCCCAAACTGGCTTTCACTTCTAGAACCTTTTGCTATTGCGGGAGCAGCTGCTGGAGCTTTTCAACCGAGCTGCAAGAGTGAAAAGTGTGATGGCATGTCTATCTGAGAAGGAAGGTTCGGTGCCGCAGCCTGTTGTGCACAATTTATATGCTGATAAGAGAAGGGGGTGCTTTTGGAACGTTTTCCTTCCTGACACTTCTGTCTCTGTGAGCTTTAGCTGCTTGGACTCAGGGATACCGAAGGTATGTGAAAGTGACTGGGATGCGAGAATCATGTTGCACAGGGAACAGGGAAGGTCAGCAAATGTTTCCTGTCCTGGCACATCTCTCAGTCTGAACTGCAGCTGCAGATGCTTCACTTCCGCCAAGGACTCTGCCACCTTGAGAGAAGGATGCGCTCTATGGAGTTGAGAAAGAAAGTGCGTCTCACTAGCTTCTTTCCTCTACTTCATAGACAGCAAAGGGGCTATGAAAGGCAGCACTGGCTTTTTGTTCTAGGACTTCTTCTTTACAAGCAGCTGCTGGATGTTTGGAAGGGGGTTTGGGATATGCAAAAATGAGAGGCTAAGATGGTAAGAGGGTAAGATGGAAGTCATCTGGCAAAAGCAGAGCTCACAAAAGGGCCAGCTGAGAAAGCTCTTGCTGCCTACAACTTCAACTGCACCCCTCAAAGCAGCAGCACACACGCTGCTCTCGGCACTTTCCTTCTCAGCTCTACGCACCATCCTAAGCCTTGCCTCTCCCACACTCAGGATCCAAAGACAACGGCACCAGGGACTGCTCACACACTAAAGGCACCAGGACAAAAGGCTCACCAGCTTGGCCTTTGCATTCCCGCTGACAGCTCCACAGCTTGAACCCAGAGAACTGCCTGCTGCCAACAGCCTTTCCAATCACTCTGAGCACCTCATGACAAGGAGTGTGGGGAATGAATCTCCAGCAGCCTCCTGCCCCAGGCTGTCCCCCGGGAGCAGCCCTGCTCCAGGCCGTGACTGCCACCTGCACAGCCAAAGGACCCAGAGCCGGTGTTACACACCACGGCTGTGCCTGGCACAGAGACACCAGTGGCCACACAAGTGGCCATGGCACTGTCCACACACAGTCCCTGCTGCTGCTCCCCCAGCCGCTGGCACCAACTCCCAGCCACCCACTCCTAAAGCCACGGGGCCCACTGGGACACTGCGGGGGCTCGTGGAAGCCAGCGGCCATTGTGACACAGCGGGGCTGCACAGAGCCCACGGTGCTTTGTGACCCGTGGCTCCCAGGAGAGCCTTTGTGATGCTGGGGAACTACAAGGAAGCCTGGCTCCTCTGTGACACCACCACAGAAGCTCAGGGGAGCCCTGGAGACCGTGCTGATGCTATTGAACCTGATGCAACCCTGCCTCCTCTGTGACACCACAGAAGCTCTTGGAGCCCTGGAGACCGTGGTGATGCTATGGAACCTGATGCAACCCTGCCTCCTCTGTGACACCACAGAACCTCTGGGAGCCCTGGAGACCGTGCTGATGCTATGGAACCTGATGCAACCCTGCCTCCACTGTGACACCACAGAAGCTCAGGGAGCCCTGGAGACTGTGGTGATGCTATGGAACCTGATGCAACCCTGCCTCCACTGTGACACCACAGAACCTCTGGGAGCCCTGGAGACCGTGCTGATGCTATGGAACCTGATGCAACCCTGCCTCCACTGTGACACCACAGAAGCTCGGGGAGCTCTGCAGACCGTGGGGATGCTGGCGAAGCTGACGGAACCCTGGGCACCACAGTGACGCTATGGAACCTGGTGGAACCGAGGGGCCACAGTGACACTGTGGGGCCTTTTGGAAGCAACAGGACCCTGGTGGGAAGCCACGGGATGATTAATCCTGCACGAACCTGCTCCAGGTGGGCTCCTCTCTCCCGGCTTCCACAGGTGCTGCTAGGATCCCACTCCGGCACTGGCTTGGCACGGGCTGACGGCTTCCTTTGGCAATGGCTCTGCTCCAGGATGGCATGCTGCAGAGAATGCAGGTAGATTTTGTGCTCACTCCTGGCATGCAGCTGGACAATAAAGCCTGATCCAGCCCCCCCTCAGCATATGTCCGGCTCTGGCATTGGGGCGGGGCAACTTTGGGAGCAGCCCCAGCCCTGCTCCTGCTCCCGGCTGGGCACCCAGCTGCTGGGACACAGGTGTGTCCTGATGCCACCGTCTACTCCTTTGAGAAGGGGAGGACAGAGTGCATCAGGGAGTTTGGTGTGGCTTACATGCGGCAAGGAGAAGGTGCAGCCCCAAACTGGCTTTCACTTCTAGAACCTTTTGCTATTGCGGGAGCAGCTGCTGGAGCTTTTCAACCGAGCTGCAAGAGTGAAAAGTGTGATGGCATGTCTATCTGAGAAGGAAGGTTCGGTGCCGCAGCCTGTTGTGCACAATTTATATGCTGATAAGAGAAGGGGGTGCTTTTGGAACGTTTTCCTTCCTGACACTTCTGTCTCTGTGAGCTTTAGCTGCTTGGACTCAGGGATACCGAAGGTGTGTGAAAGTGACTGGGATGCGAGAATCATGTTGCACAGGGAACAGGGAAGGTCAGCAAATGTTTCCTGTCCTGGCACATCTCTCAGTCTGAACTGCAGCTGCAGATGCTTCACTTCCGCCAAGGACTCCGCCACCTTGAGAGAAGGATGCGCTCTATGGAGTTGAGAAAGAAAGTGCGTCTCACTAGCTTCTTTCCTCTACTTCATAGACAGCAAAGGGGCTATGAAAGGCAGCACTGGCTTTTTGTTCTAGGACTTCTTCTTTACAAGCAGCTGCTGGATGTTTGGAAGGGGGTTTGGGATATGCAAAAATGAGAGGCTAAGATGGTAAGAGGGTAAGATGGAAGTCATCTGGCAAAAGCAGAGCTCACAAAAGGGCCAGCTGAGAAAGCTCTTGCTGCCTACAACTTCAACTGCACCCCTCAAAGCAGCAGCACACACGCTGCTCTCGGCACTTTCCTTCTCAGCTCTACGCACCATCCTAAGCCTTGCCTCTCCCACACTCAGGATCCAAAGACAACGGCACCAGGGACTGCTCACACACTAAAGGCACCAGGACAAAAGGCTCACCAGCTTGGCCTTTGCATTCCCGCTGACAGCTCCACAGCTTGAACCCAGAGAACTGCCTGCTGCCAACAGCCTTTCCAATCACTCTGAGCACCTCATGACAAGGAGTGTGGGGAATGAATCTCCAGCAGCCTCCTGCCCCAGGCTGTCCCCCGGGAGCAGCCCTGCTCCAGGCCGTGACTGCCACCTGCACAGCCAAAGGACCCAGAGCCGGTGTTACACACCACGGCTGTGCCTGGCACAGAGACACCAGTGGCCACACAAGTGGCCATGGCACTGTCCACACACAGTCCCTGCTGCTGCTCCCCCAGCCGCTGGCACCAACTCCCAGCCACCCACTCCTAAAGCCACGGGGCCCACTGGGACACTGCGGGGGCTCGTGGAAGCCAGCGGCCATTGTGACACAGCGGGGCTGCACAGAGCCCACGGTGCTTTGTGACCCGTGGCTCCCAGGAGAGCCTTTGTGATGCTGGGGAACTACAAGGAAGCCTGGCTCCTCTGTGACACCACCACAGAAGCTCAGGGGAGCCCTGGAGACCGTGCTGATGCTATTGAACCTGATGCAACCCTGCCTCCTCTGTGACACCACAGAAGCTCTTGGAGCCCTGGAGACCGTGGTGATGCTATGGAACCTGATGCAACCCTGCCTCCTCTGTGACACCACAGAACCTCTGGGAGCCCTGGAGACCGTGCTGATGCTATGGAACCTGATGCAACCCTGCCTCCACTGTGACACCACAGAAGCTCAGGGAGCCCTGGAGACTGTGGTGATGCTATGGAACCTGATGCAACCCTGCCTCCACTGTGACACCACAGAACCTCTGGGAGCCCTGGAGACCGTGCTGATGCTATGGAACCTGATGCAACCCTGCCTCCACTGTGACACCACAGAAGCTCGGGGAGCTCTGCAGACCGTGGGGATGCTGGCGAAGCTGACGGAACCCTGGGCACCACAGTGACGCTATGGAACCTGGTGGAACCGAGGGGCCACAGTGACACTGTGGGGCCTTTTGGAAGCAACAGGACCCTGGTGGGAAGCCACGGGATGATTAATCCTGCACGAACCTGCTCCAGGTGGGCTCCTCTCTCCCGGCTTCCACAGGTGCTGCTAGGATCCCACTCCGGCACTGGCTTGGCACGGGCTGACGGCTTCCTTTGGCAATGGCTCTGCTCCAGGATGGCATGCTGCAGAGAATGCAGGTAGATTTTGTGCTCACTCCTGGCATGCAGCTGGACAATAAAGCCTGATCCAGCCCCCCCTCAGCATATGTCCGGCTCTGGCATTGGGGCGGGGCAACTTTGGGAGCAGCCCCAGCCCTGCTCCTGCTCCCGGCTGGGCACCCAGCTGCTGGGACACAGGTGTGTCCTGATGCCACCGTCTACTCCTTTGAGAAGGGGAGGACAGAGTGCATCAGGGAGTTTGGTGTGGCTTACATGCGGCAAGGAGAAGGTGCAGCCCCAAACTGGCTTTCACTTCTAGAACCTTTTGCTATTGCGGGAGCAGCTGCTGGAGCTTTTCAACCGAGCTGCAAGAGTGAAAAGTGTGATGGCATGTCTATCTGAGAAGGAAGGTTCGGTGCCGCAGCCTGTTGTGCACAATTTATATGCTGATAAGAGAAGGGGGTGCTTTTGGAACGTTTTCCTTCCTGACACTTCTGTCTCTGTGAGCTTTAGCTGCTTGGACTCAGGGATACCGAAGGTATGTGAAAGTGACTGGGATGCGAGAATCATGTTGCACAGGGAACAGGGAAGGTCAGCAAATGTTTCCTGTCCTGGCACATCTCTCAGTCTGAACTGCAGCTGCAGATGCTTCACTTCCGCCAAGGACTCTGCCACCTTGAGAGAAGGATGCGCTCTATGGAGTTGAGAAAGAAAGTGCGTCTCACTAGCTTCTTTCCTCTACTTCATAGACAGCAAAGGGGCTATGAAAGGCAGCACTGGCTTTTTGTTCTAGGACTTCTTCTTTACAAGCAGCTGCTGGATGTTTGGAAGGGGGTTTGGGATATGCAAAAATGAGAGGCTAAGATGGTAAGAGGGTAAGATGGAAGTCATCTGGCAAAAGCAGAGCTCACAAAAGGGCCAGCTGAGAAAGCTCTTGCTGCCTACAACTTCAACTGCACCCCTCAAAGCAGCAGCACACACGCTGCTCTCGGCACTTTCCTTCTCAGCTCTACGCACCATCCTAAGCCTTGCCTCTCCCACACTCAGGATCCAAAGACAACGGCACCAGGGACTGCTCACACACTAAAGGCACCAGGACAAAAGGCTCACCAGCTTGGCCTTTGCATTCCCGCTGACAGCTCCACAGCTTGAACCCAGAGAACTGCCTGCTGCCAACAGCCTTTCCAATCACTCTGAGCACCTCATGACAAGGAGTGTGGGGAATGAATCTCCAGCAGCCTCCTGCCCCAGGCTGTCCCCCGGGAGCAGCCCTGCTCCAGGCCGTGACTGCCACCTGCACAGCCAAAGGACCCAGAGCCGGTGTTACACACCACGGCTGTGCCTGGCACAGAGACACCAGTGGCCACACAAGTGGCCATGGCACTGTCCACACACAGTCCCTGCTGCTGCTCCCCCAGCCGCTGGCACCAACTCCCAGCCACCCACTCCTAAAGCCACGGGGCCCACTGGGACACTGCGGGGGCTCGTGGAAGCCAGCGGCCATTGTGACACAGCGGGGCTGCACAGAGCCCACGGTGCTTTGTGACCCGTGGCTCCCAGGAGAGCCTTTGTGATGCTGGGGAACTACAAGGAAGCCTGGCTCCTCTGTGACACCACCACAGAAGCTCAGGGGAGCCCTGGAGACCGTGCTGATGCTATTGAACCTGATGCAACCCTGCCTCCTCTGTGACACCACAGAAGCTCTTGGAGCCCTGGAGACCGTGGTGATGCTATGGAACCTGATGCAACCCTGCCTCCTCTGTGACACCACAGAACCTCTGGGAGCCCTGGAGACCGTGCTGATGCTATGGAACCTGATGCAACCCTGCCTCCTCTGTGACACCACAGAACCTCTGGGAGCCCTGGAGACCGTGCTGATGCTATGGAACCTGATGCAACCCTGCCTCCACTGTGACACCACAGAAGCTCAGGGAGCCCTGGAGACTGTGGTGATGCTATGGAACCTGATGCAACCCTGCCTCCACTGTGACACCACAGAACCTCTGGGAGCCCTGGAGACCGTGCTGATGCTATGGAACCTGATGCAACCCTGCCTCCACTGTGACACCACAGAAGCTCGGGGAGCTCTGCAGACCGTGGGGATGCTGGCGAAGCTGACGGAACCCTGGGCACCACAGTGACGCTATGGAACCTGGTGGAACCGAGGGGCCACAGTGACACTGTGGGGCCTTTTGGAAGCAACAGGACCCTGGTGGGAAGCCACGGGATGATTAATCCTGCACGAACCTGCTCCAGGTGGGCTCCTCTCTCCCGGCTTCCACAGGTGCTGCTAGGATCCCACTCCGGCACTGGCTTGGCACGGGCTCACGGCTTCCTTTGGCAATGGCTCTGCTCCAGGATGGCATGCTGCAGAGAATGCAGGTAGATTTTGTGCTCACTCCTGGCATGCAGCTGGACAATAAAGCCTGATCCAGCCCCCCCTCAGCATATGTCCGGCTCTGGCATTGGGGCGGGGCAACTTTGGGAGCAGCCCCAGCCCTGCTCCTGCTCCCGGCTGGGCACCCAGCTGCTGGGACACAGGTGTGTCCTGATGCCACCGTCTACTCCTTTGAGAAGGGGAGGACAGAGTGCATCAGGGAGTTTGGTGTGGCTTACATGCGGCAAGGAGAAGGTGCAGCCCCAAACTGGCTTTCACTTCTAGAACCTTTTGCTATTGCGGGAGCAGCTGCTGGAGCTTTTCAACCGAGCTGCAAGAGTGAAAAGTGTGATGGCATGTCTATCTGAGAAGGAAGGTTCGGTGCCGCAGCCTGTTGTGCACAATTTATATGCTGATAAGAGAAGGGGGTGCTTTTGGAACGTTTTCCTTCCTGACACTTCTGTCTCTGTGAGCTTTAGCTGCTTGGACTCAGGGATACCGAAGGTATGTGAAAGTGACTGGGATGCGAGAATCATGTTGCACAGGGAACAGGGAAGGTCAGCAAATGTTTCCTGTCCTGGCACATCTCTCAGTCTGAACTGCAGCTGCAGATGCTTCACTTCCGCCAAGGACTCTGCCACCTTGAGAGAAGGATGCGCTCTATGGAGTTGAGAAAGAAAGTGCGTCTCACTAGCTTCTTTCCTCTACTTCATAGACAGCAAAGGGGCTATGAAAGGCAGCACTGGCTTTTTGTTCTAGGACTTCTTCTTTACAAGCAGCTGCTGGATGTTTGGAAGGGGGTTTGGGATATGCAAAAATGAGAGGCTAAGATGGTAAGAGGGTAAGATGGAAGTCATCTGGCAAAAGCAGAGCTCACAAAAGGGCCAGCTGAGAAAGCTCTTGCTGCCTACAACTTCAACTGCACCCCTCAAAGCAGCAGCACACACGCTGCTCTCGGCACTTTCCTTCTCAGCTCTACGCACCATCCTAAGCCTTGCCTCTCCCACACTCAGGATCCAAAGACAACGGCACCAGGGACTGCTCACACACTAAAGGCACCAGGACAAAAGGCTCACCAGCTTGGCCTTTGCATTCCCGCTGACAGCTCCACAGCTTGAACCCAGAGAACTGCCTGCTGCCAACAGCCTTTCCAATCACTCTGAGCACCTCATGACAAGGAGTGTGGGGAATGAATCTCCAGCAGCCTCCTGCCCCAGGCTGTCCCCCGGGAGCAGCCCTGCTCCAGGCCGTGACTGCCACCTGCACAGCCAAAGGACCCAGAGCCGGTGTTACACACCACGGCTGTGCCTGGCACAGAGACACCAGTGGCCACACAAGTGGCCATGGCACTGTCCACACACAGTCCCTGCTGCTGCTCCCCCAGCCGCTGGCACCAACTCCCAGCCACCCACTCCTAAAGCCACGGGGCCCACTGGGACATTGCGGGGGCTCGTGGAAGCCAGCGGCCATTGTGACACAGCGGGGCTGCACAGAGCCCACGGTGCTTTGTGACCCGTGGCTCCCAGGAGAGCCTTTGTGATGCTGGGGAACTACAAGGAAGCCTGGCTCCTCTGTGACACCACCACAGAAGCTCAGGGGAGCCCTGGAGACCGTGCTGATGCTATTGAACCTGATGCAACCCTGCCTCCTCTGTGACACCACAGAAGCTCTTGGAGCCCTGGAGACCGTGGTGATGCTATGGAACCTGATGCAACCCTGCCTCCTCTGTGACACCACAGAACCTCTGGGAGCCCTGGAGACCGTGCTGATGCTATGGAACCTGATGCAACCCTGCCTCCTCTGTGACACCACAGAACCTCTGGGAGCCCTGGAGACCGTGCTGATGCTATGGAACCTGATGCAACCCTGCCTCCACTGTGACACCACAGAAGCTCAGGGAGCCCTGGAGACTGTGGTGATGCTATGGAACCTGATGCAACCCTGCCTCCACTGTGACACCACAGAACCTCTGGGAGCCCTGGAGACCGTGCTGATGCTATGGAACCTGATGCAACCCTGCCTCCACTGTGACACCACAGAAGCTCGGGGAGCTCTGCAGACCGTGGGGATGCTGGCGAAGCTGACGGAACCCTGGGCACCACAGTGACGCTATGGAACCTGGTGGAACCGAGGGGCCACAGTGACACTGTGGGGCCTTTTGGAAGCAACAGGACCCTGGTGGGAAGCCACGGGATGATTAATCCTGCACGAACCTGCTCCAGGTGGGCTCCTCTCTCCCGGCTTCCACAGGTGCTGCTAGGATCCCACTCCGGCACTGGCTTGGCACGGGCTCACGGCTTCCTTTGGCAATGGCTCTGCTCCAGGATGGCATGCTGCAGAGAATGCAGGTAGATTTTGTGCTCACTCCTGGCATGCAGCTGGACAATAAAGCCTGATCCAGCCCCCCCTCAGCATATGTCCGGCTCTGGCATTGGGGCGGGGCAACTTTGGGAGCAGCCCCAGCCCTGCTCCTGCTCCCGGCTGGGCACCCAGCTGCTGGGACACAGGTGTGTCCTGATGCCACCGTCTACTCCTTTGAGAAGGGGAGGACAGAGTGCATCAGGGAGTTTGGTGTGGCTTACATGCGGCAAGGAGAAGGTGCAGCCCCAAACTGGCTTTCACTTCTAGAACCTTTTGCTATTGCGGGAGCAGCTGCTGGAGCTTTTCAACCGAGCTGCAAGAGTGAAAAGTGTGATGGCATGTCTATCTGAGAAGGAAGGTTCGGTGCCGCAGCCTGTTGTGCACAATTTATATGCTGATAAGAGAAGGGGGTGCTTTTGGAACGTTTTCCTTCCTGACACTTCTGTCTCTGTGAGCTTTAGCTGCTTGGACTCAGGGATACCGAAGGTATGTGAAAGTGACTGGGATGCGAGAATCATGTTGCACAGGGAACAGGGAAGGTCAGCAAATGTTTCCTGTCCTGGCACATCTCTCAGTCTGAACTGCAGCTGCAGATGCTTCACTTCCGCCAAGGACTCTGCCACCTTGAGAGAAGGATGCGCTCTATGGAGTTGAGAAAGAAAGTGCGTCTCACTAGCTTCTTTCCTCTACTTCATAGACAGCAAAGGGGCTATGAAAGGCAGCACTGGCTTTTTGTTCTAGGACTTCTTCTTTACAAGCAGCTGCTGGATGTTTGGAAGGGGGTTTGGGATATGCAAAAATGAGAGGCTAAGATGGTAAGAGGGTAAGATGGAAGTCATCTGGCAAAAGCAGAGCTCACAAAAGGGCCAGCTGAGAAAGCTCTTGCTGCCTACAACTTCAACTGCACCCCTCAAAGCAGCAGCACACACGCTGCTCTCGGCACTTTCCTTCTCAGCTCTACGCACCATCCTAAGCCTTGCCTCTCCCACACTCAGGATCCAAAGACAACGGCACCAGGGACTGCTCACACACTAAAGGCACCAGGACAAAAGGCTCACCAGCTTGGCCTTTGCATTCCCGCTGACAGCTCCACAGCTTGAACCCAGAGAACTGCCTGCTGCCAACAGCCTTTCCAATCACTCTGAGCACCTCATGACAAGGAGTGTGGGGAATGAATCTCCAGCAGCCTCCTGCCCCAGGCTGTCCCCCGGGAGCAGCCCTGCTCCAGGCCGTGACTGCCACCTGCACAGCCAAAGGACCCAGAGCCGGTGTTACACACCACGGCTGTGCCTGGCACAGAGACACCAGTGGCCACACAAGTGGCCATGGCACTGTCCACACACAGTCCCTGCTGCTGCTCCCCCAGCCGCTGGCACCAACTCCCAGCCACCCACTCCTAAAGCCACGGGGCCCACTGGGACACTGCGGGGGCTCGTGGAAGCCAGCGGCCATTGTGACACAGCGGGGCTGCACAGAGCCCACGGTGCTTTGTGACCCGTGGCTCCCAGGAGAGCCTTTGTGATGCTGGGGAACTACAAGGAAGCCTGGCTCCTCTGTGACACCACCACAGAAGCTCAGGGGAGCCCTGGAGACCGTGCTGATGCTATTGAACCTGATGCAACCCTGCCTCCTCTGTGACACCACAGAAGCTCTTGGAGCCCTGGAGACCGTGGTGATGCTATGGAACCTGATGCAACCCTGCCTCCTCTGTGACACCACAGAACCTCTGGGAGCCCTGGAGACCGTGCTGATGCTATGGAACCTGATGCAACCCTGCCTCCACTGTGACACCACAGAAGCTCAGGGAGCCCTGGAGACTGTGGTGATGCTATGGAACCTGATGCAACCCTGCCTCCACTGTGACACCACAGAACCTCTGGGAGCCCTGGAGACCGTGCTGATGCTATGGAACCTGATGCAACCCTGCCTCCACTGTGACACCACAGAAGCTCGGGGAGCTCTGCAGACCGTGGGGATGCTGGCGAAGCTGACGGAACCCTGGGCACCACAGTGACGCTATGGAACCTGGTGGAACCGAGGGGCCACAGTGACACTGTGGGGCCTTTTGGAAGCAACAGGACCCTGGTGGGAAGCCACGGGATGATTAATCCTGCACGAACCTGCTCCAGGTGGGCTCCTCTCTCCCGGCTTCCACAGGTGCTGCTAGGATCCCACTCCGGCACTGGCTTGGCACGGGCTCACGGCTTCCTTTGGCAATGGCTCTGCTCCAGGATGGCATGCTGCAGAGAATGCAGGTAGATTTTGTGCTCACTCCTGGCATGCAGCTGGACAATAAAGCCTGATCCAGCCCCCCCTCAGCATATGTCCGGCTCTGGCATTGGGGCGGGGCAACTTTGGGAGCAGCCCCAGCCCTGCTCCTGCTCCCGGCTGGGCACCCAGCTGCTGGGACACAGGTGTGTCCTGATGCCACCGTCTACTCCTTTGAGAAGGGGAGGACAGAGTGCATCAGGGAGTTTGGTGTGGCTTACATGCGGCAAGGAGAAGGTGCAGCCCCAAACTGGCTTTCACTTCTAGAACCTTTTGCTATTGCGGGAGCAGCTGCTGGAGCTTTTCAACTGAGCTGCAAGAGTGAAAAGTGTGATGGCATGTCTATCTGAGAAGGAAGGTTCGGTGCCGCAGCCTGTTGTGCACAATTTATATGCTGATAAGAGAAGGGGGTGCTTTTGGAACGTTTTCCTTCCTGACACTTCTGTCTCTGTGAGCTTTAGCTGCTTGGACTCAGGGATACCGAAGGTGTGTGAAAGTGACTGGGATGCGAGAATCATGTTGCACAGGGAACAGGGAAGGTCAGCAAATGTTTCCTGTCCTGGCACATCTCTCAGTCTGAACTGCAGCTGCAGATGCTTCACTTCCGCCAAGGACTCTGCCACCTTGAGAGAAGGATGCGCTCTATGGAGTTGAGAAAGAAAGTGCGTCTCACTAGCTTCTTTCCTCTACTTCATAGACAGCAAAGGGGCTATGAAAGGCAGCACTGGCTTTTTGTTCTAGGACTTCTTCTTTACAAGCAGCTGCTGGATGTTTGGAAGGGGGTTTGGGATATGCAAAAATGAGAGGCTAAGATGGTAAGAGGGTAAGATGGAAGTCATCTGGCAAAAGCAGAGCTCACAAAAGGGCCAGCTGAGAAAGCTCTTGCTGCCTACAACTTCAACTGCACCCCTCAAAGCAGCAGCACACACGCTGCTCTCGGCACTTTCCTTCTCAGCTCTACGCACCATCCTAAGCCTTGCCTCTCCCACACTCAGGATCCAAAGACAACGGCACCAGGGACTGCTCACACACTAAAGGCACCAGGACAAAAGGCTCACCAGCTTGGCCTTTGCATTCCCGCTGACAGCTCCACAGCTTGAACCCAGAGAACTGCCTGCTGCCAACAGCCTTTCCAATCACTCTGAGCACCTCATGACAAGGAGTGTGGGGAATGAATCTCCAGCAGCCTCCTGCCCCAGGCTGTCCCCCGGGAGCAGCCCTGCTCCAGGCCGTGACTGCCACCTGCACAGCCAAAGGACCCAGAGCCGGTGTTACACACCACGGCTGTGCCTGGCACAGAGACACCAGTGGCCACACAAGTGGCCATGGCACTGTCCACACACAGTCCCTGCTGCTGCTCCCCCAGCCGCTGGCACCAACTCCCAGCCACCCACTCCTAAAGCCACGGGGCCCACTGGGACACTGCGGGGGCTCGTGGAAGCCAGCGGCCATTGTGACACAGCGGGGCTGCACAGAGCCCACGGTGCTTTGTGACCCGTGGCTCCCAGGAGAGCCTTTGTGATGCTGGGGAACTACAAGGAAGCCTGGCTCCTCTGTGACACCACCACAGAAGCTCAGGGGAGCCCTGGAGACCGTGCTGATGCTATTGAACCTGATGCAACCCTGCCTCCTCTGTGACACCACAGAAGCTCTTGGAGCCCTGGAGACCGTGGTGATGCTATGGAACCTGATGCAACCCTGCCTCCTCTGTGACACCACAGAACCTCTGGGAGCCCTGGAGACCGTGCTGATGCTATGGAACCTGATGCAACCCTGCCTCCACTGTGACACCACAGAAGCTCAGGGAGCCCTGGAGACCGTGCTGATGCTATGGAACCTGATGCAACCCTGCCTCCACTGTGACACCACAGAACCTCTGGGAGCCCTGGAGACCGTGCTGATGCTATGGAACCTGATGCAACCCTGCCTCCACTGTGACACCACAGAAGCTCGGGGAGCTCTGCAGACCGTGGGGATGCTGGCGAAGCTGACGGAACCCTGGGCACCACAGTGACGCTATGGAACCTGGTGGAACCGAGGGGCCACAGTGACACTGTGGGGCCTTTTGGAAGCAACAGGACCCTGGTGGGAAGCCACGGGATGATTAATCCTGCACGAACCTGCTCCAGGTGGGCTCCTCTCTCCCGGCTTCCACAGGTGCTGCTAGGATCCCACTCCGGCACTGGCTTGGCACGGGCTGACGGCTTCCTTTGGCAATGGCTCTGCTCCAGGATGGCATGCTGCAGAGAATGCAGGTAGATTTTGTGCTCACTCCTGGCATGCAGCTGGACAATAAAGCCTGATCCAGCCCCCCCTCAGCATATGTCCGGCTCTGGCATTGGGGCGGGGCAACTTTGGGAGCAGCCCCAGCCCTGCTCCTGCTCCCGGCTGGGCACCCAGCTGCTGGGACACAGGTGTGTCCTGATGCCACCGTCTACTCCTTTGAGAAGGGGAGGACAGAGTGCATCAGGGAGTTTGGTGTGGCTTACATGCGGCAAGGAGAAGGTGCAGCCCCAAACTGGCTTTCACTTCTAGAACCTTTTGCTATTGCGGGAGCAGCTGCTGGAGCTTTTCAACCGAGCTGCAAGAGTGAAAAGTGTGATGGCATGTCTATCTGAGAAGGAAGGTTCGGTGCCGCAGCCTGTTGTGCACAATTTATATGCTGATAAGAGAAGGGGGTGCTTTTGGAACGTTTTCCTTCCTGACACTTCTGTCTCTGTGAGCTTTAGCTGCTTGGACTCAGGGATACCGAAGGTATGTGAAAGTGACTGGGATGCGAGAATCATGTTGCACAGGGAACAGGGAAGGTCAGCAAATGTTTCCTGTCCTGGCACATCTCTCAGTCTGAACTGCAGCTGCAGATGCTTCACTTCCGCCAAGGACTCTGCCACCTTGAGAGAAGGATGCGCTCTATGGAGTTGAGAAAGAAAGTGCGTCTCACTAGCTTCTTTCCTCTACTTCATAGACAGCAAAGGGGCTATGAAAGGCAGCACTGGCTTTTTGTTCTAGGACTTCTTCTTTACAAGCAGCTGCTGGATGTTTGGAAGAGGGTTTGGGATATGCAAAAATGAGAGGCTAAGATGGTAAGAGGGTAAGATGGAAGTCATCTGGCAAAAGCAGAGCTCACAAAAGGGCCAGCTGAGAAAGCTCTTGCTGCCTACAACTTCAACTGCACCCCTCAAAGCAGCAGCACACACGCTGCTCTCGGCACTTTCCTTCTCAGCTCTACGCACCATCCTAAGCCTTGCCTCTCCCACACTCAGGATCCAAAGACAACGGCACCAGGGACTGCTCACACACTAAAGGCACCAGGACAAAAGGCTCACCAGCTTGGCCTTTGCATTCCCGCTGACAGCTCCACAGCTTGAACCCAGAGAACTGCCTGCTGCCAACAGCCTTTCCAATCACTCTGAGCACCTCATGACAAGGAGTGTGGGGAATGAATCTCCAGCAGCCTCCTGCCCCAGGCTGTCCCCCGGGAGCAGCCCTGCTCCAGGCCGTGACT
The DNA here is from genome assembly GCF_041296385.1 of Aphelocoma coerulescens. NCBI lineage: Eukaryota > Metazoa > Chordata > Aves > Passeriformes > Corvidae > Aphelocoma > Aphelocoma coerulescens. The sequence goes on along the minus strand of NW_027183507.1, from coordinate 140,747 downwards.
GCCACCTGCACAGCCAAAGGACCCAGAGCCGGTGTTACACACCACGGCTGTGCCTGGCACAGAGACACCAGTGGCCACACAAGTGGCCATGGCACTGTCCACACACAGTCCCTGCTGCTGCTCCCCCAGCCGCTGGCACCAACTCCCAGCCACCCACTCCTAAAGCTACGGGGCCCACTGGGACACTGCGGGGGCTCGTGGAAGCCAGCGGCCATTGTGACACAGCGGGGCTGCACAGAGCCCACGGTGCTTTGTGACCCGTGGCTCCCAGGAGAGCCTTTGTGATGCTGGGGAACTACAAGGAAGCCTGGCTCCTCTGTGACACCACCACAGAAGCTCAGGGGAGCCCTGGAGACCGTGGTGATGCTATGGAACCTGATGCAACCCTGCCTCCTCTGTGACACCACAGAACCTCTGGGAGCCCTGGAGACCGTGCTGATGCTATGGAACCTGATGCAACCCTGCCTCCACTGTGACACCACAGAAGCTCAGGGAGCCCTGGAGACTGTGGTGATGCTATGGAACCTGATGCAACCCTGCCTCCACTGTGACACCACAGAACCTCTGGGAGCCCTGGAGACCGTGCTGATGCTATGGAACCTGATGCAACCCTGCCTCCACTGTGACACCACAGAAGCTCGGGGAGCTCTGCAGACCGTGGGGATGCTGGCGAAGCTGACGGAACCCTGGGCACCACAGTGACGCTATGGAACCTGGTGGAACCGAGGGGCCACAGTGACACTGTGGGGCCTTTTGGAAGCAACAGGACCCTGGTGGGAAGCCACGGGATGATTAATCCTGCACGAACCTGCTCCAGGTGGGCTCCTCTCTCCCGGCTTCCACAGGTGCTGCTAGGATCCCACTCCGGCACTGGCTTGGCACGGGCTGACGGCTTCCTTTGGCAATGGCTCTGCTCCAGGATGGCATGCTGCAGAGAATGCAGGTAGATTTTGTGCTCACTCCTGGCATGCAGCTGGACAATAAAGCCTGATCCAGCCCCCCCTCAGCATATGTCCGGCTCTGGCATTGGGGCGGGGCAACTTTGGGAGCAGCCCCAGCCCTGCTCCTGCTCCCGGCTGGGCACCCAGCTGCTGGGACACAGGTGTGTCCTGATGCCACCGTCTACTCCTTTGAGAAGGGGAGGACAGAGTGCATCAGGGAGTTTGGTGTGGCTTACATGCGGCAAGGAGAAGGTGCAGCCCCAAACTGGCTTTCACTTCTAGAACCTTTTGCTATTGCGGGAGCAGCTGCTGGAGCTTTTCAACCGAGCTGCAAGAGTGAAAAGTGTGATGGCATGTCTATCTGAGAAGGAAGGTTCGGTGCCGCAGCCTGTTGTGCACAATTTATATGCTGATAAGAGAAGGGGGTGCTTTTGCAACGTTTTCCTTCCTGACACTTCTGTCTCTCTGAGCTTTAGCTGCTTGGACTCAGGGATACCGAAGGTATGTGAAAGTGACTGGGATGCGAGAATCATGTTGCACAGGGAACAGGGAAGGTCAGCAAATGTTTCCTGTCCTGGCACATCTCTCAGTCTGAACTGCAGCTGCAGATGCTTCACTTCCGCCAAGGACTCTGCCACCTTGAGAGAAGGATGCGCTCTATGGAGTTGAGAAAGAAAGTGCGTCTCACTAGCTTCTTTCCTCTACTTCATAGACAGCAAAGGGGCTATGAAAGGCAGCACTGGCTTTTTGTTCTAGGACTTCTTCTTTACAAGCAGCTGCTGGATGTTTGGAAGGGGGTTTGGGATATGCAAAAATGAGAGGCTAAGATGGTAAGAGGGTAAGATGGAAGTCATCTGGCAAAAGCAGAGCTCACAAAAGGGCCAGCTGAGAAAGCTCTTGCTGCCTACAACTTCAACTGCACCCCTCAAAGCAGCAGCACACATGCTGCTCTCGGCACTTTCCTTCTCAGCTCTACGCACCATCCTAAGCCTTGCCTCTCCCACACTCAGGATCCAAAGACAACGGCACCAGGGACTGCTCACACACTAAAGGCACCAGGACAAAAGGCTCACCAGCTTGGCCTTTGCATTCCCGCTGACAGCTCCACAGCTTGAACCCAGAGAACTGCCTGCTGCCAACAGCCTTTCCAATCACTCTGAGCACCTCATGACAAGGAGTGTGGGGAATGAATCTCCAGCAGCCTCCTGCCCCAGGCTGTCCCCCGGGAGCAGCCCTGCTCCAGGCCGTGACTGCCACCTGCACAGCCAAAGGACCCAGAGCCGGTGTTACACACCACGGCTGTGCCTGGCACAGAGACACCAGTGGCCACACAAGTGGCCATGGCACTGTCCACACACAGTCCCTGCTGCTGCTCCCCCAGCCGCTGGCACCAACTCCCAGCCACCCACTCCTAAAGCCACGGGGCCCACTGGGACACTGCGGGGGCTCGTGGAAGCCAGCGGCCATTGTGACACAGCGGGGCTGCACAGAGCCCACGGTGCTTTGTGACCCGTGGCTCCCAGGAGAGCCTTTGTTGTTGGGGAAGATGAAACAGGAAAGCCTTATAAATATGATTGCCTCACAAAAGATTCTGGGAATATGAAAACTGTGAGCGACATCGAAATGAAGGCCATCTTTGAGATATAGAGTCTTAGTTACTGAACAACTGGAAAACAATGGTATAGCCGGCTGAAGGTAATCCCCTCTTGATTGAACAATACCCTCTGCTTGCAGACAGGTCCAAGGGTCAGAGCAGACCCTACTAGCTCAGCAGAAGGGGTCCAAAGAGTAGTTTTTAGAAGTTAAAATGTAACACTCTATGGTAATGTAAGAACTCTTATAGGCTGTATGTAAATGCTATAGGATTTGTACCTTGTATTAGATTGGCTACTGAGAATTAGAATATTCACTACAGAAGATGATTTATTGTATTGTAACAAGCTCCTCGCTCTCTTAACTCCTCTCCTCTTAGTAATGCTCTTCTCCTCTTAGTAACGCTCTTAGTAACTCTCTTAGTAGCTCTCTTAGTAATGCTCTTCTCCTCTTAGTAGCTCTCTTAGTAACTCTCTTGCTCTTCTTCTTCCTCTTAATTCAGCTCTCCTCTTAGTTTGTCTCTCTTGCTCTTTACACTCTTAGCTCTCAGCCTCTTGCTCTAGCTCTCTCGCTCACTCTCTCTCCCTCTCTTACACCTTGGGCCTGCTTGGAGCTGCAGCTGGCAGCTCTAAGCAGTGCCCCTGTACCCACGCCCTCTGCAATAAACTGCATGCTCCAAAGACCTGCTTATAGAGATCTCTCGTCGCCGTCCATCTCCAGCCGGGCCCGACCGAACCCACACCCTCATCACCATCATCGCCATCAATTTCGACAAACTGGCGCCCAAACGTGAGTGAAGGCCTGATTCAGCTTCTTCCACCTGTGAGAGACTTCGCCATGGACGGTAACTAAAAGACCAGTTATAGCCACCTGGAACGTGTCGTGAGCACGGCATACCGTTGCTGCGCAGCGTAAAAGCCGGAGCTCTATAACTCTGCCGAGGCAGCCCTCGAGCACGGGGAGCCGTTACTTCGTAGCAATTACCTGGAGCTCTCGGAGGGAGGAAATTGCCTGGCAGTCCTCGAGCACAGACGGCCACTGCTGCGCAGCGGTTACCTGGAGCTCTTTGAGGAAGTTTGCCGTGGTACCCCTCGAGCACGGACACGCTGCTAAGCAGTGCAGACCGGAGCTCTTAGGAGGGATCCAGCCGCGCGCCCGAGCACAGGCGGGTATTGCTCAGCACCGCCCGCGCTGGAGCTCTGAGTGGAGACACCTGCGAGGTCCCGAGCACGGAAAGCCGTTGCCAAGCGACGCCTGAAACCGGAGCTCTGAGGAGGGACCCGACAGCAGCGTCCTGAGCGCCGTGTGGAGAGCCTGGCCAGCCCCCCACGACGGACTTCTGATTAAGGACCCTGCCCCCTGCGACATCTAGGTGAGTATCATACTGGTCAATAATGGGACAAACTCACTCTGCCCATGACAGACATCTCTATAAACAACTTAAGTACTTACTAAGCTCCGGTCCAAGTCAATTACCTAAACAGGAGCTAAAAAACCTCTTAGAATGGACTCTGATTAATTTCCCAAATGCTGACCGTTCAGCCGTCTTTACAAGAGACTTCTGGGACACAGTTCGGGTTAAACTCTTTAATAATATCTCCCGCCGGGATTGGGCTGCCGCGGAGCTGGTCCCGGCTTGCAGAGCGCTCGTGGAGCTGTTTGCTGCGAAGGCGCCGCCCGCAGCAGCCACCTCGCCGGGTCCCGCTCCTGCTGCGAGCCCGCCCCTTGCCGCCGCGAGCCTGCAACCGGGCACGGCCCCCGCCCCGCCGCCGGACCTCACGGCTCCGGTACCCGCGGTCCAGCTGTCTCGTGCCGCCCCGCCCCACCCCCCCGCGGTCCCTGCACCGGTCACCCCTGCCCCACCGGACTCCACCGCCCCCCCCACCGCCCCCGTCATCTCCACCCCCACGGTCCCGTTAGTCCCTGCTGTCCCGCCTCTCGCGGCTCCGGTAGCCGCGGTCCGACTGACTCGTGCCGCCCCGCCCCCCGCCCCCCGCCCCCGCTGTCCTGGCAGCCGTCACCCCTGTCCCACCGGACCCTACGACCCCCTCCACCGCTCCCCCCATCCCCGCCCCCCCCATCCCGTTCCTCCCTGCTGCCCCGGCTCCCGCGGTCCCCGCCCTCGGCTCCAGCGTCTTCGCGGCCCCGTCCCTCGCTCCTCCCACCCCGTCCGCCAGCGCCTTCGCGGCCCCGCCCCCCGCCGATAGCCCCGCGGGGCCAGCGGCTGCTCCCCAGCCACCTACGGGTCCTACCGCTCCCCTAGCCGCGCCTGTTATGGCTGTAGCCACCATCATAGCCGGCCCCCCGCAAAGCCAGGCGGCGACCCTTCTTCCAGCCCCCCAGGTCCCCCTCGCCGCCACCGACACGGCGCCGGTGGTGGTCAACGTCCCGTCCGCGTCCGTGGGACACGGAGCGCCCCAGCCCCGCCAGCCACCTGGTGCCGGCGCTGCAGCGCCTACACAGATGGCTGCTGCCTCTCCCGTGCCTGCCGCTGCTCCAGCCCCGTCTCCTGGCACCGCCGCGCCGGCAGCCACACCAGCCCAGCCTGCAAACTCCCAGCGGCAGCACGCCGCGGTCCAGCCGCCGACTGGCCCACCGTTCGCCATGGCCCCACCGCAACATACTCCCGCCGCCTCCACGCCGGCCCTCCCGCCTCCCGCAGCCCCGGGATCGTCTCCTGCCGACGGGACAGCCCTGCCACCTCCCGCTCTCCCCGACACACAGACAGCGGCCATCACAGTCCGCCACGTTGACCTGATGGCGTAACCCACGCACGCTCACACTTCTCCAACCACAGCACTGCTCACGGAACTAGCTCCGCCACCGCCCCCCACGGCTTTCACCTCGCCTTCAATAGAGCCACCCGCACCCCCTCGCCCGCTGCCGCGGAGCCGGTTGCTCGCGGCCCCCCCGCCTCCTCGCCCGCCACCGCGGAGATCGGCAGTGCCATCGCCGCCCCCGCCGGGGCCCTCCGGCACCGCACAGCTGTATCCCTCGGCTACCGCCGCCAAGCAACATCCCTCCGCGCAGCTCAGCCTCGCCTCACAAGCCGCAAACAGGGGGGGAACGGAGGGCAGTGGTGCAGCTCCAGTGGCAGGGAAGACGGAGAGCCGCTCTGCCCGAGCTGATGCTTTAAATCTAACACCAGGAAACCCTGAAAAGCAGCCAGATTTGTTTGCAATGAGCCCCAGAGTCCCGCCAGCGAGCGGCTGGGATCTTGCAACCCATAAGGAGAAAACGAGTTCTGAGAGTTTGTTAGCGCTACTTTCTGAATCAAAAAATCCTCCAAAGTGCTCAGATTATTCTCAATTAACAGATTGGCATGAAATAAGACTCCAAAGCTGTAAAGATGAAAGTCTATTAGCTAAGCCTGTGATAGCTAGCCAACAGCCTGACAGTCCCAAAACGTGGGTTCCCATCCCCACTCACGAAATTAAAGAACTAAGAAGGGCTGTAAGAGATAGTGGTATTTGCTCACCGTATCTTAAACAACTGCTAAAAAGTACCCTAAAAAGAACACATCAAACCCTAAAACGCATTTTAGATCAACAGAGAGGGGGAGAAGTCCAGGATACACCTCAAAGGAGGTTGAACAAGGCTTTGTATGTTTACAATTTTTTGAATAGCTCTGCAGAAGAGCCTGATCCCCCCATTTATAGACATTTTTTGAACAACAAAAAAGCAAAACTGAAAGAGCGCCCCCCAGTTTTGATTAAAAATCTAGACTCAGGAAAAATAGAAGGACCATACAATCTTATAATGTGGGGGAAGGGGTTTGCATGTGTTTCCACAGGTGAAGGAATCAAGTGGGTTCCAGCAAAAAACGTGAAGCCATACCTCGCATCAAAGCCTGCTGATGCCACCACACCAGCCAGTGACTCTGCAAGTGGAAGCCAGGAAGCAAGCACCCAGACCTGAACTGCGCAGAATCACCAGAAGAAAGTGATCTGCCAAAAACAGCTCAAGAAAAGAATGGAGTTTTCTCATTTGCGCGCGTGCATGTTGCTTTTATTCTTTTGTTTTAGTTTTTGTAGTGAAGCTTTACCTGTGAATCAACCAAAGACAAATGTCTGGGTTGCTTTAGCCAAATCCGCAGGCTCCGATACCATCTGTCTATCTGACACAAGCCCTGACAAACCTTTTTCAACCTGTTTAGTTGGAGTACCTCTTCCAGAAGGTTTTGATAATATTACTCTTGATAAGTATTGGCCATATGACGATCATCATGTATCTCCAACTCCCAGCCATAGACACCAAACTTATATTGATAATTCTAAAATTGATAAATCTGACCTTCAAGAGCTAGAAATCCTAGGTTCGTTAACTATGGATACCTGCTATTTCTTTCACTTTCAAGGAGAAAACGGTCCCCATTTAAATGTTACCCCATATCACCCAGCTTATAGCAATGTAACTTCTTGGTGTAGTCAAGTTAAGCTTCTTATATATGACGAACCTCATGCAGATCGTTTTAGCAAACTTCCTATTCGATTCCCCAGAGGAATTTGGCTCATCTGTGGAGACAGGGCCTGGCAAGGTATACCTTCAAAAATAGATGGTGGCCCTTGTGCTCTGGGACAACTTACAATTATTGCTCCCAGTGTCAAAGAGGTAATCAAAAAGAAAAGCAGAAAGATCAGATCTTCCTGGGGACATCAGTACGATAGTGACTGTGATAGTGACTTCCACCCTTGGAACTCTGGAAAATCAATTGTTGCAAGCATTTTTCTACCTCAGTTAAGCTCCTCAATTGCTTTAAAACAGTTAAACAAGTTGGGATGTTGGCTCAGCAAGGAGGTAAATGCCACCTCTACTATGATCAGTGATCTGTTAACCGATGAAGAGGCAGTCAGACATGCCACTTTACAAAATAGAGCTGCCGTTGATTATCTTTTATTAGCACATGGGCACGGCTGTGAAGATTTTGAAGGATTATGCTGTATGAACTTATCCGATCATTCTGTTTCCATTCACAAACAGCTACAAAACCTAAAGGATCTAGCTAACCAAATTAGAACAGATGACCCGTCTTGGCTGGACAGTTTGTTTGATGATTGGAGCTTTGCACCTTGGCTAAGGGAACTCTGTAAAATAGGCTTGATTATTCTAGTAGTAATAATTATAGTTTTAGTAGCAGTACCTTGTATGCTTCAGTGTGTGCAAAAAATAACGAGTAGGACTGTATCTAATATCTTAGTTGTTCATCAGAACGGGGGAGATGTTGGGGAAGATGAAACAGGAAAGCCTTATAAATATGATTGCCTAACAAAAGATTCTGGGAATATGAAAACTGTGAGCGACATCGAAATGAAGGCCATCTTTGAGATATAGAGTCTTAGTTACTGAACAACTGGAAAACAATGGTATAGCCGGCTGAAGGTAATCCCCTCTTGATTGAACAATACCCTCTGCTTGCAGACAGGTCCAAGGGTCAGAGCAGACCCTACTAGCTCAGCAGAAGGGGTCCAAAGAGTAGTTTTTAGAAGTTAAAATGTAACACTCTATGGTAATGTAAGAACTCTTATAGGCTGTATGTAAATGCTATAGGATTTGTACCTTGTATTAGATTGGCTACTGAGAATTAGAATATTCACTACAGAAGATGATTTATTGTATTGTAAAAAGCTCCTCGCTCTCTTAACTCCTCTCCTCTTAGTAATGCTCTTCTCCTCTTAGTAACGCTCTTAGTAACTCTCTTAGTAGCTCTCTTAGTAATGCTCTTCTCCTCTTAGTAGCTCTCTTAGTAACTCTCTTGCTCTTCTTCTTCCTCTTAATTCAGCTCTCCTCTTAGTTTGTCTCTCTTGCTCTTTACACTCTTAGCTCTCAGCCTCTTGCTCTAGCTCTCTCGCTCACTCTCTCTCCCTCTCTTACACCTTGGGCCTGCTTGGAGCTGCAGCTGGCAGCTCTAAGCAGTGCCCCTGTACCCACGCCCTCTGCAATAAACTGCATGCTCCAAAGACCTGCTTATAGAGATCTCTCGTCGCCGTCCATCTCCAGCCGGGCCCGACCGAACCCACACCCTCATCACCATCATCGCCATCAATTTCGACAAACTGGCGCCCAAACGTGAGTGAAGGCCTGATTCAGCTTCTTCCACCTGTGAGAGACTTCGCCATGGACGGTAACTAAAAGACCAGTTATAGCCACCTGGAACGTGTCGTGAGCACGGCATACCGTTGCTGCGCAGCGTAAAAGCCGGAGCTCTATAACTCTGCCGAGGCAGCCCTCGAGCACGGGGAGCCGTTACTTCGTAGCAATTACCTGGAGCTCTCGGAGGGAGGAAATTGCCTGGCAGTCCTCGAGCACAGACGGCCACTGCTGCGCAGCGGTTACCTGGAGCTCTTTGAGGAAGTTTGCCGTGGTACCCCTCGAGCACGGACACGCTGCTAAGCAGTGCAGACCGGAGCTCTTAGGAGGGATCCAGCCGCGCGCCCGAGCACAGGCGGGTATTGCTCAGCACCGCCCGCGCTGGAGCTCTGAGTGGAGACACCTGCGAGGTCCCGAGCACGGAAAGCCGTTGCCAAGCGACGCCTGAAACCGGAGCTCTGAGGAGGGACCCGACAGCAGCGTCCTGAGCGCCGTGTGGAGAGCCTGGCCAGCCCCCCACGACGGACTTCTGATTAAGGACCCTGCCCCCTGCGACATCTAGGTGAGTATCATACTGGTCAATAATGGGACAAACTCACTCTGCCCATGACAGACATCTCTATAAACAACTTAAGTACTTACTAAGCTCCGGTCCAAGTCAATTACCTAAACAGGAGCTAAAAAACCTCTTAGAATGGACTCTGATTAATTTCCCAAATGCTGACCGTTCAGCCGTCTTTACAAGAGACTTCTGGGACACAGTTCGGGTTAAACTCTTTAATAATATCTCCCGCCAGGATTGGGCTGCCGCGGAGCTGGTCCCGGCTTGCAGAGCGCTCGTGGAGCTGTTTGCTGCGAAGGCGCCGCCCGCAGCAGCCACCTCGCCGGGTCCCGCTCCTGCTGCGAGCCCGCCCCTTGCCGCCGCGAGCCTGCAACCGGGCACGGCCCCCGCCCCGCCGCCGGACCTCACGGCTCCGGTACCCGCGGTCCAGCTGTCTCGTGCCGCCCCGCCCCACCCCCCCGCGGTCCCTGCACCGGTCACCCCTGCCCCACCGGACTCCACCGCCCCCCCCACCGCCCCCGTCATCTCCACCCCCACGGTCCCGTTAGTCCCTGCTGTCCCGCCTCTCGCGGCTCCGGTAGCCGCGGTCCGACTGACTCGTGCCGCCCCGCCCCCCGCCCCCCGCCCCCGCTGTCCTGGCAGCCGTCACCCCTGTCCCACCGGACCCTACGACCCCCTCCACCGCTCCCCCCATCCCCGCCCCCCCCATCCCGTTCCTCCCTGCTGCCCCGGCTCCCGCGGTCCCCACCCTCGGCTCCAGCGTCTTCGCGGCCCCGTCCCTCGCTCCTCCCACCCCGTCCGCCAGCGCCTTCGCGGCCCCGCCCCCCGCCGATAGCCCCGCGGGGCCAGCGGCTGCTCCCCAGCCACCTACGGGTCCTACCGCTCCCCTAGCCGCGCCTGTTATGGCTGTAGCCACCATCATAGCCGGCCCCCCGCAAAGCCAGGCGGCGACCCTTCTTCCAGCCCCCCAGGTCCCCCTCGCCGCCACCGACACGGCGCCGGTGGTGGTCAACGTCCCGTCCGCGTCCGTGGGACACGGAGCGCCCCAGCCCCGCCAGCCACCTGGTGCCGGCGCTGCAGCGCCTACACAGATGGCTGCTGCCTCTCCCGTGCCTGCCGCTGCTCCAGCCCCGTCTCCTGGCACCGCCGCGCCGGCAGCCACACCAGCCCAGCCTGCAAACTCCCAGCGGCAGCACGCCGCGGTCCAGCCGCCGACTGGCCCACCGTTCGCCATGGCCCCACCGCAACATACTCCCGCCGCCTCCACGCCGGCCCTCCCGCCTCCCGCAGCCCCGGGATCGTCTCCTGCCGACGGGACAGCCCTGCCACCTCCCGCTCTCCCCGACACACAGACAGCGGCCATCACAGTCCGCCACGTTGACCTGATGGCGTAACCCACGCACGCTCACACTTCTCCAACCACAGCACTGCTCACGGAACTAGCTCCGCCACCGCCCCCCACGGCTTTCACCTCGCCTTCAATAGAGCCACCCGCACCCCCTCGCCCGCTGCCGCGGAGCCGGTTGCTCGCGGCCCCCCCGCCTCCTCGCCCGCCACCGCGGAGATCGGCAGTGCCATCGCCGCCCCCGCCGGGGCCCTCCGGCACCGCACAGCTGTATCCCTCGGCTACCGCCGCCAAGCAACATCCCTCCGCGCAGCTCAGCCTCGCCTCACAAGCCGCAAACAGGGGGGGAACGGAGGGCAGTGGTGCAGCTCCAGTGGCAGGGAAGACGGAGAGCCGCTCTGCCCGAGCTGATGCTTTAAATCTAACACCAGGAAACCCTGAAAAGCAGCCAGATTTGTTTGCAATGAGCCCCAGAGTCCCGCCAGCGAGCGGCTGGGATCTTGCAACCCATAAGGAGAAAACGAGTTCTGAGAGTTTGTTAGCGCTACTTTCTGAATCAAAAAATCCTCCAAAGTGCTCAGATTATTCTCAATTAACAGATTGGCATGAAATAAGACTCCAAAGCTGTAAAGATGAAAGTCTATTAGCTAAGCCTGTGATAGCTAGCCAACAGCCTGACAGTCCCAAAACGTGGGTTCCCATCCCCACTCACGAAATTAAAGAACTAAGAAGGGCTGTAAGAGATAGTGGTATTTGCTCACCGTATCTTAAACAACTGCTAAAAAGTACCCTAAAAAGAACACATCAAACCCTAAAACGCATTTTAGATCAACAGAGAGGGGGAGAAGTCCAGGATACACCTCAAAGGAGGTTGAACAAGGCTTTGTATGTTTACAATTTTTTGAATAGCTCTGCAGAAGAGCCTGATCCCCCCATTTATAGACATTTTTTGAACAACAAAAAAGCAAAACTGAAAGAGCGCCCCCCAGTTTTGATTAAAAATCTAGACTCAGGAAAAATAGAAGGACCATACAATCTTATAATGTGGGGGAAGGGGTTTGCATGTGTTTCCACAGGTGAAGGAATCAAGTGGGTTCCAGCAAAAAACGTGAAGCCATACCTCGCATCAAAGCCTGCTGATGCCACCACACCAGCCAGTGACTCTGCAAGTGGAAGCCAGGAAGCAAGCACCCAGACCTGAACTGCGCAGAATCACCAGAAGAAAGTGATCTGCCAAAAACAGCTCAAGAAAAGAATGGAGTTTTCTCATTTGCGCGCGTGCATGTTGCTTTTATTCTTTTGTTTTAGTTTTTGTAGTGAAGCTTTACCTGTGAATCAACCAAAGACAAATGTCTGGGTTGCTTTAGCCAAATCCGCAGGCTCCGATACCATCTGTCTATCTGACACAAGCCCTGACAAACCTTTTTCAACCTGTTTAGTTGGAGTACCTCTTCCAGAAGGTTTTGATAATATTACTCTTGATAAGTATTGGCCATATGACGATCATCATGTATCTCCAACTCCCAGCCATAGACACCAAACTTATATTGATAATTCTAAAATTGATAAATCTGACCTTCAAGAGCTAGAAATCCTAGGTTCGTTAACTATGGATACCTGCTATTTCTTTCACTTTCAAGGAGAAAACGGTCCCCATTTAAATGTTACCCCATATCACCCAGCTTATAGCAATGTAACTTCTTGGTGTAGTCAAGTTAAGCTTCTTATATATGACGAACCTCATGCAGATCGTTTTAGCAAACTTCCTATTCGATTCCCCAGAGGAATTTGGCTCATCTGTGGAGACAGGGCCTGGCAAGGTATACCTTCAAAAATAGATGGTGGCCCTTGTGCTCTGGGACAACTTACAATTATTGCTCCCAGTGTCAAAGAGGTAATCAAAAAGAAAAGCAGAAAGATCAGATCTTCCTGGGGACATCAGTACGATAGTGACTGTGATAGTGACTTCCACCCTTGGAACTCTGGAAAATCAATTGTTGCAAGCATTTTTCTACCTCAGTTAAGCTCCTCAATTGCTTTAAAACAGTTAAACAAGTTGGGATGTTGGCTCAGCAAGGAGGTAAATGCCACCTCTACTATGATCAGTGATCTGTTAACCGATGAAGAGGCAGTCAGACATGCCACTTTACAAAATAGAGCTGCCGTTGATTATCTTTTATTAGCACATGGGCACGGCTGTGAAGATTTTGAAGGATTATGCTGTATGAACTTATCCGATCATTCTGTTTCCATTCACAAACAGCTACAAAACCTAAAGGATCTAGCTAACCAAATTAGAACAGATGACCCGTCTTGGCTGGACAGTTTGTTTGATGATTGGAGCTTTGCACCTTGGCTAAGGGAACTCTGTAAAATAGGCTTGATTATTCTAGTAGTAATAATTATAGTTTTAGTAGCAGTACCTTGTATGCTTCAGTGTGTGCAAAAAATAACGAGTAGGACTGTATCTAATATCTTAGTTGTTCATCAGAACGGGGGAGATGTTGGGGAAGATGAAACAGGAAAGCCTTATAAATATGATTGCCTAACAAAAGATTCTGGGAATATGAAAACTGTGAGCGACATCGAAATGAAGGCCATCTTTGAGATATAGAGTCTTAGTTACTGAACAACTGGAAAACAATGGTATAGCCGGCTGAAGGTAATCCCCTCTTGATTGAACAATACCCTCTGCTTGCAGACAGGTCCAAGGGTCAGAGCAGACCCTACTAGCTCAGCAGAAGGGGTCCAAAGAGTAGTTTTTAGAAGTTAAAATGTAACACTCTATGGTAATGTAAGAACTCTTATAGGCTGTATGTAAATGCTATAGGATTTGTACCTTGTATTAGATTGGCTACTGAGAATTAGAATATTCACTACAGAAGATGATTTATTGTATTGTAACAAGCTCCTCGCTCTCTTAACTCCTCTCCTCTTAGTAATGCTCTTCTCCTCTTAGTAACGCTCTTAGTAACTCTCTTAGTAGCTCTCTTAGTAATGCTCTTCTCCTCTTAGTAGCTCTCTTAGTAACTCTCTTGCTCTTCTTCTTCCTCTTAATTCAGCTCTCCTCTTAGTTTGTCTCTCTTGCTCTTTACACTCTTAGCTCTCAGCCTCTTGCTCTAGCTCTCTCGCTCACTCTCTCTCCCTCTCTTACACCTTGGGCCTGCTTGGAGCTGCAGCTGGCAGCTCTAAGCAGTGCCCCTGTACCCACGCCCTCTGCAATAAACTGCATGCTCCAAAGACCTGCTGATAGAGATCTCTCGTCGCCGTCCATCTCCAGCCGGGCCCGACCGAACCCACACCCTCATCACCATCATCGCCATCAATTTCGACATTTGTGATGCTGGGGAACTACAAGGAAGCCTGGCTCCTCTGTGACACCACCACAGAAGCTCAGGGGAGCCCTGGAGACCGTGCTGATGCTATTGAACCTGATGCAACCCTGCCTCCTCTGTGACACCACAGAAGCTCTTGGAGCCCTGGAGACCGTGGTGATGCTATGGAACCTGATGCAACCCTGCCTCCTCTGTGACACCACAGAACCTCTGGGAGCCCTGGAGACCGTGCTGATGCTATGGAACCTGATGCAACCCTGCCTCCACTGTGACACCACAGAAGCTCGGGGAGCCCTGGAGACTGTGGTGATGCTATGGAACCTGATGCAACCCTGCCTCCACTGTGACACCACAGAACCTCTGGGAGCCCTGGAGACCGTGCTGATGCTATGGAACCTGATGCAACCCTGCCTCCACTGTGACACCACAGAAGCTCGGGGAGCTCTGCAGACCGTGGGGATGCTGGCGAAGCTGACGGAACCCTGGGCACCACAGTGACGCTATGGAACCTGGTGGAACCGAGGGGCCACAGTGACACTGTGGGGCCTTTTGGAAGCAACAGGACCCTGGTGGGAAGCCACGGGATGATTAATCCTGCACGAACCTGCTCCAGGTGGGCTCCTCTCTCCCGGCTTCCACAGGTGCTGCTAGGATCCCACTCCGGCACTGGCTTGGCACGGGCTCACGGCTTCCTTTGGCAATGGCTCTGCTCCAGGATGGCATGCTGCAGAGAATGCAGGTAGATTTTGTGCTCACTCCTGGCATGCAGCTGGACAATAAAGCCTGATCCAGCCCCCCCTCAGCATATGTCCGGCTCTGGCATTGGGGCGGGGCAACTTTGGGAGCAGCCCCAGCCCTGCTCCTGCTCCCGGCTGGGCACCCAGCTGCTGGGACACAGGTGTGTCCTGATGCCACCGTCTACTCCTTTGAGAAGGGGAGGACAGAGTGCATCAGGGAGTTTGGTGTGGCTTACATGCGGCAAGGAGAAGGTGCAGCCCCAAACTGGCTTTCACTTCTAGAACCTTTTGCTATTGCGGGAGCAGCTGCTGGAGCTTTTCAACCGAGCTGCAAGAGTGAAAAGTGTGATGGCATGTCTATCTGAGAAGGAAGGTTCGGTGCCGCAGCCTGTTGTGCACAATTTATATGCTGATAAGAGAAGGGGGTGCTTTTGGAACGTTTTCCTTCCTGACACTTCTGTCTCTGTGAGCTTTAGCTGCTTGGACTCAGGGATACCGAAGGTATGTGAAAGTGACTGGGATGCGAGAATCATGTTGCACAGGGAACAGGGAAGGTCAGCAAATGTTTCCTGTCCTGGCACATCTCTCAGTCTGAACTGCAGCTGCAGATGCTTCACTTCCGCCAAGGACTCTGCCACCTTGAGAGAAGGATGCGCTCTATGGAGTTGAGAAAGAAAGTGCGTCTCACTAGCTTCTTTCCTCTACTTCATAGACAGCAAAGGGGCTATGAAAGGCAGCACTGGCTTTTTGTTCTAGGACTTCTTCTTTACAAGCAGCTGCTGGATGTTTGGAAGGGGGTTTGGGATATGCAAAAATGAGAGGCTAAGATGGTAAGAGGGTAAGATGGAAGTCATCTGGCAAAAGCAGAGCTCACAAAAGGGCCAGCTGAGAAAGCTCTTGCTGCCTACAACTTCAACTGCACCCCTCAAAGCAGCAGCACACACGCTGCTCTCGGCACTTTCCTTCTCAGCTCTACGCACCATCCTAAGCCTTGCCTCTCCCACACTCAGGATCCAAAGACAACGGCACCAGGGACTGCTCACACACTAAAGGCACCAGGACAAAAGGCTCACCAGCTTGGCCTTTGCATTCCCGCTGACAGCTCCACAGCTTGAACCCAGAGAACTGCCTGCTGCCAACAGCCTTTCCAATCACTCTGAGCACCTCATGACAAGGAGTGTGGGGAATGAATCTCCAGCAGCCTCCTGCCCCAGGCTGTCCCCCGGGAGCAGCCCTGCTCCAGGCCGTGACTGCCACCTGCACAGCCAAAGGACCCAGAGCCGGTGTTACACACCACGGCTGTGCCTGGCACAGAGACACCAGTGGCCACACAAGTGGCCATGGCACTGTCCACACACAGTCCCTGCTGCTGCTCCCCCAGCCGCTGGCACCAACTCCCAGCCACCCACTCCTAAAGCCACGGGGCCCACTGGGACACTGCGGGGGCTCGTGGAAGCCAGCGGCCATTGTGACACAGCGGGGCTGCACAGAGCCCACGGTGCTTTGTGACCCGTGGCTCCCAGGAGAGCCTTTGTGATGCTGGGGAACTACAAGGAAGCCTGGCTCCTCTGTGACACCACCACAGAAGCTCAGGGGAGCCCTGGAGACCGTGCTGATGCTATTGAACCTGATGCAACCCTGCCTCCTCTGTGACACCACAGAAGCTCTTGGAGCCCTGGAGACCGTGGTGATGCTATGGAACCTGATGCAACCCTGCCTCCTCTGTGACACCACAGAACCTCTGGGAGCCCTGGAGACCGTGCTGATGCTATGGAACCTGATGCAACCCTGCCTCCACTGTGACACCACAGAAGCTCAGGGAGCCCTGGAGACTGTGGTGATGCTATGGAACCTGATGCAACCCTGCCTCCACTGTGACACCACAGAACCTCTGGGAGCCCTGGAGACCGTGCTGATGCTATGGAACCTGATGCAACCCTGCCTCCACTGTGACACCACAGAAGCTCGGGGAGCTCTGCAGACCGTGGGGATGCTGGCGAAGCTGACGGAACCCTGGGCACCACAGTGACGCTATGGAACCTGGTGGAACCGAGGGGCCACAGTGACACTGTGGGGCCTTTTGGAAGCAACAGGACCCTGGTGGGAAGCCACGGGATGATTAATCCTGCACGAACCTGCTCCAGGTGGGCTCCTCTCTCCCGGCTTCCACAGGTGCTGCTAGGATCCCACTCCGGCACTGGCTTGGCACGGGCTGACGGCTTCCTTTGGCAATGGCTCTGCTCCAGGATGGCATGCTGCAGAGAATGCAGGTAGATTTTGTGCTCACTCCTGGCATGCAGCTGGACAATAAAGCCTGATCCAGCCCCCCCTCAGCATATGTCCGGCTCTGGCATTGGGGCGGGGCAACTTTGGGAGCAGCCCCAGCCCTGCTCCTGCTCCCGGCTGGGCACCCAGCTGCTGGGACACAGGTGTGTCCTGATGCCACCGTCTACTCCTTTGAGAAGGGGAGGACAGAGTGCATCAGGGAGTTTGGTGTGGCTTACATGCGGCAAGGAGAAGGTGCAGCCCCAAACTGGCTTTCACTTCTAGAACCTTTTGCTATTGCGGGAGCAGCTGCTGGAGCTTTTCAACCGAGCTGCAAGAGTGAAAAGTGTGATGGCATGTCTATCTGAGAAGGAAGGTTCGGTGCCGCAGCCTGTTGTGCACAATTTATATGCTGATAAGAGAAGGGGGTGCTTTTGGAACGTTTTCCTTCCTGACACTTCTGTCTCTGTGAGCTTTAGCTGCTTGGACTCAGGGATACCGAAGGTATGTGAAAGTGACTGGGATGCGAGAATCATGTTGCACAGGGAACAGGGAAGGTCAGCAAATGTTTCCTGTCCTGGCACATCTCTCAGTCTGAACTGCAGCTGCAGATGCTTCACTTCCGCCAAGGACTCTGCCACCTTGAGAGAAGGATGCGCTCTATGGAGTTGAGAAAGAAAGTGCGTCTCACTAGCTTCTTTCCTCTACTTCATAGACAGCAAAGGGGCTATGAAAGGCAGCACTGGCTTTTTGTTCTAGGACTTCTTCTTTACAAGCAGCTGCTGGATGTTTGGAAGGGGGTTTGGGATATGCAAAAATGAGAGGCTAAGATGGTAAGAGGGTAAGATGGAAGTCATCTGGCAAAAGCAGAGCTCACAAAAGGGCCAGCTGAGAAAGCTCTTGCTGCCTACAACTTCAACTGCACCCCTCAAAGCAGCAGCACACACGCTGCTCTCGGCACTTTCCTTCTCAGCTCTACGCACCATCCTAAGCCTTGCCTCTCCCACACTCAGGATCCAAAGACAACGGCACCAGGGACTGCTCACACACTAAAGGCACCAGGACAAAAGGCTCACCAGCTTGGCCTTTGCATTCCCGCTGACAGCTCCACAGCTTGAACCCAGAGAACTGCCTGCTGCCAACAGCCTTTCCAATCACTCTGAGCACCTCATGACAAGGAGTGTGGGGAATGAATCTCCAGCAGCCTCCTGCCCCAGGCTGTCCCCCGGGAGCAGCCCTGCTCCAGGCCGTGACTGCCACCTGCACAGCCAAAGGACCCAGAGCCGGTGTTACACACCACGGCTGTGCCTGGCACAGAGACACCAGTGGCCACACAAGTGGCCATGGCACTGTCCACACACAGTCCCTGCTGCTGCTCCCCCAGCCGCTGGCACCAACTCCCAGCCACCCACTCCTAAAGCCACGGGGCCCACTGGGACACTGCGGGGGCTCGTGGAAGCCAGCGGCCATTGTGACACAGCGGGGCTGCACAGAGCCCACGGTGCTTTGTGACCCGTGGCTCCCAGGAGAGCCTTTGTGATGCTGGGGAACTACAAGGAAGCCTGGCTCCTCTGTGACACCACCACAGAAGCTCAGGGGAGCCCTGGAGACCGTGCTGATGCTATTGAACCTGATGCAACCCTGCCTCCTCTGTGACACCACAGAAGCTCTTGGAGCCCTGGAGACCGTGGTGATGCTATGGAACCTGATGCAACCCTGCCTCCTCTGTGACACCACAGAACCTCTGGGAGCCCTGGAGACCGTGCTGATGCTATGGAACCTGATGCAACCCTGCCTCCACTGTGACACCACAGAAGCTCGGGGAGCCCTGGAGACTGTGGTGATGCTATGGAACCTGATGCAACCCTGCCTCCACTGT
This sequence comes from Aphelocoma coerulescens, assembly GCF_041296385.1. Classification (NCBI taxonomy): domain Eukaryota; kingdom Metazoa; phylum Chordata; class Aves; order Passeriformes; family Corvidae; genus Aphelocoma; species Aphelocoma coerulescens. Next base: position 122,003 of record NW_027183507.1, on the reverse strand, counting down.
GACACCACAGAACCTCTGGGAGCCCTGGAGACCGTGCTGATGCTATGGAACCTGATGCAACCCTGCCTCCACTGTGACACCACAGAAGCTCGGGGAGCTCTGCAGACCGTGGGGATGCTGGCGAAGCTGACGGAACCCTGGGCACCACAGTGACGCTATGGAACCTGGTGGAACCGAGGGGCCACAGTGACACTGTGGGGCCTTTTGGAAGCAACAGGACCCTGGTGGGAAGCCACGGGATGATTAATCCTGCACGAACCTGCTCCAGGTGGGCTCCTCTCTCCCGGCTTCCACAGGTGCTGCTAGGATCCCACTCCGGCACTGGCTTGGCACGGGCTGACGGCTTCCTTTGGCAATGGCTCTGCTCCAGGATGGCATGCTGCAGAGAATGCAGGTAGATTTTGTGCTCACTCCTGGCATGCAGCTGGACAATAAAGCCTGATCCAGCCCCCCCTCAGCATATGTCCGGCTCTGGCATTGGGGCGGGGCAACTTTGGGAGCAGCCCCAGCCCTGCTCCTGCTCCCGGCTGGGCACCCAGCTGCTGGGACACAGGTGTGTCCTGATGCCACCGTCTACTCCTTTGAGAAGGGGAGGACAGAGTGCATCAGGGAGTTTGGTGTGGCTTACATGCGGCAAGGAGAAGGTGCAGCCCCAAACTGGCTTTCACTTCTAGAACCTTTTGCTATTGCGGGAGCAGCTGCTGGAGCTTTTCAACCGAGCTGCAAGAGTGAAAAGTGTGATGGCATGTCTATCTGAGAAGGAAGGTTCGGTGCCGCAGCCTGTTGTGCACAATTTATATGCTGATAAGAGAAGGGGGTGCTTTTGGAACGTTTTCCTTCCTGACACTTCTGTCTCTGTGAGCTTTAGCTGCTTGGACTCAGGGATACCGAAGGTATGTGAAAGTGACTGGGATGCGAGAATCATGTTGCACAGGGAACAGGGAAGGTCAGCAAATGTTTCCTGTCCTGGCACATCTCTCAGTCTGAACTGCAGCTGCAGATGCTTCACTTCCGCCAAGGACTCTGCCACCTTGAGAGAAGGATGCGCTCTATGGAGTTGAGAAAGAAAGTGCGTCTCACTAGCTTCTTTCCTCTACTTCATAGACAGCAAAGGGGCTATGAAAGGCAGCACTGGCTTTTTGTTCTAGGACTTCTTCTTTACAAGCAGCTGCTGGATGTTTGGAAGGGGGTTTGGGATATGCAAAAATGAGAGGCTAAGATGGTAAGAGGGTAAGATGGAAGTCATCTGGCAAAAGCAGAGCTCACAAAAGGGCCAGCTGAGAAAGCTCTTGCTGCCTACAACTTCAACTGCACCCCTCAAAGCAGCAGCACACACGCTGCTCTCGGCACTTTCCTTCTCAGCTCTACGCACCATCCTAAGCCTTGCCTCTCCCACACTCAGGATCCAAAGACAACGGCACCAGGGACTGCTCACACACTAAAGGCACCAGGACAAAAGGCTCACCAGCTTGGCCTTTGCATTCCCGCTGACAGCTCCACAGCTTGAACCCAGAGAACTGCCTGCTGCCAACAGCCTTTCCAATCACTCTGAGCACCTCATGACAAGGAGTGTGGGGAATGAATCTCCAGCAGCCTCCTGCCCCAGGCTGTCCCCCGGGAGCAGCCCTGCTCCAGGCCGTGACTGCCACCTGCACAGCCAAAGGACCCAGAGCCGGTGTTACACACCACGGCTGTGCCTGGCACAGAGACACCAGTGGCCACACAAGTGGCCATGGCACTGTCCACACACAGTCCCTGCTGCTGCTCCCCCAGCCGCTGGCACCAACTCCCAGCCACCCACTCCTAAAGCCACGGGGCCCACTGGGACACTGCGGGGGCTCGTGGAAGCCAGCGGCCATTGTGACACAGCGGGGCTGCACAGAGCCCACAGTGCTTTGTGACCCGTGGCTCCCAGGAGAGCCTTTGTGATGCTGGGGAACTACAAGGAAGCCTGGCTCCTCTGTGACACCACCACAGAAGCTCAGGGGAGCCCTGGAGACCGTGCTGATGCTATTGAACCTGATGCAACCCTGCCTCCTCTGTGACACCACAGAAGCTCTTGGAGCCCTGGAGACCGTGGTGATGCTATGGAACCTGATGCAACCCTGCCTCCTCTGTGACACCACAGAACCTCTGGGAGCCCTGGAGACCGTGCTGATGCTATGGAACCTGATGCAACCCTGCCTCCACTGTGACACCACAGAAGCTCAGGGAGCCCTGGAGACTGTGGTGATGCTATGGAACCTGATGCAACCCTGCCTCCACTGTGACACCACAGAACCTCTGGGAGCCCTGGAGACCGTGCTGATGCTATGGAACCTGATGCAACCCTGCCTCCACTGTGACACCACAGAAGCTCGGGGAGCTCTGCAGACCGTGGGGATGCTGGCGAAGCTGACGGAACCCTGGGCACCACAGTGACGCTATGGAACCTGGTGGAACCGAGGGGCCACAGTGACACTGTGGGGCCTTTTGGAAGCAACAGGACCCTGGTGGGAAGCCACGGGATGATTAATCCTGCACGAACCTGCTCCAGGTGGGCTCCTCTCTCCCGGCTTCCACAGGTGCTGCTAGGATCCCACTCCGGCACTGGCTTGGCACGGGCTGACGGCTTCCTTTGGCAATGGCTCTGCTCCAGGATGGCATGCTGCAGAGAATGCAGGTAGATTTTGTGCTCACTCCTGGCATGCAGCTGGACAATAAAGCCTGATCCAGCCCCCCCTCAGCATATGTCCGGCTCTGGCATTGGGGCGGGGCAACTTTGGGAGCAGCCCCAGCCCTGCTCCTGCTCCCGGCTGGGCACCCAGCTGCTGGGACACAGGTGTGTCCTGATGCCACCGTCTACTCCTTTGAGAAGGGGAGGACAGAGTGCATCAGGGAGTTTGGTGTGGCTTACATGCGGCAAGGAGAAGGTGCAGCCCCAAACTGGCTTTCACTTCTAGAACCTTTTGCTATTGCGGGAGCAGCTGCTGGAGCTTTTCAACCGAGCTGCAAGAGTGAAAAGTGTGATGGCATGTCTATCTGAGAAGGAAGGTTCGGTGCCGCAGCCTGTTGTGCACAATTTATATGCTGATAAGAGAAGGGGGTGCTTTTGGAACGTTTTCCTTCCTGACACTTCTGTCTCTGTGAGCTTTAGCTGCTTGGACTCAGGGATACCGAAGGTATGTGAAAGTGACTGGGATGCGAGAATCATGTTGCACAGGGAACAGGGAAGGTCAGCAAATGTTTCCTGTCCTGGCACATCTCTCAGTCTGAACTGCAGCTGCAGATGCTTCACTTCCGCCAAGGACTCTGCCACCTTGAGAGAAGGATGCGCTCTATGGAGTTGAGAAAGAAAGTGCGTCTCACTAGCTTCTTTCCTCTACTTCATAGACAGCAAAGGGGCTATGAAAGGCAGCACTGGCTTTTTGTTCTAGGACTTCTTCTTTACAAGCAGCTGCTGGATGTTTGGAAGGGGGTTTGGGATATGCAAAAATGAGAGGCTAAGATGGTAAGAGGGTAAGATGGAAGTCATCTGGCAAAAGCAGAGCTCACAAAAGGGCCAGCTGAGAAAGCTCTTGCTGCCTACAACTTCAACTGCACCCCTCAAAGCAGCAGCACACACGCTGCTCTCGGCACTTTCCTTCTCAGCTCTACGCACCATCCTAAGCCTTGCCTCTCCCACACTCAGGATCCAAAGACAACGGCACCAGGGACTGCTCACACACTAAAGGCACCAGGACAAAAGGCTCACCAGCTTGGCCTTTGCATTCCCGCTGACAGCTCCACAGCTTGAACCCAGAGAACTGCCTGCTGCCAACAGCCTTTCCAATCACTCTGAGCACCTCATGACAAGGAGTGTGGGGAATGAATCTCCAGCAGCCTCCTGCCCCAGGCTGTCCCCCGGGAGCAGCCCTGCTCCAGGCCGTGACTGCCACCTGCACAGCCAAAGGACCCAGAGCCGGTGTTACACACCACGGCTGTGCCTGGCACAGAGACACCAGTGGCCACACAAGTGGCCATGGCACTGTCCACACACAGTCCCTGCTGCTGCTCCCCCAGCCGCTGGCACCAACTCCCAGCCACCCACTCCTAAAGCCACGGGGCCCACTGGGACACTGCGGGGGCTCGTGGAAGCCAGCGGCCATTGTGACACAGCGGGGCTGCACAGAGCCCACGGTGCTTTGTGACCCGTGGCTCCCAGGAGAGCCTTTGTGATGCTGGGGAACTACAAGGAAGCCTGGCTCCTCTGTGACACCACCACAGAAGCTCAGGGGAGCCCTGGAGACCGTGCTGATGCTATTGAACCTGATGCAACCCTGCCTCCTCTGTGACACCACAGAAGCTCTTGGAGCCCTGGAGACCGTGGTGATGCTATGGAACCTGATGCAACCCTGCCTCCTCTGTGACACCACAGAACCTCTGGGAGCCCTGGAGACCGTGCTGATGCTATGGAACCTGATGCAACCCTGCCTCCACTGTGACACCACAGAAGCTCAGGGAGCCCTGGAGACTGTGGTGATGCTATGGAACCTGATGCAACCCTGCCTCCACTGTGACACCACAGAACCTCTGGGAGCCCTGGAGACCGTGCTGATGCTATGGAACCTGATGCAACCCTGCCTCCACTGTGACACCACAGAAGCTCGGGGAGCTCTGCAGACCGTGGGGATGCTGGCGAAGCTGACGGAACCCTGGGCACCACAGTGACGCTATGGAACCTGGTGGAACCGAGGGGCCACAGTGACACTGTGGGGCCTTTTGGAAGCAACAGGACCCTGGTGGGAAGCCACGGGATGATTAATCCTGCACGAACCTGCTCCAGGTGGGCTCCTCTCTCCCGGCTTCCACAGGTGCTGCTAGGATCCCACTCCGGCACTGGCTTGGCACGGGCTCACGGCTTCCTTTGGCAATGGCTCTGCTCCAGGATGGCATGCTGCAGAGAATGCAGGTAGATTTTGTGCTCACTCCTGGCATGCAGCTGGACAATAAAGCCTGATCCAGCCCCCCCTCAGCATATGTCCGGCTCTGGCATTGGGGCGGGGCAACTTTGGGAGCAGCCCCAGCCCTGCTCCTGCTCCCGGCTGGGCACCCAGCTGCTGGGACACAGGTGTGTCCTGATGCCACCGTCTACTCCTTTGAGAAGGGGAGGACAGAGTGCATCAGGGAGTTTGGTGTGGCTTACATGCGGCAAGGAGAAGGTGCAGCCCCAAACTGGCTTTCACTTCTAGAACCTTTTGCTATTGCGGGAGCAGCTGCTGGAGCTTTTCAACCGAGCTGCAAGAGTGAAAAGTGTGATGGCATGTCTATCTGAGAAGGAAGGTTCGGTGCCGCAGCCTGTTGTGCACAATTTATATGCTGATAAGAGAAGGGGGTGCTTTTGGAACGTTTTCCTTCCTGACACTTCTGTCTCTGTGAGCTTTAGCTGCTTGGACTCAGGGATACCGAAGGTGTGTGAAAGTGACTGGGATGCGAGAATCATGTTGCACAGGGAACAGGGAAGGTCAGCAAATGTTTCCTGTCCTGGCACATCTCTCAGTCTGAACTGCAGCTGCAGATGCTTCACTTCCGCCAAGGACTCCGCCACCTTGAGAGAAGGATGCGCTCTATGGAGTTGAGAAAGAAAGTGCGTCTCACTAGCTTCTTTCCTCTACTTCATAGACAGCAAAGGGGCTATGAAAGGCAGCACTGGCTTTTTGTTCTAGGACTTCTTCTTTACAAGCAGCTGCTGGATGTTTGGAAGGGGGTTTGGGATATGCAAAAATGAGAGGCTAAGATGGTAAGAGGGTAAGATGGAAGTCATCTGGCAAAAGCAGAGCTCACAAAAGGGCCAGCTGAGAAAGCTCTTGCTGCCTACAACTTCAACTGCACCCCTCAAAGCAGCAGCACACACGCTGCTCTCGGCACTTTCCTTCTCAGCTCTACGCACCATCCTAAGCCTTGCCTCTCCCACACTCAGGATCCAAAGACAACGGCACCAGGGACTGCTCACACACTAAAGGCACCAGGACAAAAGGCTCACCAGCTTGGCCTTTGCATTCCCGCTGACAGCTCCACAGCTTGAACCCAGAGAACTGCCTGCTGCCAACAGCCTTTCCAATCACTCTGAGCACCTCATGACAAGGAGTGTGGGGAATGAATCTCCAGCAGCCTCCTGCCCCAGGCTGTCCCCCGGGAGCAGCCCTGCTCCAGGCCGTGACTGCCACCTGCACAGCCAAAGGACCCAGAGCCGGTGTTACACACCACGGCTGTGCCTGGCACAGAGACACCAGTGGCCACACAAGTGGCCATGGCACTGTCCACACACAGTCCCTGCTGCTGCTCCCCCAGCCGCTGGCACCAACTCCCAGCCACCCACTCCTAAAGCCACGGGGCCCACTGGGACACTGCGGGGGCTCGTGGAAGCCAGCGGCCATTGTGACACAGCGGGGCTGCACAGAGCCCACGGTGCTTTGTGACCCGTGGCTCCCAGGAGAGCCTTTGTGATGCTGGGGAACTACAAGGAAGCCTGGCTCCTCTGTGACACCACCACAGAAGCTCAGGGGAGCCCTGGAGACCGTGCTGATGCTATTGAACCTGATGCAACCCTGCCTCCTCTGTGACACCACAGAAGCTCTTGGAGCCCTGGAGACCGTGGTGATGCTATGGAACCTGATGCAACCCTGCCTCCTCTGTGACACCACAGAACCTCTGGGAGCCCTGGAGACCGTGCTGATGCTATGGAACCTGATGCAACCCTGCCTCCACTGTGACACCACAGAAGCTCAGGGAGCCCTGGAGACTGTGGTGATGCTATGGAACCTGATGCAACCCTGCCTCCACTGTGACACCACAGAACCTCTGGGAGCCCTGGAGACCGTGCTGATGCTATGGAACCTGATGCAACCCTGCCTCCACTGTGACACCACAGAAGCTCGGGGAGCTCTGCAGACCGTGGGGATGCTGGCGAAGCTGACGGAACCCTGGGCACCACAGTGACGCTATGGAACCTGGTGGAACCGAGGGGCCACAGTGACACTGTGGGGCCTTTTGGAAGCAACAGGACCCTGGTGGGAAGCCACGGGATGATTAATCCTGCACGAACCTGCTCCAGGTGGGCTCCTCTCTCCCGGCTTCCACAGGTGCTGCTAGGATCCCACTCCGGCACTGGCTTGGCACGGGCTGACGGCTTCCTTTGGCAATGGCTCTGCTCCAGGATGGCATGCTGCAGAGAATGCAGGTAGATTTTGTGCTCACTCCTGGCATGCAGCTGGACAATAAAGCCTGATCCAGCCCCCCCTCAGCATATGTCCGGCTCTGGCATTGAGGCGGGGCAACTTTGGGAGCAGCCCCAGCCCTGCTCCTGCTCCCGGCTGGGCACCCAGCTGCTGGGACACAGGTGTGTCCTGATGCCACCGTCTACTCCTTTGAGAAGGGGAGGACAGAGTGCATCAGGGAGTTTGGTGTGGCTTACATGCGGCAAGGAGAAGGTGCAGCCCCAAACTGGCTTTCACTTCTAGAACCTTTTGCTATTGCGGGAGCAGCTGCTGGAGCTTTTCAACCGAGCTGCAAGAGTGAAAAGTGTGATGGCATGTCTATCTGAGAAGGAAGGTTCGGTGCCGCAGCCTGTTGTGCACAATTTATATGCTGATAAGAGAAGGGGGTGCTTTTGGAACGTTTTCCTTCCTGACACTTCTGTCTCTGTGAGCTTTAGCTGCTTGGACTCAGGGATACCGAAGGTATGTGAAAGTGACTGGGATGCGAGAATCATGTTGCACAGGGAACAGGGAAGGTCAGCAAATGTTTCCTGTCCTGGCACATCTCTCAGTCTGAACTGCAGCTGCAGATGCTTCACTTCCGCCAAGGACTCTGCCACCTTGAGAGAAGGATGCGCTCTATGGAGTTGAGAAAGAAAGTGCGTCTCACTAGCTTCTTTCCTCTACTTCATAGACAGCAAAGGGGCTATGAAAGGCAGCACTGGCTTTTTGTTCTAGGACTTCTTCTTTACAAGCAGCTGCTGGATGTTTGGAAGAGGGTTTGGGATATGCAAAAATGAGAGGCTAAGATGGTAAGAGGGTAAGATGGAAGTCATCTGGCAAAAGCAGAGCTCACAAAAGGGCCAGCTGAGAAAGCTCTTGCTGCCTACAACTTCAACTGCACCCCTCAAAGCAGCAGCACACACGCTGCTCTCGGCACTTTCCTTCTCAGCTCTACGCACCATCCTAAGCCTTGCCTCTCCCACACTCAGGATCCAAAGACAACGGCACCAGGGACTGCTCACACACTAAAGGCACCAGGACAAAAGGCTCACCAGCTTGGCCTTTGCATTCCCGCTGACAGCTCCACAGCTTGAACCCAGAGAACTGCCTGCTGCCAACAGCCTTTCCAATCACTCTGAGCACCTCATGACAAGGAGTGTGGGGAATGAATCTCCAGCAGCCTCCTGCCCCAGGCTGTCCCCCGGGAGCAGCCCTGCTCCAGGCCGTGACTGCCACCTGCACAGCCAAAGGACCCAGAGCCGGTGTTACACACCACGGCTGTGCCTGGCACAGAGACACCAGTGGCCACACAAGTGGCCATGGCACTGTCCACACACAGTCCCTGCTGCTGCTCCCCCAGCCGCTGGCACCAACTCCCAGCCACCCACTCCTAAAGCTACGGGGCCCACTGGGACACTGCGGGGGCTCGTGGAAGCCAACGGCCATTGTGACACAGCGGGGCTGCACAGAGCCCACGGTGCTTTGTGACCCGTGGCTCCCAGGAGAGCCTTTGTGATGCTGGGGAACTACAAGGAAGCCTGGCTCCTCTGTGACACCACCACAGAAGCTCAGGGGAGCCCTGGAGACCGTGGTGATGCTATGGAACCTGATGCAACCCTGCCTCCTCTGTGACACCACAGAACCTCTGGGAGCCCTGGAGACCGTGCTGATGCTATGGAACCTGATGCAACCCTGCCTCCACTGTGACACCACAGAAGCTCGGGGAGCCCTGGAGACTGTGGTGATGCTATGGAACCTGATGCAACCCTGCCTCCACTGTGACACCACAGAACCTCTGGGAGCCCTGGAGACCGTGCTGATGCTATGGAACCTGATGCAACCCTGCCTCCACTGTGACACCACAGAAGCTCGGGGAGCTCTGCAGACCGTGGGGATGCTGGCGAAGCTGACGGAACCCTGGGCACCACAGTGACGCTATGGAACCTGGTGGAACCGAGGGGCCACAGTGACACTGTGGGGCCTTTTGGAAGCAACAGGACCCTGGTGGGAAGCCACGGGATGATTAATCCTGCACGAACCTGCTCCAGGTGGGCTCCTCTCTCCCGGCTTCCACAGGTGCTGCTAGGATCCCACTCCGGCACTGGCTTGGCACGGGCTCACGGCTTCCTTTGGCAATGGCTCTGCTCCAGGATGGCATGCTGCAGAGAATGCAGGTAGATTTTGTGCTCACTCCTGGCATGCAGCTGGACAATAAAGCCTGATCCAGCCCCCCCTCAGCATATGTCCGGCTCTGGCATTGGGGCGGGGCAACTTTGGGAGCAGCCCCAGCCCTGCTCCTGCTCCCGGCTGGGCACCCAGCTGCTGGGACACAGGTGTGTCCTGATGCCACCGTCTACTCCTTTGAGAAGGGGAGGACAGAGTGCATCAGGGAGTTTGGTGTGGCTTACATGCGGCAAGGAGAAGGTGCAGCCCCAAACTGGCTTTCACTTCTAGAACCTTTTGCTATTGCGGGAGCAGCTGCTGGAGCTTTTCAACCGAGCTGCAAGAGTGAAAAGTGTGATGGCATGTCTATCTGAGAAGGAAGGTTCGGTGCCGCAGCCTGTTGTGCACAATTTATATGCTGATAAGAGAAGGGGGTGCTTTTGGAACGTTTTCCTTCCTGACACTTCTGTCTCTGTGAGCTTTAGCTGCTTGGACTCAGGGATACCGAAGGTATGTGAAAGTGACTGGGATGCGAGAATCATGTTGCACAGGGAACAGGGAAGGTCAGCAAATGTTTCCTGTCCTGGCACATCTCTCAGTCTGAACTGCAGCTGCAGATGCTTCACTTCCGCCAAGGACTCTGCCACCTTGAGAGAAGGATGCGCTCTATGGAGTTGAGAAAGAAAGTGCGTCTCACTAGCTTCTTTCCTCTACTTCATAGACAGCAAAGGGGCTATGAAAGGCAGCACTGGCTTTTTGTTCTAGGACTTCTTCTTTACAAGCAGCTGCTGGATGTTTGGAAGAGGGTTTGGGATATGCAAAAATGAGAGGCTAAGATGGTAAGAGGGTAAGATGGAAGTCATCTGGCAAAAGCAGAGCTCACAAAAGGGCCAGCTGAGAAAGCTCTTGCTGCCTACAACTTCAACTGCACCCCTCAAAGCAGCAGCACACACGCTGCTCTCGGCACTTTCCTTCTCAGCTCTACGCACCATCCTAAGCCTTGCCTCTCCCACACTCAGGATCCAAAGACAACGGCACCAGGGACTGCTCACACACTAAAGGCACCAGGACAAAAGGCTCACCAGCTTGGCCTTTGCATTCCCGCTGACAGCTCCACAGCTTGAACCCAGAGAACTGCCTGCTGCCAACAGCCTTTCCAATCACTCTGAGCACCTCATGACAAGGAGTGTGGGGAATGAATCTCCAGCAGCCTCCTGCCCCAGGCTGTCCCCCGGGAGCAGCCCTGCTCCAGGCCGTGACTGCCACCTGCACAGCCAAAGGACCCAGAGCCGGTGTTACACACCACGGCTGTGCCTGGCACAGAGACACCAGTGGCCACACAAGTGGCCATGGCACTGTCCACACACAGTCCCTGCTGCTGCTCCCCCAGCCGCTGGCACCAACTCCCAGCCACCCACTCCTAAAGCTACGGGGCCCACTGGGACACTGCGGGGGCTCGTGGAAGCCAGCGGCCATTGTGACACAGCGGGGCTGCACAGAGCCCACGGTGCTTTGTGACCCGTGGCTCCCAGGAGAGCCTTTGTGATGCTGGGGAACTACAAGGAAGCCTGGCTCCTCTGTGACACCACCACAGAAGCTCAGGGGAGCCCTGGAGACCGTGGTGATGCTATGGAACCTGATGCAACCCTGCCTCCTCTGTGACACCACAGAACCTCTGGGAGCCCTGGAGACCGTGCTGATGCTATGGAACCTGATGCAACCCTGCCTCCACTGTGACACCACAGAAGCTCAGGGAGCCCTGGAGACTGTGGTGATGCTATGGAACCTGATGCAACCCTGCCTCCACTGTGACACCACAGAACCTCTGGGAGCCCTGGAGACCGTGCTGATGCTATGGAACCTGATGCAACCCTGCCTCCACTGTGACACCACAGAAGCTCGGGGAGCTCTGCAGACCGTGGGGATGCTGGCGAAGCTGACGGAACCCTGGGCACCACAGTGACGCTATGGAACCTGGTGGAACCGAGGGGCCACAGTGACACTGTGGGGCCTTTTGGAAGCAACAGGACCCTGGTGGGAAGCCACGGGATGATTAATCCTGCACGAACCTGCTCCAGGTGGGCTCCTCTCTCCCGGCTTCCACAGGTGCTGCTAGGATCCCACTCCGGCACTGGCTTGGCACGGGCTCACGGCTTCCTTTGGCAATGGCTCTGCTCCAGGATGGCATGCTGCAGAGAATGCAGGTAGATTTTGTGCTCACTCCTGGCATGCAGCTGGACAATAAAGCCTGATCCAGCCCCCCCTCAGCATATGTCCGGCTCTGGCATTGGGGCGGGGCAACTTTGGGAGCAGCCCCAGCCCTGCTCCTGCTCCCGGCTGGGCACCCAGCTGCTGGGACACAGGTGTGTCCTGATGCCACCGTCTACTCCTTTGAGAAGGGGAGGACAGAGTGCATCAGGGAGTTTGGTGTGGCTTACATGCGGCAAGGAGAAGGTGCAGCCCCAAACTGGCTTTCACTTCTAGAACCTTTTGCTATTGCGGGAGCAGCTGCTGGAGCTTTTCAACCGAGCTGCAAGAGTGAAAAGTGTGATGGCATGTCTATCTGAGAAGGAAGGTTCGGTGCCGCAGCCTGTTGTGCACAATTTATATGCTGATAAGAGAAGGGGGTGCTTTTGGAACGTTTTCCTTCCTGACACTTCTGTCTCTGTGAGCTTTAGCTGCTTGGACTCAGGGATACCGAAGGTATGTGAAAGTGACTGGGATGCGAGAATCATGTTGCACAGGGAACAGGGAAGGTCAGCAAATGTTTCCTGTCCTGGCACATCTCTCAGTCTGAACTGCAGCTGCAGATGCTTCACTTCCGCCAAGGACTCTGCCACCTTGAGAGAAGGATGCGCTCTATGGAGTTGAGAAAGAAAGTGCGTCTCACTAGCTTCTTTCCTCTACTTCATAGACAGCAAAGGGGCTATGAAAGGCAGCACTGGCTTTTTGTTCTAGGACTTCTTCTTTACAAGCAGCTGCTGGATGTTTGGAAGGGGGTTTGGGATATGCAAAAATGAGAGGCTAAGATGGTAAGAGGGTAAGATGGAAGTCATCTGGCAAAAGCAGAGCTCACAAAAGGGCCAGCTGAGAAAGCTCTTGCTGCCTACAACTTCAACTGCACCCCTCAAAGCAGCAGCACACACGCTGCTCTCGGCACTTTCCTTCTCAGCTCTACGCACCATCCTAAGCCTTGCCTCTCCCACACTCAGGATCCAAAGACAACGGCACCAGGGACTGCTCACACACTAAAGGCACCAGGACAAAAGGCTCACCAGCTTGGCCTTTGCATTCCCGCTGACAGCTCCACAGCTTGAACCCAGAGAACTGCCTGCTGCCAACAGCCTTTCCAATCACTCTGAGCACCTCATGACAAGGAGTGTGGGGAATGAATCTCCAGCAGCCTCCTGCCCCAGGCTGTCCCCCGGGAGCAGCCCTGCTCCAGGCCGTGACTGCCACCTGCACAGCCAAAGGACCCAGAGCCGGTGTTACACACCACGGCTGTGCCTGGCACAGAGACACCAGTGGCCACACAAGTGGCCATGGCACTGTCCACACACAGTCCCTGCTGCTGCTCCCCCAGCCGCTGGCACCAACTCCCAGCCACCCACTCCTAAAGCCACGGGGCCCACTGGGACACTGCGGGGGCTCGTGGAAGCCAGCGGCCATTGTGACACAGCGGGGCTGCACAGAGCCCACGGTGCTTTGTGACCCGTGGCTCCCAGGAGAGCCTTTGTGATGCTGGGGAACTACAAGGAAGCCTGGCTCCTCTGTGACACCACCACAGAAGCTCAGGGGAGCCCTGGAGACCGTGCTGATGCTATTGAACCTGATGCAACCCTGCCTCCTCTGTGACACCACAGAAGCTCTTGGAGCCCTGGAGACCGTGGTGATGCTATGGAACCTGATGCAACCCTGCCTCCTCTGTGACACCACAGAACCTCTGGGAGCCCTGGAGACCGTGCTGATGCTATGGAACCTGATGCAACCCTGCCTCCACTGTGACACCACAGAAGCTCAGGGAGCCCTGGAGACTGTGGTGATGCTATGGAACCTGATGCAACCCTGCCTCCACTGTGACACCACAGAACCTCTGGGAGCCCTGGAGACCGTGCTGATGCTATGGAACCTGATGCAACCCTGCCTCCACTGTGACACCACAGAAGCTCGGGGAGCTCTGCAGACCGTGGGGATGCTGGCGAAGCTGACGGAACCCTGGGCACCACAGTGACGCTATGGAACCTGGTGGAACCGAGGGGCCACAGTGACACTGTGGGGCCTTTTGGAAGCAACAGGACCCTGGTGGGAAGCCACGGGATGATTAATCCTGCACGAACCTGCTCCAGGTGGGCTCCTCTCTCCCGGCTTCCACAGGTGCTGCTAGGATCCCACTCCGGCACTGGCTTGGCACGGGCTCACGGCTTCCTTTGGCAATGGCTCTGCTCCAGGATGGCATGCTGCAGAGAATGCAGGTAGATTTTGTGCTCACTCCTGGCATGCAGCTGGACAATAAAGCCTGATCCAGCCCCCCCTCAGCATATGTCCGGCTCTGGCATTGGGGCGGGGCAACTTTGGGAGCAGCCCCAGCCCTGCTCCTGCTCCCGGCTGGGCACCCAGCTGCTGGGACACAGGTGTGTCCTGATGCCACCGTCTACTCCTTTGAGAAGGGGAGGACAGAGTGCATCAGGGAGTTTGGTGTGGCTTACATGCGGCAAGGAGAAGGTGCAGCCCCAAACTGGCTTTCACTTCTAGAACCTTTTGCTATTGCGGGAGCAGCTGCTGGAGCTTTTCAACCGAGCTGCAAGAGTGAAAAGTGTGATGGCATGTCTATCTGAGAAGGAAGGTTCGGTGCCGCAGCCTGTTGTGCACAATTTATATGCTGATAAGAGAAGGGGGTGCTTTTGGAACGTTTTCCTTCCTGACACTTCTGTCTCTGTGAGCTTTAGCTGCTTGGACTCAGGGATACCGAAGGTGTGTGAAAGTGACTGGGATGCGAGAATCATGTTGCACAGGGAACAGGGAAGGTCAGCAAATGTTTCCTGTCCTGGCACATCTCTCAGTCTGAACTGCAGCTGCAGATGCTTCACTTCCGCCAAGGACTCCGCCACCTTGAGAGAAGGATGCGCTCTATGGAGTTGAGAAAGAAAGTGCGTCTCACTAGCTTCTTTCCTCTACTTCATAGACAGCAAAGGGGCTATGAAAGGCAGCACTGGCTTTTTGTTCTAGGACTTCTTCTTTACAAGCAGCTGCTGGATGTTTGGAAGGGGGTTTGGGATATGCAAAAATGAGAGGCTAAGATGGTAAGAGGGTAAGATGGAAGTCATCTGGCAAAAGCAGAGCTCACAAAAGGGCCAGCTGAGAAAGCTCTTGCTGCCTACAACTTCAACTGCACCCCTCAAAGCAGCAGCACACACGCTGCTCTCGGCACTTTCCTTCTCAGCTCTACGCACCATCCTAAGCCTTGCCTCTCCCACACTCAGGATCCAAAGACAACGGCACCAGGGACTGCTCACACACTAAAGGCACCAGGACAAAAGGCTCACCAGCTTGGCCTTTGCATTCCCGCTGACAGCTCCACAGCTTGAACCCAGAGAACTGCCTGCTGCCAACAGCCTTTCCAATCACTCTGAGCACCTCATGACAAGGAGTGTGGGGAATGAATCTCCAGCAGCCTCCTGCCCCAGGCTGTCCCCCGGGAGCAGCCCTGCTCCAGGCCGTGACTGCCACCTGCACAGCCAAAGGACCCAGAGCCGGTGTTACACACCACGGCTGTGCCTGGCACAGAGACACCAGTGGCCACACAAGTGGCCATGGCACTGTCCACACACAGTCCCTGCTGCTGCTCCCCCAGCCGCTGGCACCAACTCCCAGCCACCCACTCCTAAAGCTACGGGGCCCACTGGGACACTGCGGGGGCTCGTGGAAGCCAGCGGCCATTGTGACACAGCGGGGCTGCACAGAGCCCACGGTGCTTTGTGACCCGTGGCTCCCAGGAGAGCCTTTGTGATGCTGGGGAACTACAAGGAAGCCTGGCTCCTCTGTGACACCACCACAGAAGCTCAGGGGAGCCCTGGAGACCGTGGTGATGCTATGGAACCTGATGCAACCCTGCCTCCTCTGTGACACCACAGAACCTCTGGGAGCCCTGGAGACCGTGCTGATGCTATGGAACCTGATGCAACCCTGCCTCCACTGTGACACCACAGAAGCTCGGGGAGCCCTGGAGACTGTGGTGATGCTATGGAACCTGATGCAACCCTGCCTCCACTGTGACACCACAGAACCTCTGGGAGCCCTGGAGACCGTGCTGATGCTATGGAACCTGATGCAACCCTGCCTCCACTGTGACACCACAGAAGCTCGGGGAGCTCTGCAGACTGTGGGGATGCTGGCGAAGCTGACGGAACCCTGGGCACCACAGTGACGCTATGGAACCTGGTGGAACCGAGGGGCCACAGTGACACTGTGGGGCCTTTTGGAAGCAACAGGACCCTGGTGGGAAGCCACGGGATGATTAATCCTGCACGAACCTGCTCCAGGTGGGCTCCTCTCTCCCGGCTTCCACAGGTGCTGCTAGGATCCCACTCCGGCACTGGCTTGGCACGGGCTCACGGCTTCCTTTGGCAATGGCTCTGCTCCAGGATGGCATGCTGCAGAGAATGCAGGTAGATTTTGTGCTCACTCCTGGCATGCAGCTGGACAATAAAGCCTGATCCAGCCCCCCCTCAGCATATGTCCGGCTCTGGCATTGGGGCGGGGCAACTTTGGGAGCAGCCCCAGCCCTGCTCCTGCTCCCGGCTGGGCACCCAGCTGCTGGGACACAGGTGTGTCCTGATGCCACCGTCTACTCCTTTGAGAAGGGGAGGACAGAGTGCATCAGGGAGTTTGGTGTGGCTTACATGCGGCAAGGAGAAGGTGCAGCCCCAAACTGGCTTTCACTTCTAGAACCTTTTGCTATTGCGGGAGCAGCTGCTGGAGCTTTTCAACCGAGCTGCAAGAGTGAAAAGTGTGATGGCATGTCTATCTGAGAAGGAAGGTTCGGTGCCGCAGCCTGTTGTGCACAATTTATATGCTGATAAGAGAAGGGGGTGCTTTTGGAACGTTTTCCTTCCTGACACTTCTGTCTCTGTGAGCTTTAGCTGCTTGGACTCAGGGATACCGAAGGTATGTGAAAGTGACTGGGATGCGAGAATCATGTTGCACAGGGAACAGGGAAGGTCAGCAAATGTTTCCTGTCCTGGCACATCTCTCAGTCTGAACTGCAGCTGCAGATGCTTCACTTCCGCCAAGGACTCTGCCACCTTGAGAGAAGGATGCGCTCTATGGAGTTGAGAAAGAAAGTGCGTCTCACTAGCTTCTTTCCTCTACTTCATAGACAGCAAAGGGGCTATGAAAGGCAGCACTGGCTTTTTGTTCTAGGACTTCTTCTTTACAAGCAGCTGCTGGATGTTTGGAAGGGGGTTTGGGATATGCAAAAATGAGAGGCTAAGATGGTAAGAGGGTAAGATGGAAGTCATCTGGCAAAAGCAGAGCTCACAAAAGGGCCAGCTGAGAAAGCTCTTGCTGCCTACAACTTCAACTGCACCCCTCAAAGCAGCAGCACACACGCTGCTCTCGGCACTTTCCTTCTCAGCTCTACGCACCATCCTAAGCCTTGCCTCTCCCACACTCAGGATCCAAAGACAACGGCACCAGGGACTGCTCACACACTAAAGGCACCAGGACAAAAGGCTCACCAGCTTGGCCTTTGCATTCCCGCTGACAGCTCCACAGCTTGAACCCAGAGAACTGCCTGCTGCCAACAGCCTTTCCAATCACTCTGAGCACCTCATGACAAGGAGTGTGGGGAATGAATCTCCAGCAGCCTCCTGCCCCAGGCTGTCCCCCGGGAGCAGCCCTGCTCCAGGCCGTGACTGCCACCTGCACAGCCAAAGGACCCAGAGCCGGTGTTACACACCACGGCTGTGCCTGGCACAGAGACACCAGTGGCCACACAAGTGGCCATGGCACTGTCCACACACAGTCCCTGCTGCTGCTCCCCCAGCCGCTGGCACCAACTCCCAGCCACCCACTCCTAAAGCTACGGGGCCCACTGGGACACTGCGGGGGCTCGTGGAAGCCAGCGGCCATTGTGACACAGCGGGGCTGCACAGAGCCCACGGTGCTTTGTGACCCGTGGCTCCCAGGAGAGCCTTTGTGATGCTGGGGAACTACAAGGAAGCCTGGCTCCTCTGTGACACCACCACAGAAGCTCAGGGGAGCCCTGGAGACCGTGGTGATGCTATGGAACCTGATGCAACCCTGCCTCCTCTGTGACACCACAGAACCTCTGGGAGCCCTGGAGACCGTGCTGATGCTATGGAACCTGATGCAACCCTGCCTCCACTGTGACACCACAGAAGCTCAGGGAGCCCTGGAGACTGTGGTGATGCTATGGAACCTGATGCAACCCTGCCTCCACTGTGACACCACAGAACCTCTGGGAGCCCTGGAGACCGTGCTGATGCTATGGAACCTGATGCAACCCTGCCTCCACTGTGACACCACAGAAGCTCGGGGAGCTCTGCAGACCGTGGGGATGCTGGCGAAGCTGACGGAACCCTGGGCACCACAGTGACGCTATGGAACCTGGTGGAACCGAGGGGCCACAGTGACACTGTGGGGCCTTTTGGAAGCAACAGGACCCTGGTGGGAAGCCACGGGATGATTAATCCTGCACGAACCTGCTCCAGGTGGGCTCCTCTCTCCCGGCTTCCACAGGTGCTGCTAGGATCCCACTCCGGCACTGGCTTGGCACGGGCTGACGGCTTCCTTTGGCAATGGCTCTGCTCCAGGATGGCATGCTGCAGAGAATGCAGGTAGATTTTGTGCTCACTCCTGGCATGCAGCTGGACAATAAAGCCTGATCCAGCCCCCCCTCAGCATATGTCCGGCTCTGGCATTGGGGCGGGGCAACTTTGGGAGCAGCCCCAGCCCTGCTCCTGCTCCCGGCTGGGCACCCAGCTGCTGGGACACAGGTGTGTCCTGATGCCACCGTCTACTCCTTTGAGAAGGGGAGGACAGAGTGCATCAGGGAGTTTGGTGTGGCTTACATGCGGCAAGGAGAAGGTGCAGCCCCAAACTGGCTTTCACTTCTAGAACCTTTTGCTATTGCGGGAGCAGCTGCTGGAGCTTTTCAACCGAGCTGCAAGAGTGAAAAGTGTGATGGCATGTCTATCTGAGAAGGAAGGTTCGGTGCCGCAGCCTGTTGTGCACAATTTATATGCTGATAAGAGAAGGGGGTGCTTTTGGAACGTTTTCCTTCCTGACACTTCTGTCTCTGTGAGCTTTAGCTGCTTGGACTCAGGGATACCGAAGGTATGTGAAAGTGACTGGGATGCGAGAATCATGTTGCACAGGGAACAGGGAAGGTCAGCAAATGTTTCCTGTCCTGGCACATCTCTCAGTCTGAACTGCAGCTGCAGATGCTTCACTTCCGCCAAGGACTCTGCCACCTTGAGAGAAGGATGCGCTCTATGGAGTTGAGAAAGAAAGTGCGTCTCACTAGCTTCTTTCCTCTACTTCATAGACAGCAAAGGGGCTATGAAAGGCAGCACTGGCTTTTTGTTCTAGGACTTCTTCTTTACAAGCAGCTGCTGGATGTTTGGAAGGGGGTTTGGGATATGCAAAAATGAGAGGCTAAGATGGTAAGAGGGTAAGATGGAAGTCATCTGGCAAAAGCAGAGCTCACAAAAGGGCCAGCTGAGAAAGCTCTTGCTGCCTACAACTTCAACTGCACCCCTCAAAGCAGCAGCACACACGCTGCTCTCGGCACTTTCCTTCTCAGCTCTACGCACCATCCTAAGCCTTGCCTCTCCCACACTCAGGATCCAAAGACAACGGCACCAGGGACTGCTCACACACTAAAGGCACCAGGACAAAAGGCTCACCAGCTTGGCCTTTGCATTCCCGCTGACAGCTCCACAGCTTGAACCCAGAGAACTGCCTGCTGCCAACAGCCTTTCCAATCACTCTGAGCACCTCATGACAAGGAGTGTGGGGAATGAATCTCCAGCAGCCTCCTGCCCCAGGCTGTCCCCCGGGAGCAGCCCTGCTCCAGGCCGTGACTGCCACCTGCACAGCCAAAGGACCCAGAGCCGGTGTTACACACCACGGCTGTGCCTGGCACAGAGACACCAGTGGCCACACAAGTGGCCATGGCACTGTCCACACACAGTCCCTGCTGCTGCTCCCCCAGCCGCTGGCACCAACTCCCAGCCACCCACTCCTAAAGCCACGGGGCCCACTGGGACACTGCGGGGGCTCGTGGAAGCCAGCGGCCATTGTGACACAGCGGGGCTGCACAGAGCCCACGGTGCTTTGTGACCCGTGGCTCCCAGGAGAGCCTTTGTGATGCTGGGGAACTACAAGGAAGCCTGGCTCCTCTGTGACACCACCACAGAAGCTCAGGGGAGCCCTGGAGACCGTGCTGATGCTATTGAACCTGATGCAACCCTGCCTCCTCTGTGACACCACAGAAGCTCTTGGAGCCCTGGAGACCGTGGTGATGCTATGGAACCTGATGCAACCCTGCCTCCTCTGTGACACCACAGAACCTCTGGGAGCCCTGGAGACCGTGCTGATGCTATGGAACCTGATGCAACCCTGCCTCCACTGTGACACCACAGAAGCTCAGGGAGCCCTGGAGACTGTGGTGATGCTATGGAACCTGATGCAACCCTGCCTCCACTGTGACACCACAGAACCTCTGGGAGCCCTGGAGACCGTGCTGATGCTATGGAACCTGATGCAACCCTGCCTCCACTGTGACACCACAGAAGCTCGGGGAGCTCTGCAGACCGTGGGGATGCTGGCGAAGCTGACGGAACCCTGGGCACCACAGTGACGCTATGGAACCTGGTGGAACCGAGGGGCCACAGTGACACTGTGGGGCCTTTTGGAAGCAACAGGACCCTGGTGGGAAGCCACGGGATGATTAATCCTGCACGAACCTGCTCCAGGTGGGCTCCTCTCTCCCGGCTTCCACAGGTGCTGCTAGGATCCCACTCCGGCACTGGCTTGGCACGGGCTGACGGCTTCCTTTGGCAATGGCTCTGCTCCAGGATGGCATGCTGCAGAGAATGCAGGTAGATTTTGTGCTCACTCCTGGCATGCAGCTGGACAATAAAGCCTGATCCAGCCCCCCCTCAGCATATGTCCGGCTCTGGCATTGGGGCGGGGCAACTTTGGGAGCAGCCCCAGCCCTGCTCCTGCTCCCGGCTGGGCACCCAGCTGCTGGGACACAGGTGTGTCCTGATGCCACCGTCTACTCCTTTGAGAAGGGGAGGACAGAGTGCATCAGGGAGTTTGGTGTGGCTTACATGCGGCAAGGAGAAGGTGCAGCCCCAAACTGGCTTTCACTTCTAGAACCTTTTGCTATTGCGGGAGCAGCTGCTGGAGCTTTTCAACCGAGCTGCAAGAGTGAAAAGTGTGATGGCATGTCTATCTGAGAAGGAAGGTTCGGTGCCGCAGCCTGTTGTGCACAATTTATATGCTGATAAGAGAAGGGGGTGCTTTTGGAACGTTTTCCTTCCTGACACTTCTGTCTCTGTGAGCTTTAGCTGCTTGGACTCAGGGATACCGAAGGTATGTGAAAGTGACTGGGATGCGAGAATCATGTTGCACAGGGAACAGGGAAGGTCAGCAAATGTTTCCTGTCCTGGCACATCTCTCAGTCTGAACTGCAGCTGCAGATGCTTCACTTCCGCCAAGGACTCTGCCACCTTGAGAGAAGGATGCGCTCTATGGAGTTGAGAAAGAAAGTGCGTCTCACTAGCTTCTTTCCTCTACTTCATAGACAGCAAAGGGGCTATGAAAGGCAGCACTGGCTTTTTGTTCTAGGACTTCTTCTTTACAAGCAGCTGCTGGATGTTTGGAAGGGGGTTTGGGATATGCAAAAATGAGAGGCTAAGATGGTAAGAGGGTAAGATGGAAGTCATCTGGCAAAAGCAGAGCTCACAAAAGGGCCAGCTGAGAAAGCTCTTGCTGCCTACAACTTCAACTGCACCCCTCAAAGCAGCAGCACACATGCTGCTCTCGGCACTTTCCTTCTCAGCTCTACGCACCATCCTAAGCCTTGCCTCTCCCACACTCAGGATCCAAAGACAACGGCACCAGGGACTGCTCACACACTAAAGGCACCAGGACAAAAGGCTCACCAGCTTGGCCTTTGCATTCCCGCTGACAGCTCCACAGCTTGAACCCAGAGAACTGCCTGCTGCCAACAGCCTTTCCAATCACTCTGAGCACCTCATGACAAGGAGTGTGGGGAATGAATCTCCAGCAGCCTCCTGCCCCAGGCTGTCCCCCGGGAGCAGCCCTGCTCCAGGCCGTGACTGCCACCTGCACAGCCAAAGGACCCAGAGCCGGTGTTACACACCACGGCTGTGCCTGGCACAGAGACACCAGTGGCCACACAAGTGGCCATGGCACTGTCCACACACAGTCCCTGCTGCTGCTCCCCCAGCCGCTGGCACCAACTCCCAGCCACCCACTCCTAAAGCCACGGGGCCCACTGGGACACTGCGGGGGCTCGTGGAAGCCAGCGGCCATTGTGACACAGCGGGGCTGCACAGAGCCCACGGTGCTTTGTGACCCGTGGCTCCCAGGAGAGCCTTTGTTGTTGGGGAAGATGAAACAGGAAAGCCTTATAAATATGATTGCCTCACAAAAGATTCTGGGAATATGAAAACTGTGAGCGACATCGAAATGAAGGCCATCTTTGAGATATAGAGTCTTAGTTACTGAACAACTGGAAAACAATGGTATAGCCGGCTGAAGGTAATCCCCTCTTGATTGAACAATACCCTCTGCTTGCAGACAGGTCCAAGGGTCAGAGCAGACCCTACTAGCTCAGCAGAAGGGGTCCAAAGAGTAGTTTTTAGAAGTTAAAATGTAACACTCTATGGTAATGTAAGAACTCTTATAGGCTGTATGTAAATGCTATAGGATTTGTACCTTGTATTAGATTGGCTACTGAGAATTAGAATATTCACTACAGAAGATGATTTATTGTATTGTAACAAGCTCCTCGCTCTCTTAACTCCTCTCCTCTTAGTAATGCTCTTCTCCTCTTAGTAACGCTCTTAGTAACTCTCTTAGTAGCTCTCTTAGTAATGCTCTTCTCCTCTTAGTAGCTCTCTTAGTAACTCTCTTGCTCTTCTTCTTCCTCTTAATTCAGCTCTCCTCTTAGTTTGTCTCTCTTGCTCTTTACACTCTTAGCTCTCAGCCTCTTGCTCTAGCTCTCTCGCTCACTCTCTCTCCCTCTCTTACACCTTGGGCCTGCTTGGAGCTGCAGCTGGCAGCTCTAAGCAGTGCCCCTGTACCCACGCCCTCTGCAATAAACTGCATGCTCCAAAGACCTGCTTATAGAGATCTCTCGTCGCCGTCCATCTCCAGCCGGGCCCGACCGAACCCACACCCTCATCACCATCATCGCCATCAATTTCGACAAACTGGCGCCCAAACGTGAGTGAAGGCCTGATTCAGCTTCTTCCACCTGTGAGAGACTTCGCCATGGACGGTAACTAAAAGACCAGTTATAGCCACCTGGAACGTGTCGTGAGCACGGCATACCGTTGCTGCGCAGCGTAAAAGCCGGAGCTCTATAACTCTGCCGAGGCAGCCCTCGAGCACGGGGAGCCGTTACTTCGTAGCAATTACCTGGAGCTCTCGGAGGGAGGAAATTGCCTGGCAGTCCTCGAGCACAGACGGCCACTGCCGCGCAGCGGTTACCTGGAGCTCTTTGAGGAAGTTTGCCGTGGTACCCCTCGAGCACGGACACGCTGCTAAGCAGTGCAGACCGGAGCTCTTAGGAGGGATCCAGCCGCGCGCCCGAGCACAGGCGGGTATTGCTCAGCACCGCCCGCGCTGGAGCTCTGAGTGGAGACACCTGCGAGGTCCCGAGCACGGAAAGCCGTTGCCAAGCGACGCCTGAAACCGGAGCTCTGAGGAGGGACCCGACAGCAGCGTCCTGAGCGCCGTGTGGAGAGCCTGGCCAGCCCCCCACGACGGACTTCTGATTAAGGACCCTGCCCCCTGCGACATCTAGGTGAGTATCATACTGGTCAATAATGGGACAAACTCACTCTGCCCATGACAGACATCTCTATAAACAACTTAAGTACTTACTAAGCTCCGGTCCAAGTCAATTACCTAAACAGGAGCTAAAAAACCTCTTAGAATGGACTCTGATTAATTTCCCAAATGCTGACCGTTCAGCCGTCTTTACAAGAGACTTCTGGGACACAGTTCGGGTTAAACTCTTTAATAATATCTCCCGCCGGGATTGGGCTGCCGCGGAGCTGGTCCCGGCTTGCAGAGCGCTCGTGGAGCTGTTTGCTGTGAAGGCGCCGCCCGCAGCAGCCACCTCGCCGGGTCCCGCTCCTGCTGCGAGCCCGCCCCTTGCCGCCGCGAGCCTGCAACCGGGCACGGCCCCCGCCCCGCCGCCGGACCTCACGGCTCCGGTACCCGCGGTCCAGCTGTCTCGTGCCGCCCCGCCCCACCCCCCCGCGGTCCCTGCACCGGTCACCCCTGCCCCACCGGACTCCACCGCCCCCCCCACCGCCCCCGTCATCTCCACCCCCACGGTCCCGTTAGTCCCTGCTGTCCCGCCTCTCGCGGCTCCGGTAGCCGCGGTCCGACTGACTCGTGCCGCCCCGCCCCCCGCCCCCCGCCCCCGCTGTCCTGGCAGCCGTCACCCCTGTCCCACCGGACCCTACGACCCCCTCCACCGCTCCCCCCATCCCCGCCCCCCCCATCCCGTTCCTCCCTGCTGCCCCGGCTCCCGCGGTCCCCGCCCTCGGCTCCAGCGTCTTCGCGGCCCCGTCCCTCGCTCCTCCCACCCCGTCCGCCAGCGCCTTCGCGGCCCCGCCCCCCGCCGATAGCCCCGCGGGGCCAGCGGCTGCTCCCCAGCCACCTACGGGTCCTACCGCTCCCCTAGCCGCGCCTGTTATGGCTGTAGCCACCATCATAGCCGGCCCCCCGCAAAGCCAGGCGGCGACCCTTCTTCCAGCCCCCCAGGTCCCCCTCGCCGCCACCGACACGGCGCCGGTGGTGGTCAACGTCCCGTCCGCGTCCGTGGGACACGGAGCGCCCCAGCCCCGCCAGCCACCTGGTGCCGGCGCTGCAGCGCCTACACAGATGGCTGCTGCCTCTCCCGTGCCTGCCGCTGCTCCAGCCCCGTCTCCTGGCACCGCCGCGCCGGCAGCCACACCAGCCCAGCCTGCAAACTCCCAGCGGCAGCACGCCGCGGTCCAGCCGCCGACTGGCCCACCGTTCGCCATGGCCCCACCGCAACATACTCCCGCCGCCTCCACGCCGGCCCTCCCGCCTCCCGCAGCCCCGGGATCGTCTCCTGCCGACGGGACAGCCCTGCCACCTCCCGCTCTCCCCGACACACAGACAGCGGCCATCACAGTCCGCCACGTTGACCTGATGGCGTAACCCACGCACGCTCACACTTCTCCAACCACAGCACTGCTCACGGAACTAGCTCCGCCACCGCCCCCCACGGCTTTCACCTCGCCTTCAATAGAGCCACCCGCACCCCCTCGCCCGCTGCCGCGGAGCCGGTTGCTCGCGGCCCCCCCGCCTCCTCGCCCGCCACCGCGGAGATCGGCAGTGCCATCGCCGCCCCCGCCGGGGCCCTCCGGCACCGCACAGCTGTATCCCTCGGCTACCGCCGCCAAGCAACATCCCTCCGCGCAGCTCAGCCTCGCCTCACAAGCCGCAAACAGGGGGGGAACGGAGGGCAGTGGTGCAGCTCCAGTGGCAGGGAAGACGGAGAGCCGCTCTGCCCGAGCTGATGCTTTAAATCTAACACCAGGAAACCCTGAAAAGCAGCCAGATTTGTTTGCAATGAGCCCCAGAGTCCCGCCAGCGAGCGGCTGGGATCTTGCAACCCATAAGGAGAAAACGAGTTCTGAGAGTTTGTTAGCGCTACTTTCTGAATCAAAAAATCCTCCAAAGTGCTCAGATTATTCTCAATTAACAGATTGGCATGAAATAAGACTCCAAAGCTGTAAAGATGAAAGTCTATTAGCTAAGCCTGTGATAGCTAGCCAACAGCCTGACAGTCCCAAAACGTGGGTTCCCATCCCCACTCACGAAATTAAAGAACTAAGAAGGGCTGTAAGAGATAGTGGTATTTGCTCACCGTATCTTAAACAACTGCTAAAAAGTACCCTAAAAAGAACACATCAAACCCTAAAACGCATTTTAGATCAACAGAGAGGGGGAGAAGTCCAGGATACACCTCAAAGGAGGTTGAACAAGGCTTTGTATGTTTACAATTTTTTGAATAGCTCTGCAGAAGAGCCTGATCCCCCCATTTATAGACATTTTTTGAACAACAAAAAAGCAAAACTGAAAGAGCGCCCCCCAGTTTTGATTAAAAATCTAGACTCAGGAAAAATAGAAGGACCATACAATCTTATAATGTGGGGGAAGGGGTTTGCATGTGTTTCCACAGGTGAAGGAATCAAGTGGGTTCCAGCAAAAAACGTGAAGCCATACCTCGCATCAAAGCCTGCTGATGCCACCACACCAGCCAGTGACTCTGCAAGTGGAAGCCAGGAAGCAAGCACCCAGACCTGAACTGCGCAGAATCACCAGAAGAAAGTGATCTGCCAAAAACAGCTCAAGAAAAGAATGGAGTTTTCTCATTTGCGCGCGTGCATGTTGCTTTTATTCTTTTGTTTTAGTTTTTGTAGTGAAGCTTTACCTGTGAATCAACCAAAGACAAATGTCTGGGTTGCTTTAGCCAAATCCGCAGGCTCCGATACCATCTGTCTATCTGACACAAGCCCTGACAAACCTTTTTCAACCTGTTTAGTTGGAGTACCTCTTCCAGAAGGTTTTGATAATATTACTCTTGATAAGTATTGGCCATATGACGATCATCATGTATCTCCAACTCCCAGCCATAGACACCAAACTTATATTGATAATTCTAAAATTGATAAATCTGACCTTCAAGAGCTAGAAATCCTAGGTTCGTTAACTATGGATACCTGCTATTTCTTTCACTTTCAAGGAGAAAACGGTCCCCATTTAAATGTTACCCCATATCACCCAGCTTATAGCAATGTAACTTCTTGGTGTAGTCAAGTTAAGCTTCTTATATATGACGAACCTCATGCAGATCGTTTTAGCAAACTTCCTATTCGATTCCCCAGAGGAATTTGGCTCATCTGTGGAGACAGGGCCTGGCAAGGTATACCTTCAAAAATAGATGGTGGCCCTTGTGCTCTGGGACAACTTACAATTATTGCTCCCAGTGTCAAAGAGGTAATCAAAAAGAAAAGCAGAAAGATCAGATCTTCCTGGGGACATCAGTACGATAGTGACTGTGATAGTGACTTCCACCCTTGGAACTCTGGAAAATCAATTGTTGCAAGCATTTTTCTACCTCAGTTAAGCTCCTCAATTGCTTTAAAACAGTTAAACAAGTTGGGATGTTGGCTCAGCAAGGAGGTAAATGCCACCTCTACTATGATCAGTGATCTGTTAACCGATGAAGAGGCAGTCAGACATGCCACTTTACAAAATAGAGCTGCCGTTGATTATCTTTTATTAGCACATGGGCACGGCTGTGAAGATTTTGAAGGATTATGCTGTATGAACTTATCCGATCATTCTGTTTCCATTCACAAACAGCTACAAAACCTAAAGGATCTAGCTAACCAAATTAGAACAGATGACCCGTCTTGGCTGGACAGTTTGTTTGATGATTGGAGCTTTGCACCTTGGCTAAGGGAACTCTGTAAAATAGGCTTGATTATTCTAGTAGTAATAATTATAGTTTTAGTAGCAGTACCTTGTATGCTTCAGTGTGTGCAAAAAATAACGAGTAGGACTGTATCTAATATCTTAGTTGTTCATCAGAACGGGGGAGATGTTGGGGAAGATGAAACAGGAAAGCCTTATAAATATGATTGCCTAACAAAAGATTCTGGGAATATGAAAACTGTGAGCGACATCGAAATGAAGGCCATCTTTGAGATATAGAGTCTTAGTTACTGAACAACTGGAAAACAATGGTATAGCCGGCTGAAGGTAATCCCCTCTTGATTGAACAATACCCTCTGCTTGCAGACAGGTCCAAGGGTCAGAGCAGACCCTACTAGCTCAGCAGAAGGGGTCCAAAGAGTAGTTTTTAGAAGTTAAAATGTAACACTCTATGGTAATGTAAGAACTCTTATAGGCTGTATGTAAATGCTATAGGATTTGTACCTTGTATTAGATTGGCTACTGAGAATTAGAATATTCACTACAGAAGATGATTTATTGTATTGTAACAAGCTCCTCGCTCTCTTAACTCCTCTCCTCTTAGTAATGCTCTTCTCCTCTTAGTAACGCTCTTAGTAACTCTCTTAGTAGCTCTCTTAGTAATGCTCTTCTCCTCTTAGTAGCTCTCTTAGTAACTCTCTTGCTCTTCTTCTTCCTCTTAATTCAGCTCTCCTCTTAGTTTGTCTC
Source organism: Aphelocoma coerulescens (assembly GCF_041296385.1). NCBI lineage: Eukaryota > Metazoa > Chordata > Aves > Passeriformes > Corvidae > Aphelocoma > Aphelocoma coerulescens. The sequence continues at coordinate 94,107 of NW_027183507.1, read as the reverse complement.
TCTTGCTCTTTACACTCTTAGCTCTCAGCCTCTTGCTCTAGCTCTCTCGCTCACTCTCTCTCCCTCTCTTACACCTTGGGCCTGCTTGGAGCTGCAGCTGGCAGCTCTAAGCAGTGCCCCTGTACCCACGCCCTCTGCAATAAACTGCATGCTCCAAAGACCTGCTTATAGAGATCTCTCGTCGCCGTCCATCTCCAGCCGGGCCCGACCGAACCCACACCCTCATCACCATCATCGCCATCAATTTCGACATTTGTGATGCTGGGGAACTACAAGGAAGCCTGGCTCCTCTGTGACACCACCACAGAAGCTCAGGGGAGCCCTGGAGACCGTGCTGATGCTATTGAACCTGATGCAACCCTGCCTCCTCTGTGACACCACAGAAGCTCTTGGAGCCCTGGAGACCGTGGTGATGCTATGGAACCTGATGCAACCCTGCCTCCTCTGTGACACCACAGAACCTCTGGGAGCCCTGGAGACCGTGCTGATGCTATGGAACCTGATGCAACCCTGCCTCCACTGTGACACCACAGAAGCTCGGGGAGCCCTGGAGACTGTGGTGATGCTATGGAACCTGATGCAACCCTGCCTCCACTGTGACACCACAGAACCTCTGGGAGCCCTGGAGACCGTGCTGATGCTATGGAACCTGATGCAACCCTGCCTCCACTGTGACACCACAGAAGCTCGGGGAGCTCTGCAGACCGTGGGGATGCTGGCGAAGCTGACGGAACCCTGGGCACCACAGTGACGCTATGGAACCTGGTGGAACCGAGGGGCCACAGTGACACTGTGGGGCCTTTTGGAAGCAACAGGACCCTGGTGGGAAGCCACGGGATGATTAATCCTGCACGAACCTGCTCCAGGTGGGCTCCTCTCTCCCGGCTTCCACAGGTGCTGCTAGGATCCCACTCCGGCACTGGCTTGGCACGGGCTGACGGCTTCCTTTGGCAATGGCTCTGCTCCAGGATGGCATGCTGCAGAGAATGCAGGTAGATTTTGTGCTCACTCCTGGCATGCAGCTGGACAATAAAGCCTGATCCAGCCCCCCCTCAGCATATGTCCGGCTCTGGCATTGGGGCGGGGCAACTTTGGGAGCAGCCCCAGCCCTGCTCCTGCTCCCGGCTGGGCACCCAGCTGCTGGGACACAGGTGTGTCCTGATGCCACCGTCTACTCCTTTGAGAAGGGGAGGACAGAGTGCATCAGGGAGTTTGGTGTGGCTTACATGCGGCAAGGAGAAGGTGCAGCCCCAAACTGGCTTTCACTTCTAGAACCTTTTGCTATTGCGGGAGCAGCTGCTGGAGCTTTTCAACCGAGCTGCAAGAGTGAAAAGTGTGATGGCATGTCTATCTGAGAAGGAAGGTTCGGTGCCGCAGCCTGTTGTGCACAATTTATATGCTGATAAGAGAAGGGGGTGCTTTTGCAACGTTTTCCTTCCTGACACTTCTGTCTCTGTGAGCTTTAGCTGCTTGGACTCAGGGATACCGAAGGTATGTGAAAGTGACTGGGATGCGAGAATCATGTTGCACAGGGAACAGGGAAGGTCAGCAAATGTTTCCTGTCCTGGCACATCTCTCAGTCTGAACTGCAGCTGCAGATGCTTCACTTCCGCCAAGGACTCTGCCACCTTGAGAGAAGGATGCGCTCTATGGAGTTGAGAAAGAAAGTGCGTCTCACTAGCTTCTTTCCTCTACTTCATAGACAGCAAAGGGGCTATGAAAGGCAGCACTGGCTTTTTGTTCTAGGACTTCTTCTTTACAAGCAGCTGCTGGATGTTTGGAAGGGGGTTTGGGATATGCAAAAATGAGAGGCTAAGATGGTAAGAGGGTAAGATGGAAGTCATCTGGCAAAAGCAGAGCTCACAAAAGGGCCAGCTGAGAAAGCTCTTGCTGCCTACAACTTCAACTGCACCCCTCAAAGCAGCAGCACACATGCTGCTCTCGGCACTTTCCTTCTCAGCTCTACGCACCATCCTAAGCCTTGCCTCTCCCACACTCAGGATCCAAAGACAACGGCACCAGGGACTGCTCACACACTAAAGGCACCAGGACAAAAGGCTCACCAGCTTGGCCTTTGCATTCCCGCTGACAGCTCCACAGCTTGAACCCAGAGAACTGCCTGCTGCCAACAGCCTTTCCAATCACTCTGAGCACCTCATGACAAGGAGTGTGGGGAATGAATCTCCAGCAGCCTCCTGCCCCAGGCTGTCCCCCGGGAGCAGCCCTGCTCCAGGCCGTGACTGCCACCTGCACAGCCAAAGGACCCAGAGCCGGTGTTACACACCACGGCTGTGCCTGGCACAGAGACACCAGTGGCCACACAAGTGGCCATGGCACTGTCCACACACAGTCCCTGCTGCTGCTCCCCCAGCCGCTGGCACCAACTCCCAGCCACCCACTCCTAAAGCCACGGGGCCCACTGGGACACTGCGGGGGCTCGTGGAAGCCAGCGGCCATTGTGACACAGCGGGGCTGCACAGAGCCCACGGTGCTTTGTGACCCGTGGCTCCCAGGAGAGCCTTTGTTGTTGGGGAAGATGAAACAGGAAAGCCTTATAAATATGATTGCCTCACAAAAGATTCTGGGAATATGAAAACTGTGAGCGACATCGAAATGAAGGCCATCTTTGAGATATAGAGTCTTAGTTACTGAACAACTGGAAAACAATGGTATAGCCGGCTGAAGGTAATCCCCTCTTGATTGAACAATACCCTCTGCTTGCAGACAGGTCCAAGGGTCAGAGCAGACCCTACTAGCTCAGCAGAAGGGGTCCAAAGAGTAGTTTTTAGAAGTTAAAATGTAACACTCTATGGTAATGTAAGAACTCTTATAGGCTGTATGTAAATGCTATAGGATTTGTACCTTGTATTAGATTGGCTACTGAGAATTAGAATATTCACTACAGAAGATGATTTATTGTATTGTAACAAGCTCCTCGCTCTCTTAACTCCTCTCCTCTTAGTAATGCTCTTCTCCTCTTAGTAACGCTCTTAGTAACTCTCTTAGTAGCTCTCTTAGTAATGCTCTTCTCCTCTTAGTAGCTCTCTTAGTAACTCTCTTGCTCTTCTTCTTCCTCTTAATTCAGCTCTCCTCTTAGTTTGTCTCTCTTGCTCTTTACACTCTTAGCTCTCAGCCTCTTGCTCTAGCTCTCTCGCTCACTCTCTCTCCCTCTCTTACACCTTGGGCCTGCTTGGAGCTGCAGCTGGCAGCTCTAAGCAGTGCCCCTGTACCCACGCCCTCTGCAATAAACTGCATGCTCCAAAGACCTGCTTATAGAGATCTCTCGTCGCCGTCCATCTCCAGCCGGGCCCGACCGAACCCACACCCTCATCACCATCATCGCCATCAATTTCGACAAACTGGCGCCCAAACGTGAGTGAAGGCCTGATTCAGCTTCTTCCACCTGTGAGAGACTTCGCCATGGACGGTAACTAAAAGACCAGTTATAGCCACCTGGAACGTGTCGTGAGCACGGCATACCGTTGCTGCGCAGCGTAAAAGCCGGAGCTCTATAACTCTGCCGAGGCAGCCCTCGAGCACGGGGAGCCGTTACTTCGTAGCAATTACCTGGAGCTCTCGGAGGGAGGAAATTGCCTGGCAGTCCTCGAGCACAGACGGCCACTGCTGCGCAGCGGTTACCTGGAGCTCTTTGAGGAAGTTTGCCGTGGTACCCCTCGAGCACGGACACGCTGCTAAGCAGTGCAGACCGGAGCTCTTAGGAGGGATCCAGCCGCGCGCCCGAGCACAGGCGGGTATTGCTCAGCACCGCCCGCGCTGGAGCTCTGAGTGGAGACACCTGCGAGGTCCCGAGCACGGAAAGCCGTTGCCAAGCGACGCCTGAAACCGGAGCTCTGAGGAGGGACCCGACAGCAGCGTCCTGAGCGCCGTGTGGAGAGCCTGGCCAGCCCCCCACGACGGACTTCTGATTAAGGACCCTGCCCCCTGCGACATCTAGGTGAGTATCATACTGGTCAATAATGGGACAAACTCACTCTGCCCATGACAGACATCTCTATAAACAACTTAAGTACTTACTAAGCTCCGGTCCAAGTCAATTACCTAAACAGGAGCTAAAAAACCTCTTAGAATGGACTCTGATTAATTTCCCAAATGCTGACCGTTCAGCCGTCTTTACAAGAGACTTCTGGGACACAGTTCGGGTTAAACTCTTTAATAATATCTCCCGCCGGGATTGGGCTGCCGCGGAGCTGGTCCCGGCTTGCAGAGCGCTCGTGGAGCTGTTTGCTGTGAAGGCGCCGCCCGCAGCAGCCACCTCGCCGGGTCCCGCTCCTGCTGCGAGCCCGCCCCTTGCCGCCGCGAGCCTGCAACCGGGCACGGCCCCCGCCCCGCCGCCGGACCTCACGGCTCCGGTACCCGCGGTCCAGCTGTCTCGTGCCGCCCCGCCCCACCCCCCCGCGGTCCCTGCACCGGTCACCCCTGCCCCACCGGACTCCACCGCCCCCCCCACCGCCCCCGTCATCTCCACCCCCACGGTCCCGTTAGTCCCTGCTGTCCCGCCTCTCGCGGCTCCGGTAGCCGCGGTCCGACTGACTCGTGCCGCCCCGCCCCCCGCCCCCCGCCCCCGCTGTCCTGGCAGCCGTCACCCCTGTCCCACCGGACCCTACGACCCCCTCCACCGCTCCCCCCATCCCCGCCCCCCCCATCCCGTTCCTCCCTGCTGCCCCGGCTCCCGCGGTCCCCGCCCTCGGCTCCAGCGTCTTCGCGGCCCCGTCCCTCGCTCCTCCCACCCCGTCCGCCAGCGCCTTCGCGGCCCCGCCCCCCGCCGATAGCCCCGCGGGGCCAGCGGCTGCTCCCCAGCCACCTACGGGTCCTACCGCTCCCCTAGCCGCGCCTGTTATGGCTGTAGCCACCATCATAGCCGGCCCCCCGCAAAGCCAGGCGGCGACCCTTCTTCCAGCCCCCCAGGTCCCCCTCGCCGCCACCGACACGGCGCCGGTGGTGGTCAACGTCCCGTCCGCGTCCGTGGGACACGGAGCGCCCCAGCCCCGCCAGCCACCTGGTGCCGGCGCTGCAGCGCCTACACAGATGGCTGCTGCCTCTCCCGTGCCTGCCGCTGCTCCAGCCCCGTCTCCTGGCACCGCCGCGCCGGCAGCCACACCAGCCCAGCCTGCAAACTCCCAGCGGCAGCACGCCGCGGTCCAGCCGCCGACTGGCCCACCGTTCGCCATGGCCCCACCGCAACATACTCCCGCCGCCTCCACGCCGGCCCTCCCGCCTCCCGCAGCCCCGGGATCGTCTCCTGCCGACGGGACAGCCCTGCCACCTCCCGCTCTCCCCGACACACAGACAGCGGCCATCACAGTCCGCCACGTTGACCTGATGGCGTAACCCACGCACGCTCACACTTCTCCAACCACAGCACTGCTCACGGAACTAGCTCCGCCACCGCCCCCCACGGCTTTCACCTCGCCTTCAATAGAGCCACCCGCACCCCCTCGCCCGCTGCCGCGGAGCCGGTTGCTCGCGGCCCCCCCGCCTCCTCGCCCGCCACCGCGGAGATCGGCAGTGCCATCGCCGCCCCCGCCGGGGCCCTCCGGCACCGCACAGCTGTATCCCTCGGCTACCGCCGCCAAGCAACATCCCTCTGCGCAGCTCAGCCTCGCCTCACAAGCCGCAAACAGGGGGGGAACGGAGGGCAGTGGTGCAGCTCCAGTGGCAGGGAAGACGGAGAGCCGCTCTGCCCGAGCTGATGCTTTAAATCTAACACCAGGAAACCCTGAAAAGCAGCCAGATTTGTTTGCAATGAGCCCCAGAGTCCCGCCAGCGAGCGGCTGGGATCTTGCAACCCATAAGGAGAAAACGAGTTCTGAGAGTTTGTTAGCGCTACTTTCTGAATCAAAAAATCCTCCAAAGTGCTCAGATTATTCTCAATTAACAGATTGGCATGAAATAAGACTCCAAAGCTGTAAAGATGAAAGTCTATTAGCTAAGCCTGTGATAGCTAGCCAACAGCCTGACAGTCCCAAAACGTGGGTTCCCATCCCCACTCACGAAATTAAAGAACTAAGAAGGGCTGTAAGAGATAGTGGTATTTGCTCACCGTATCTTAAACAACTGCTAAAAAGTACCCTAAAAAGAACACATCAAACCCTAAAACGCATTTTAGATCAACAGAGAGGGGGAGAAGTCCAGGATACACCTCAAAGGAGGTTGAACAAGGCTTTGTATGTTTACAATTTTTTGAATAGCTCTGCAGAAGAGCCTGATCCCCCCATTTATAGACATTTTTTGAACAACAAAAAAGCAAAACTGAAAGAGCGCCCCCCAGTTTTGATTAAAAATCTAGACTCAGGAAAAATAGAAGGACCATACAATCTTATAATGTGGGGGAAGGGGGTTTGCATGTGTTTCCACAGGTGAAGGAATCAAGTGGGTTCCAGCAAAAAACGTGAAGCCATACCTCGCATCAAAGCCTGCTGATGCCACCACACCAGCCAGTGACTCTGCAAGTGGAAGCCAGGAAGCAAGCACCCAGACCTGAACTGCGCAGAATCACCAGAAGAAAGTGATCTGCCAAAAACAGCTCAAGAAAAGAATGGAGTTTTCTCATTTGCGCGCGTGCATGTTGCTTTTATTCTTTTGTTTTAGTTTTTGTAGTGAAGCTTTACCTGTGAATCAACCAAAGACAAATGTCTGGGTTGCTTTAGCCAAATCCGCAGGCTCCGATACCATCTGTCTATCTGACACAAGCCCTGACAAACCTTTTTCAACCTGTTTAGTTGGAGTACCTCTTCCAGAAGGTTTTGATAATATTACTCTTGATAAGTATTGGCCATATGACGATCATCATGTATCTCCAACTCCCAGCCATAGACACCAAACTTATATTGATAATTCTAAAATTGATAAATCTGACCTTCAAGAGCTAGAAATCCTAGGTTCGTTAACTATGGATACCTGCTATTTCTTTCACTTTCAAGGAGAAAACGGTCCCCATTTAAATGTTACCCCATATCACCCAGCTTATAGCAATGTAACTTCTTGGTGTAGTCAAGTTAAGCTTCTTATATATGACGAACCTCATGCAGATCGTTTTAGCAAACTTCCTATTCGATTCCCCAGAGGAATTTGGCTCATCTGTGGAGACAGGGCCTGGCAAGGTATACCTTCAAAAATAGATGGTGGCCCTTGTGCTCTGGGACAACTTACAATTATTGCTCCCAGTGTCAAAGAGGTAATCAAAAAGAAAAGCAGAAAGATCAGATCTTCCTGGGGACATCAGTACGATAGTGACTGTGATAGTGACTTCCACCCTTGGAACTCTGGAAAATCAATTGTTGCAAGCATTTTTCTACCTCAGTTAAGCTCCTCAATTGCTTTAAAACAGTTAAACAAGTTGGGATGTTGGCTCAGCAAGGAGGTAAATGCCACCTCTACTATGATCAGTGATCTGTTAACCGATGAAGAGGCAGTCAGACATGCCACTTTACAAAATAGAGCTGCCGTTGATTATCTTTTATTAGCACATGGGCACGGCTGTGAAGATTTTGAAGGATTATGCTGTATGAACTTATCCGATCATTCTGTTTCCATTCACAAACAGCTACAAAACCTAAAGGATCTAGCTAACCAAATTAGAACAGATGACCCGTCTTGGCTGGACAGTTTGTTTGATGATTGGAGCTTTGCACCTTGGCTAAGGGAACTCTGTAAAATAGGCTTGATTATTCTAGTAGTAATAATTATAGTTTTAGTAGCAGTACCTTGTATGCTTCAGTGTGTGCAAAAAATAACGAGTAGGACTGTATCTAATATCTTAGTTGTTCATCAGAACGGGGGAGATGTTGGGGAAGATGAAACAGGAAAGCCTTATAAATATGATTGCCTAACAAAAGATTCTGGGAATATGAAAACTGTGAGCGACATCGAAATGAAGGCCATCTTTGAGATATAGAGTCTTAGTTACTGAACAACTGGAAAACAATGGTATAGCCGGCTGAAGGTAATCCCCTCTTGATTGAACAATACCCTCTGCTTGCAGACAGGTCCAAGGGTCAGAGCAGACCCTACTAGCTCAGCAGAAGGGGTCCAAAGAGTAGTTTTTAGAAGTTAAAATGTAACACTCTATGGTAATGTAAGAACTCTTATAGGCTGTATGTAAATGCTATAGGATTTGTACCTTGTATTAGATTGGCTACTGAGAATTAGAATATTCACTACAGAAGATGATTTATTGTATTGTAAAAAGCTCCTCGCTCTCTTAACTCCTCTCCTCTTAGTAATGCTCTTCTCCTCTTAGTAACGCTCTTAGTAACTCTCTTAGTAGCTCTCTTAGTAATGCTCTTCTCCTCTTAGTAGCTCTCTTAGTAACTCTCTTGCTCTTCTTCTTCCTCTTAATTCAGCTCTCCTCTTAGTTTGTCTCTCTTGCTCTTTACACTCTTAGCTCTCAGCCTCTTGCTCTAGCTCTCTCGCTCACTCTCACTCCCTCTCTTACACCTTGGGCCTGCTTGGAGCTGCAGCTGGCAGCTCTAAGCAGTGCCCCTGTACCCACGCCCTCTGCAATAAACTGCATGCTCCAAAGACCTGCTTATAGAGATCTCTCGTCGCCGTCCATCTCCAGCCGGGCCCGACCGAACCCACACCCTCATCACCATCATCGCCATCAATTTCGACATTTGTGATGCTGGGGAACTACAAGGAAGCCTGGCTCCTCTGTGACACCACCACAGAAGCTCAGGGGAGCCCTGGAGACCGTGCTGATGCTATTGAACCTGATGCAACCCTGCCTCCTCTGTGACACCACAGAAGCTCTTGGAGCCCTGGAGACCGTGGTGATGCTATGGAACCTGATGCAACCCTGCCTCCTCTGTGACACCACAGAACCTCTGGGAGCCCTGGAGACCGTGCTGATGCTATGGAACCTGATGCAACCCTGCCTCCACTGTGACACCACAGAAGCTCGGGGAGCCCTGGAGACTGTGGTGATGCTATGGAACCTGATGCAACCCTGCCTCCACTGTGACACCACAGAACCTCTGGGAGCCCTGGAGACCGTGCTGATGCTATGGAACCTGATGCAACCCTGCCTCCACTGTGACACCACAGAAGCTCGGGGAGCTCTGCAGACCGTGGGGATGCTGGCGAAGCTGACGGAACCCTGGGCACCACAGTGACGCTATGGAACCTGGTGGAACCGAGGGGCCACAGTGACACTGTGGGGCCTTTTGGAAGCAACAGGACCCTGGTGGGAAGCCACGGGATGATTAATCCTGCACGAACCTGCTCCAGGTGGGCTCCTCTCTCCCGGCTTCCACAGGTGCTGCTAGGATCCCACTCCGGCACTGGCTTGGCACGGGCTGACGGCTTCCTTTGGCAATGGCTCTGCTCCAGGATGGCATGCTGCAGAGAATGCAGGTAGATTTTGTGCTCACTCCTGGCATGCAGCTGGACAATAAAGCCTGATCCAGCCCCCCCTCAGCATATGTCCGGCTCTGGCATTGGGGCGGGGCAACTTTGGGAGCAGCCCCAGCCCTGCTCCTGCTCCCGGCTGGGCACCCAGCTGCTGGGACACAGGTGTGTCCTGATGCCACCGTCTACTCCTTTGAGAAGGGGAGGACAGAGTGCATCAGGGAGTTTGGTGTGGCTTACATGCGGCAAGGAGAAGGTGCAGCCCCAAACTGGCTTTCACTTCTAGAACCTTTTGCTATTGCGGGAGCAGCTGCTGGAGCTTTTCAACCGAGCTGCAAGAGTGAAAAGTGTGATGGCATGTCTATCTGAGAAGGAAGGTTCGGTGCCGCAGCCTGTTGTGCACAATTTATATGCTGATAAGAGAAGGGGGTGCTTTTGCAACGTTTTCCTTCCTGACACTTCTGTCTCTGTGAGCTTTAGCTGCTTGGACTCAGGGATACCGAAGGTATGTGAAAGTGACTGGGATGCGAGAATCATGTTGCACAGGGAACAGGGAAGGTCAGCAAATGTTTCCTGTCCTGGCACATCTCTCAGTCTGAACTGCAGCTGCAGATGCTTCACTTCCGCCAAGGACTCTGCCACCTTGAGAGAAGGATGCGCTCTATGGAGTTGAGAAAGAAAGTGCGTCTCACTAGCTTCTTTCCTCTACTTCATAGACAGCAAAGGGGCTATGAAAGGCAGCACTGGCTTTTTGTTCTAGGACTTCTTCTTTACAAGCAGCTGCTGGATGTTTGGAAGGGGGTTTGGGATATGCAAAAATGAGAGGCTAAGATGGTAAGAGGGTAAGATGGAAGTCATCTGGCAAAAGCAGAGCTCACAAAAGGGCCAGCTGAGAAAGCTCTTGCTGCCTACAACTTCAACTGCACCCCTCAAAGCAGCAGCACACACGCTGCTCTCGGCACTTTCCTTCTCAGCTCTACGCACCATCCTAAGCCTTGCCTCTCCCACACTCAGGATCCAAAGACAACGGCACCAGGGACTGCTCACACACTAAAGGCACCAGGACAAAAGGCTCACCAGCTTGGCCTTTGCATTCCCGCTGACAGCTCCACAGCTTGAACCCAGAGAACTGCCTGCTGCCAACAGCCTTTCCAATCACTCTGAGCACCTCATGACAAGGAGTGTGGGGAATGAATCTCCAGCAGCCTCCTGCCCCAGGCTGTCCCCCGGGAGCAGCCCTGCTCCAGGCCGTGACTGCCACCTGCACAGCCAAAGGACCCAGAGCCGGTGTTACACACCACGGCTGTGCCTGGCACAGAGACACCAGTGGCCACACAAGTGGCCATGGCACTGTCCACACACAGTCCCTGCTGCTGCTCCCCCAGCCGCTGGCACCAACTCCCAGCCACCCACTCCTAAAGCCACGGGGCCCACTGGGACACTGCGGGGGCTCGTGGAAGCCAGCGGCCATTGTGACACAGCGGGGCTGCACAGAGCCCACGGTGCTTTGTGACCCGTGGCTCCCAGGAGAGCCTTTGTGATGCTGGGGAACTACAAGGAAGCCTGGCTCCTCTGTGACACCACCACAGAAGCTCAGGGGAGCCCTGGAGACCGTGCTGATGCTATTGAACCTGATGCAACCCTGCCTCCTCTGTGACACCACAGAACCTCTGGGAGCCCTGGAGACCGTGCTGATGCTATGGAACCTGATGCAACCCTGCCTCCTCTGTGACACCACAGAACCTCTGGGAGCCCTGGAGACCGTGCTGATGCTATGGAACCTGATGCAACCCTGCCTCCACTGTGACACCACAGAAGCTCAGGGAGCCCTGGAGACTGTGGTGATGCTATGGAACCTGATGCAACCCTGCCTCCACTGTGACACCACAGAACCTCTGGGAGCCCTGGAGACCGTGCTGATGCTATGGAACCTGATGCAACCCTGCCTCCACTGTGACACCACAGAAGCTCGGGGAGCTCTGCAGACCGTGGGGATGCTGGCGAAGCTGACGGAACCCTGGGCACCACAGTGACGCTATGGAACCTGGTGGAACCGAGGGGCCACAGTGACACTGTGGGGCCTTTTGGAAGCAACAGGACCCTGGTGGGAAGCCACGGGATGATTAATCCTGCACGAACCTGCTCCAGGTGGGCTCCTCTCTCCCGGCTTCCACAGGTGCTGCTAGGATCCCACTCCGGCACTGGCTTGGCACGGGCTGACGGCTTCCTTTGGCAATGGCTCTGCTCCAGGATGGCATGCTGCAGAGAATGCAGGTAGATTTTGTGCTCACTCCTGGCATGCAGCTGGACAATAAAGCCTGATCCAGCCCCCCCTCAGCATATGTCCGGCTCTGGCATTGGGGCGGGGCAACTTTGGGAGCAGCCCCAGCCCTGCTCCTGCTCCCGGCTGGGCACCCAGCTGCTGGGACACAGGTGTGTCCTGATGCCACCGTCTACTCCTTTGAGAAGGGGAGGACAGAGTGCATCAGGGAGTTTGGTGTGGCTTACATGCGGCAAGGAGAAGGTGCAGCCCCAAACTGGCTTTCACTTCTAGAACCTTTTGCTATTGCGGGAGCAGCTGCTGGAGCTTTTCAACCGAGCTGCAAGAGTGAAAAGTGTGATGGCATGTCTATCTGAGAAGGAAGGTTCGGTGCCGCAGCCTGTTGTGCACAATTTATATGCTGATAAGAGAAGGGGGTGCTTTTGCAACGTTTTCCTTCCTGACACTTCTGTCTCTGTGAGCTTTAGCTGCTTGGACTCAGGGATACCGAAGGTATGTGAAAGTGACTGGGATGCGAGAATCATGTTGCACAGGGAACAGGGAAGGTCAGCAAATGTTTCCTGTCCTGGCACATCTCTCAGTCTGAACTGCAGCTGCAGATGCTTCACTTCCGCCAAGGACTCTGCCACCTTGAGAGAAGGATGCGCTCTATGGAGTTGAGAAAGAAAGTGCGTCTCACTAGCTTCTTTCCTCTACTTCATAGACAGCAAAGGGGCTATGAAAGGCAGCACTGGCTTTTTGTTCTAGGACTTCTTCTTTACAAGCAGCTGCTGGATGTTTGGAAGGGGGTTTGGGATATGCAAAAATGAGAGGCTAAGATGGTAAGAGGGTAAGATGGAAGTCATCTGGCAAAAGCAGAGCTCACAAAAGGGCCAGCTGAGAAAGCTCTTGCTGCCTACAACTTCAACTGCACCCCTCAAAGCAGCAGCACACACGCTGCTCTCGGCACTTTCCTTCTCAGCTCTACGCACCATCCTAAGCCTTGCCTCTCCCACACTCAGGATCCAAAGACAACGGCACCAGGGACTGCTCACACACTAAAGGCACCAGGACAAAAGGCTCACCAGCTTGGCCTTTGCATTCCCGCTGACAGCTCCACAGCTTGAACCCAGAGAACTGCCTGCTGCCAACAGCCTTTCCAATCACTCTGAGCACCTCATGACAAGGAGTGTGGGGAATGAATCTCCAGCAGCCTCCTGCCCCAGGCTGTCCCCCGGGAGCAGCCCTGCTCCAGGCCGTGACTGCCACCTGCACAGCCAAAGGACCCAGAGCCGGTGTTACACACCACGGCTGTGCCTGGCACAGAGACACCAGTGGCCACACAAGTGGCCATGGCACTGTCCACACACAGTCCCTGCTGCTGCTCCCCCAGCCGCTGGCACCAACTCCCAGCCACCCACTCCTAAAGCCACGGGGCCCACTGGGACACTGCGGGGGCTCGTGGAAGCCAGCGGCCATTGTGACACAGCGGGGCTGCACAGAGCCCACGGTGCTTTGTGACCCGTGGCTCCCAGGAGAGCCTTTGTGATGCTGGGGAACTACAAGGAAGCCTGGCTCCTCTGTGACACCACCACAGAAGCTCAGGGGAGCCCTGGAGACCGTGCTGATGCTATTGAACCTGATGCAACCCTGCCTCCTCTGTGACACCACAGAACCTCTGGGAGCCCTGGAGACCGTGCTGATGCTATGGAACCTGATGCAACCCTGCCTCCTCTGTGACACCACAGAACCTCTGGGAGCCCTGGAGACCGTGCTGATGCTATGGAACCTGATGCAACCCTGCCTCCACTGTGACACCACAGAAGCTCAGGGAGCCCTGGAGACTGTGGTGATGCTATGGAACCTGATGCAACCCTGCCTCCACTGTGACACCACAGAACCTCTGGGAGCCCTGGAGACCGTGCTGATGCTATGGAACCTGATGCAACCCTGCCTCCACTGTGACACCACAGAAGCTCGGGGAGCTCTGCAGACCGTGGGGATGCTGGCGAAGCTGACGGAACCCTGGGCACCACAGTGACGCTATGGAACCTGGTGGAACCGAGGGGCCACAGTGACACTGTGGGGCCTTTTGGAAGCAACAGGACCCTGGTGGGAAGCCACGGGATGATTAATCCTGCACGAACCTGCTCCAGGTGGGCTCCTCTCTCCCGGCTTCCACAGGTGCTGCTAGGATCCCACTCCGGCACTGGCTTGGCACGGGCTGACGGCTTCCTTTGGCAATGGCTCTGCTCCAGGATGGCATGCTGCAGAGAATGCAGGTAGATTTTGTGCTCACTCCTGGCATGCAGCTGGACAATAAAGCCTGATCCAGCCCCCCCTCAGCATATGTCCGGCTCTGGCATTGGGGCGGGGCAACTTTGGGAGCAGCCCCAGCCCTGCTCCTGCTCCCGGCTGGGCACCCAGCTGCTGGGACACAGGTGTGTCCTGATGCCACCGTCTACTCCTTTGAGAAGGGGAGGACAGAGTGCATCAGGGAGTTTGGTGTGGCTTACATGCGGCAAGGAGAAGGTGCAGCCCCAAACTGGCTTTCACTTCTAGAACCTTTTGCTATTGCGGGAGCAGCTGCTGGAGCTTTTCAACCGAGCTGCAAGAGTGAAAAGTGTGATGGCATGTCTATCTGAGAAGGAAGGTTCGGTGCCGCAGCCTGTTGTGCACAATTTATATGCTGATAAGAGAAGGGGGTGCTTTTGCAACGTTTTCCTTCCTGACACTTCTGTCTCTGTGAGCTTTAGCTGCTTGGACTCAGGGATACCGAAGGTATGTGAAAGTGACTGGGATGCGAGAATCATGTTGCACAGGGAACAGGGAAGGTCAGCAAATGTTTCCTGTCCTGGCACATCTCTCAGTCTGAACTGCAGCTGCAGATGCTTCACTTCCGCCAAGGACTCTGCCACCTTGAGAGAAGGATGCGCTCTATGGAGTTGAGAAAGAAAGTGCGTCTCACTAGCTTCTTTCCTCTACTTCATAGACAGCAAAGGGGCTATGAAAGGCAGCACTGGCTTTTTGTTCTAGGACTTCTTCTTTACAAGCAGCTGCTGGATGTTTGGAAGGGGGTTTGGGATATGCAAAAATGAGAGGCTAAGATGGTAAGAGGGTAAGATGGAAGTCATCTGGCAAAAGCAGAGCTCACAAAAGGGCCAGCTGAGAAAGCTCTTGCTGCCTACAACTTCAACTGCACCCCTCAAAGCAGCAGCACACACGCTGCTCTCGGCACTTTCCTTCTCAGCTCTACGCACCATCCTAAGCCTTGCCTCTCCCACACTCAGGATCCAAAGACAACGGCACCAGGGACTGCTCACACACTAAAGGCACCAGGACAAAAGGCTCACCAGCTTGGCCTTTGCATTCCCGCTGACAGCTCCACAGCTTGAACCCAGAGAACTGCCTGCTGCCAACAGCCTTTCCAATCACTCTGAGCACCTCATGACAAGGAGTGTGGGGAATGAATCTCCAGCAGCCTCCTGCCCCAGGCTGTCCCCCGGGAGCAGCCCTGCTCCAGGCCGTGACTGCCACCTGCACAGCCAAAGGACCCAGAGCCGGTGTTACACACCACGGCTGTGCCTGGCACAGAGACACCAGTGGCCACACAAGTGGCCATGGCACTGTCCACACACAGTCCCTGCTGCTGCTCCCCCAGCCGCTGGCACCAACTCCCAGCCACCCACTCCTAAAGCCACGGGGCCCACTGGGACACTGCGGGGGCTCGTGGAAGCCAGCGGCCATTGTGACACAGCGGGGCTGCACAGAGCCCACGGTGCTTTGTGACCCGTGGCTCCCAGGAGAGCCTTTGTGATGCTGGGGAACTACAAGGAAGCCTGGCTCCTCTGTGACACCACCACAGAAGCTCAGGGGAGCCCTGGAGACCGTGCTGATGCTATTGAACCTGATGCAACCCTGCCTCCTCTGTGACACCACAGAAGCTCTTGGAGCCCTGGAGACCGTGGTGATGCTATGGAACCTGATGCAACCCTGCCTCCTCTGTGACACCACAGAACCTCTGGGAGCCCTGGAGACCGTGCTGATGCTATGGAACCTGATGCAACCCTGCCTCCACTGTGACACCACAGAAGCTCAGGGAGCCCTGGAGACTGTGGTGATGCTATGGAACCTGATGCAACCCTGCCTCCACTGTGACACCACAGAACCTCTGGGAGCCCTGGAGACCGTGCTGATGCTATGGAACCTGATGCAACCCTGCCTCCACTGTGACACCACAGAAGCTCGGGGAGCTCTGCAGACCGTGGGGATGCTGGCGAAGCTGACGGAACCCTGGGCACCACAGTGACGCTATGGAACCTGGTGGAACCGAGGGGCCACAGTGACACTGTGGGGCCTTTTGGAAGCAACAGGACCCTGGTGGGAAGCCACGGGATGATTAATCCTGCACGAACCTGCTCCAGGTGGGCTCCTCTCTCCCGGCTTCCACAGGTGCTGCTAGGATCCCACTCCGGCACTGGCTTGGCACGGGCTGACGGCTTCCTTTGGCAATGGCTCTGCTCCAGGATGGCATGCTGCAGAGAATGCAGGTAGATTTTGTGCTCACTCCTGGCATGCAGCTGGACAATAAAGCCTGATCCAGCCCCCCCTCAGCATATGTCCGGCTCTGGCATTGGGGCGGGGCAACTTTGGGAGCAGCCCCAGCCCTGCTCCTGCTCCCGGCTGGGCACCCAGCTGCTGGGACACAGGTGTGTCCTGATGCCACCGTCTACTCCTTTGAGAAGGGGAGGACAGAGTGCATCAGGGAGTTTGGTGTGGCTTACATGCGGCAAGGAGAAGGTGCAGCCCCAAACTGGCTTTCACTTCTAGAACCTTTTGCTATTGCGGGAGCAGCTGCTGGAGCTTTTCAACCGAGCTGCAAGAGTGAAAAGTGTGATGGCATGTCTATCTGAGAAGGAAGGTTCGGTGCCGCAGCCTGTTGTGCACAATTTATATGCTGATAAGAGAAGGGGGTGCTTTTGGAACGTTTTCCTTCCTGACACTTCTGTCTCTGTGAGCTTTAGCTGCTTGGACTCAGGGATACCGAAGGTATGTGAAAGTGACTGGGATGCGAGAATCATGTTGCACAGGGAACAGGGAAGGTCAGCAAATGTTTCCTGTCCTGGCACATCTCTCAGTCTGAACTGCAGCTGCAGATGCTTCACTTCCGCCAAGGACTCTGCCACCTTGAGAGAAGGATGCGCTCTATGGAGTTGAGAAAGAAAGTGCGTCTCACTAGCTTCTTTCCTCTACTTCATAGACAGCAAAGGGGCTATGAAAGGCAGCACTGGCTTTTTGTTCTAGGACTTCTTCTTTACAAGCAGCTGCTGGATGTTTGGAAGGGGGTTTGGGATATGCAAAAATGAGAGGCTAAGATGGTAAGAGGGTAAGATGGAAGTCATCTGGCAAAAGCAGAGCTCACAAAAGGGCCAGCTGAGAAAGCTCTTGCTGCCTACAACTTCAACTGCACCCCTCAAAGCAGCAGCACACACGCTGCTCTCGGCACTTTCCTTCTCAGCTCTACGCACCATCCTAAGCCTTGCCTCTCCCACACTCAGGATCCAAAGACAACGGCACCAGGGACTGCTCACACACTAAAGGCACCAGGACAAAAGGCTCACCAGCTTGGCCTTTGCATTCCCGCTGACAGCTCCACAGCTTGAACCCAGAGAACTGCCTGCTGCCAACAGCCTTTCCAATCACTCTGAGCACCTCATGACAAGGAGTGTGGGGAATGAATCTCCAGCAGCCTCCTGCCCCAGGCTGTCCCCCGGGAGCAGCCCTGCTCCAGGCCGTGACTGCCACCTGCACAGCCAAAGGACCCAGAGCCGGTGTTACACACCACGGCTGTGCCTGGCACAGAGACACCAGTGGCCACACAAGTGGCCATGGCACTGTCCACACACAGTCCCTGCTGCTGCTCCCCCAGCCGCTGGCACCAACTCCCAGCCACCCACTCCTAAAGCCACGGGGCCCACTGGGACACTGCGGGGGCTCGTGGAAGCCAGCGGCCATTGTGACACAGCGGGGCTGCACAGAGCCCACGGTGCTTTGTGACCCGTGGCTCCCAGGAGAGCCTTTGTGATGCTGGGGAACTACAAGGAAGCCTGGCTCCTCTGTGACACCACCACAGAAGCTCAGGGGAGCCCTGGAGACCGTGCTGATGCTATTGAACCTGATGCAACCCTGCCTCCTCTGTGACACCACAGAAGCTCTTGGAGCCCTGGAGACCGTGGTGATGCTATGGAACCTGATGCAACCCTGCCTCCTCTGTGACACCACAGAACCTCTGGGAGCCCTGGAGACCGTGCTGATGCTATGGAACCTGATGCAACCCTGCCTCCACTGTGACACCACAGAAGCTCAGGGAGCCCTGGAGACTGTGGTGATGCTATGGAACCTGATGCAACCCTGCCTCCACTGTGACACCACAGAACCTCTGGGAGCCCTGGAGACCGTGCTGATGCTATGGAACCTGATGCAACCCTGCCTCCACTGTGACACCACAGAAGCTCGGGGAGCTCTGCAGACCGTGGGGATGCTGGCGAAGCTGACGGAACCCTGGGCACCACAGTGACGCTATGGAACCTGGTGGAACCGAGGGGCCACAGTGACACTGTGGGGCCTTTTGGAAGCAACAGGACCCTGGTGGGAAGCCACGGGATGATTAATCCTGCACGAACCTGCTCCAGGTGGGCTCCTCTCTCCCGGCTTCCACAGGTGCTGCTAGGATCCCACTCCGGCACTGGCTTGGCACGGGCTCACGGCTTCCTTTGGCAATGGCTCTGCTCCAGGATGGCATGCTGCAGAGAATGCAGGTAGATTTTTTGCTCACTCCTGGCATGCAGCTGGACAATAAAGCCTGATCCAGCCCCCCCTCAGCATATGTCCGGCTCTGGCATTGGGGCGGGGCAACTTTGGGAGCAGCCCCAGCCCTGCTCCTGCTCCCGGCTGGGCACCCAGCTGCTGGGACACAGGTGTGTCCTGATGCCACCGTCTACTCCTTTGAGAAGGGGAGGACAGAGTGCATCAGGGAGTTTGGTGTGGCTTACATGCGGCAAGGAGAAGGTGCAGCCCCAAACTGGCTTTCACTTCTAGAACCTTTTGCTATTGCGGGAGCAGCTGCTGGAGCTTTTCAACCGAGCTGCAAGAGTGAAAAGTGTGATGGCATGTCTATCTGAGAAGGAAGGTTCGGTGCCGCAGCCTGTTGTGCACAATTTATATGCTGATAAGAGAAGGGGGTGCTTTTGGAACGTTTTCCTTCCTGACACTTCTGTCTCTGTGAGCTTTAGCTGCTTGGACTCAGGGATACCGAAGGTATGTGAAAGTGACTGGGATGCGAGAATCATGTTGCACAGGGAACAGGGAAGGTCAGCAAATGTTTCCTGTCCTGGCACATCTCTCAGTCTGAACTGCAGCTGCAGATGCTTCACTTCCGCCAAGGACTCTGCCACCTTGAGAGAAGGATGCGCTCTATGGAGTTGAGAAAGAAAGTGCGTCTCACTAGCTTCTTTCCTCTACTTCATAGACAGCAAAGGGGCTATGAAAGGCAGCACTGGCTTTTTGTTCTAGGACTTCTTCTTTACAAGCAGCTGCTGGATGTTTGGAAGGGGGTTTGGGATATGCAAAAATGAGAGGCTAAGATGGTAAGAGGGTAAGATGGAAGTCATCTGGCAAAAGCAGAGCTCACAAAAGGGCCAGCTGAGAAAGCTCTTGCTGCCTACAACTTCAACTGCACCCCTCAAAGCAGCAGCACACACGCTGCTCTCGGCACTTTCCTTCTCAGCTCTACGCACCATCCTAAGCCTTGCCTCTCCCACACTCAGGATCCAAAGACAACGGCACCAGGGACTGCTCACACACTAAAGGCACCAGGACAAAAGGCTCACCAGCTTGGCCTTTGCATTCCCGCTGACAGCTCCACAGCTTGAACCCAGAGAACTGCCTGCTGCCAACAGCCTTTCCAATCACTCTGAGCACCTCATGACAAGGAGTGTGGGGAATGAATCTCCAGCAGCCTCCTGCCCCAGGCTGTCCCCCGGGAGCAGCCCTGCTCCAGGCCGTGACTGCCACCTGCACAGCCAAAGGACCCAGAGCCGGTGTTACACACCACGGCTGTGCCTGGCACAGAGACACCAGTGGCCACACAAGTGGCCATGGCACTGTCCACACACAGTCCCTGCTGCTGCTCCCCCAGCCGCTGGCACCAACTCCCAGCCACCCACTCCTAAAGCCACGGGGCCCACTGGGACACTGCGGGGGCTCGTGGAAGCCAGCGGCCATTGTGACACAGCGGGGCTGCACAGAGCCCACGGTGCTTTGTGACCCGTGGCTCCCAGGAGAGCCTTTGTGATGCTGGGGAACTACAAGGAAGCCTGGCTCCTCTGTGACACCACCACAGAAGCTCAGGGGAGCCCTGGAGACCGTGCTGATGCTATTGAACCTGATGCAACCCTGCCTCCTCTGTGACACCACAGAAGCTCTTGGAGCCCTGGAGACCGTGGTGATGCTATGGAACCTGATGCAACCCTGCCTCCTCTGTGACACCACAGAACCTCTGGGAGCCCTGGAGACCGTGCTGATGCTATGGAACCTGATGCAACCCTGCCTCCACTGTGACACCACAGAAGCTCAGGGAGCCCTGGGGACTGTGGTGATGCTATGGAACCTGATGCAACCCTGCCTCCACTGTGACACCACAGAACCTCAGGGAGCCCTGGAGACCGTGCTGATGCTATGGAACCTGATGCAACCCTGCCTCCACTGTGACACCACAGAAGCTCGGGGAGCTCTGCAGACCGTGGGGATGCTGGCGAAGCTGACGGAACCCTGGGCACCACAGTGACGCTATGGAACCTGGTGGAACCGAGGGGCCACAGTGACACTGTGGGGCCTTTTGGAAGCAACAGGACCCTGGTGGGAAGCCACGGGATGATTAATCCTGCACGAACCTGCTCCAGGTGGGCTCCTCTCTCCCGGCTTCCACAGGTGCTGCTAGGATCCCACTCCGGCACTGGCTTGGCACGGGCTCACGGCTTCCTTTGGCAATGGCTCTGCTCCAGGATGGCATGCTGCAGAGAATGCAGGTAGATTTTGTGCTCACTCCTGGCATGCAGCTGGACAATAAAGCCTGATCCAGCCCCCCCTCAGCATATGTCCGGCTCTGGCATTGGGGCGGGGCAACTTTGGGAGCAGCCCCAGCCCTGCTCCTGCTCCCGGCTGGGCACCCAGCTGCTGGGACACAGGTGTGTCCTGATGCCACCGTCTACTCCTTTGAGAAGGGGAGGACAGAGTGCATCAGGGAGTTTGGTGTGGCTTACATGCGGCAAGGAGAAGGTGCAGCCCCAAACTGGCTTTCACTTCTAGAACCTTTTGCTATTGCGGGAGCAGCTGCTGGAGCTTTTCAACCGAGCTGCAAGAGTGAAAAGTGTGATGGCATGTCTATCTGAGAAGGAAGGTTCGGTGCCGCAGCCTGTTGTGCACAATTTATATGCTGATAAGAGAAGGGGGTGCTTTTGGAACGTTTTCCTTCCTGACACTTCTGTCTCTGTGAGCTTTAGCTGCTTGGACTCAGGGATACCGAAGGTGTGTGAAAGTGACTGGGATGCGAGAATCATGTTGCACAGGGAACAGGGAAGGTCAGCAAATGTTTCCTGTCCTGGCACATCTCTCAGTCTGAACTGCAGCTGCAGATGCTTCACTTCCGCCAAGGACTCTGCCACCTTGAGAGAAGGATGCGCTCTATGGAGTTGAGAAAGAAAGTGCGTCTCACTAGCTTCTTTCCTCTACTTCATAGACAGCAAAGGGGCTATGAAAGGCAGCACTGGCTTTTTGTTCTAGGACTTCTTCTTTACAAGCAGCTGCTGGATGTTTGGAAGGGGGTTTGGGATATGCAAAAATGAGAGGCTAAGATGGTAAGAGGGTAAGATGGAAGTCATCTGGCAAAAGCAGAGCTCACAAAAGGGCCAGCTGAGAAAGCTCTTGCTGCCTACAACTTCAACTGCACCCCTCAAAGCAGCAGCACACACGCTGCTCTCGGCACTTTCCTTCTCAGCTCTACGCACCATCCTAAGCCTTGCCTCTCCCACACTCAGGATCCAAAGACAACGGCACCAGGGACTGCTCACACACTAAAGGCACCAGGACAAAAGGCTCACCAGCTTGGCCTTTGCATTCCCGCTGACAGCTCCACAGCTTGAAC
This sequence comes from Aphelocoma coerulescens, assembly GCF_041296385.1. Classification (NCBI taxonomy): domain Eukaryota; kingdom Metazoa; phylum Chordata; class Aves; order Passeriformes; family Corvidae; genus Aphelocoma; species Aphelocoma coerulescens. Next base: position 72,277 of record NW_027183507.1, on the reverse strand, counting down.
CCAGAGAACTGCCTGCTGCCAACAGCCTTTCCAATCACTCTGAGCACCTCATGACAAGGAGTGTGGGGAATGAATCTCCAGCAGCCTCCTGCCCCAGGCTGTCCCCCGGGAGCAGCCCTGCTCCAGGCCGTGACTGCCACCTGCACAGCCAAAGGACCCAGAGCCGGTGTTACACACCACGGCTGTGCCTGGCACAGAGACACCAGTGGCCACACAAGTGGCCATGGCACTGTCCACACACAGTCCCTGCTGCTGCTCCCCCAGCCGCTGGCACCAACTCCCAGCCACCCACTCCTAAAGCCACGGGGCCCACTGGGACACTGCGGGGGCTCGTGGAAGCCAGCGGCCATTGTGACACAGCGGGGCTGCACAGAGCCCACGGTGCTTTGTGACCCGTGGCTCCCAGGAGAGCCTTTGTGATGCTGGGGAACTACAAGGAAGCCTGGCTCCTCTGTGACACCACCACAGAAGCTCAGGGGAGCCCTGGAGACCGTGCTGATGCTATTGAACCTGATGCAACCCTGCCTCCTCTGTGACACCACAGAAGCTCTTGGAGCCCTGGAGACCGTGGTGATGCTATGGAACCTGATGCAACCCTGCCTCCTCTGTGACACCACAGAACCTCTGGGAGCCCTGGAGACCGTGCTGATGCTATGGAACCTGATGCAACCCTGCCTCCACTGTGACACCACAGAAGCTCAGGGAGCCCTGGAGACTGTGGTGATGCTATGGAACCTGATGCAACCCTGCCTCCACTGTGACACCACAGAACCTCTGGGAGCCCTGGAGACCGTGCTGATGCTATGGAACCTGATGCAACCCTGCCTCCACTGTGACACCACAGAAGCTCGGGGAGCTCTGCAGACCGTGGGGATGCTGGCGAAGCTGACGGAACCCTGGGCACCACAGTGACGCTATGGAACCTGGTGGAACCGAGGGGCCACAGTGACACTGTGGGGCCTTTTGGAAGCAACAGGACCCTGGTGGGAAGCCACGGGATGATTAATCCTGCACGAACCTGCTCCAGGTGGGCTCCTCTCTCCCGGCTTCCACAGGTGCTGCTAGGATCCCACTCCGGCACTGGCTTGGCACGGGCTGACGGCTTCCTTTGGCAATGGCTCTGCTCCAGGATGGCATGCTGCAGAGAATGCAGGTAGATTTTTTGCTCACTCCTGGCATGCAGCTGGACAATAAAGCCTGATCCAGCCCCCCCTCAGCATATGTCCGGCTCTGGCATTGGGGCGGGGCAACTTTGGGAGCAGCCCCAGCCCTGCTCCTGCTCCCGGCTGGGCACCCAGCTGCTGGGACACAGGTGTGTCCTGATGCCACCGTCTACTCCTTTGAGAAGGGGAGGACAGAGTGCATCAGGGAGTTTGGTGTGGCTTACATGCGGCAAGGAGAAGGTGCAGCCCCAAACTGGCTTTCACTTCTAGAACCTTTTGCTATTGCGGGAGCAGCTGCTGGAGCTTTTCAACCGAGCTGCAAGAGTGAAAAGTGTGATGGCATGTCTATCTGAGAAGGAAGGTTCGGTGCCGCAGCCTGTTGTGCACAATTTATATGCTGATAAGAGAAGGGGGTGCTTTTGCAACGTTTTCCTTCCTGACACTTCTGTCTCTGTGAGCTTTAGCTGCTTGGACTCAGGGATACCGAAGGTATGTGAAAGTGACTGGGATGCGAGAATCATGTTGCACAGGGAACAGGGAAGGTCAGCAAATGTTTCCTGTCCTGGCACATCTCTCAGTCTGAACTGCAGCTGCAGATGCTTCACTTCCGCCAAGGACTCTGCCACCTTGAGAGAAGGATGCGCTCTATGGAGTTGAGAAAGAAAGTGCGTCTCACTAGCTTCTTTCCTCTACTTCATAGACAGCAAAGGGGCTATGAAAGGCAGCACTGGCTTTTTGTTCTAGGACTTCTTCTTTACAAGCAGCTGCTGGATGTTTGGAAGAGGGTTTGGGATATGCAAAAATGAGAGGCTAAGATGGTAAGAGGGTAAGATGGAAGTCATCTGGCAAAAGCAGAGCTCACAAAAGGGCCAGCTGAGAAAGCTCTTGCTGCCTACAACTTCAACTGCACCCCTCAAAGCAGCAGCACACACGCTGCTCTCGGCACTTTCCTTCTCAGCTCTACGCACCATCCTAAGCCTTGCCTCTCCCACACTCAGGATCCAAAGACAACGGCACCAGGGACTGCTCACACACTAAAGGCACCAGGACAAAAGGCTCACCAGCTTGGCCTTTGCATTCCCGCTGACAGCTCCACAGCTTGAACCCAGAGAACTGCCTGCTGCCAACAGCCTTTCCAATCACTCTGAGCACCTCATGACAAGGAGTGTGGGGAATGAATCTCCAGCAGCCTCCTGCCCCAGGCTGTCCCCCGGGAGCAGCCCTGCTCCAGGCCGTGACTGCCACCTGCACAGCCAAAGGACCCAGAGCCGGTGTTACACACCACGGCTGTGCCTGGCACAGAGACACCAGTGGCCACACAAGTGGCCATGGCACTGTCCACACACAGTCCCTGCTGCTGCTCCCCCAGCCGCTGGCACCAACTCCCAGCCACCCACTCCTAAAGCTACGGGGCCCACTGGGACACTGCGGGGGCTCGTGGAAGCCAGCGGCCATTGTGACACAGCGGGGCCGCACAGAGCCCACGGTGCTTTGTGACCCGTGGCTCCCAGGAGAGCCTTTGTGATGCTGGGGAACTACAAGGAAGCCTGGCTCCTCTGTGACACCACCACAGAAGCTCAGGGGAGCCCTGGAGACCGTGGTGATGCTATGGAACCTGATGCAACCCTGCCTCCTCTGTGACACCACAGAACCTCTGGGAGCCCTGGAGACCGTGCTGATGCTATGGAACCTGATGCAACCCTGCCTCCACTGTGACACCACAGAAGCTCAGGGAGCCCTGGAGACTGTGGTGATGCTATGGAACCTGATGCAACCCTGCCTCCACTGTGACACCACAGAACCTCTGGGAGCCCTGGAGACCGTGCTGATGCTATGGAACCTGATGCAACCCTGCCTCCACTGTGACACCACAGAAGCTCGGGGAGCTCTGCAGACCGTGGGGATGCTGGCGAAGCTGACGGAACCCTGGGCACCACAGTGACGCTATGGAACCTGGTGGAACCGAGGGGCCACAGTGACACTGTGGGGCCTTTTGGAAGCAACAGGACCCTGGTGGGAAGCCACGGGATGATTAATCCTGCACGAACCTGCTCCAGGTGGGCTCCTCTCTCCCGGCTTCCACAGGTGCTGCTAGGATCCCACTCCGGCACTGGCTTGGCACGGGCTGACGGCTTCCTTTGGCAATGGCTCTGCTCCAGGATGGCATGCTGCAGAGAATGCAGGTAGATTTTGTGCTCACTCCTGGCATGCAGCTGGACAATAAAGCCTGATCCAGCCCCCCCTCAGCATATGTCCGGCTCTGGCATTGGGGCGGGGCAACTTTGGGAGCAGCCCCAGCCCTGCTCCTGCTCCCGGCTGGGCACCCAGCTGCTGGGACACAGGTGTGTCCTGATGCCACCGTCTACTCCTTTGAGAAGGGGAGGACAGAGTGCATCAGGGAGTTTGGTGTGGCTTACATGCGGCAAGGAGAAGGTGCAGCCCCAAACTGGCTTTCACTTCTAGAACCTTTTGCTATTGCGGGAGCAGCTGCTGGAGCTTTTCAACCGAGCTGCAAGAGTGAAAAGTGTGATGGCATGTCTATCTGAGAAGGAAGGTTCGGTGCCGCAGCCTGTTGTGCACAATTTATATGCTGATAAGAGAAGGGGGTGCTTTTGCAACGTTTTCCTTCCTGACACTTCTGTCTCTGTGAGCTTTAGCTGCTTGGACTCAGGGATACCGAAGGTATGTGAAAGTGACTGGGATGCGAGAATCATGTTGCACAGGGAACAGGGAAGGTCAGCAAATGTTTCCTGTCCTGGCACATCTCTCAGTCTGAACTGCAGCTGCAGATGCTTCACTTCCGCCAAGGACTCTGCCACCTTGAGAGAAGGATGCGCTCTATGGAGTTGAGAAAGAAAGTGCGTCTCACTAGCTTCTTTCCTCTACTTCATAGACAGCAAAGGGGCTATGAAAGGCAGCACTGGCTTTTTGTTCTAGGACTTCTTCTTTACAAGCAGCTGCTGGATGTTTGGAAGGGGGTTTGGGATATGCAAAAATGAGAGGCTAAGATGGTAAGAGGGTAAGATGGAAGTCATCTGGCAAAAGCAGAGCTCACAAAAGGGCCAGCTGAGAAAGCTCTTGCTGCCTACAACTTCAACTGCACCCCTCAAAGCAGCAGCACACATGCTGCTCTCGGCACTTTCCTTCTCAGCTCTACGCACCATCCTAAGCCTTGCCTCTCCCACACTCAGGATCCAAAGACAACGGCACCAGGGACTGCTCACACACTAAAGGCACCAGGACAAAAGGCTCACCAGCTTGGCCTTTGCATTCCCGCTGACAGCTCCACAGCTTGAACCCAGAGAACTGCCTGCTGCCAACAGCCTTTCCAATCACTCTGAGCACCTCATGACAAGGAGTGTGGGGAATGAATCTCCAGCAGCCTCCTGCCCCAGGCTGTCCCCCGGGAGCAGCCCTGCTCCAGGCCGTGACTGCCACCTGCACAGCCAAAGGACCCAGAGCCGGTGTTACACACCACGGCTGTGCCTGGCACAGAGACACCAGTGGCCACACAAGTGGCCATGGCACTGTCCACACACAGTCCCTGCTGCTGCTCCCCCAGCCGCTGGCACCAACTCCCAGCCACCCACTCCTAAAGCCACGGGGCCCACTGGGACACTGCGGGGGCTCGTGGAAGCCAGCGGCCATTGTGACACAGCGGGGCTGCACAGAGCCCACGGTGCTTTGTGACCCGTGGCTCCCAGGAGAGCCTTTGTTGTTGGGGAAGATGAAACAGGAAAGCCTTATAAATATGATTGCCTCACAAAAGATTCTGGGAATATGAAAACTGTGAGCGACATCGAAATGAAGGCCATCTTTGAGATATAGAGTCTTAGTTACTGAACAACTGGAAAACAATGGTATAGCCGGCTGAAGGTAATCCCCTCTTGATTGAACAATACCCTCTGCTTGCAGACAGGTCCAAGGGTCAGAGCAGACCCTACTAGCTCAGCAGAAGGGGTCCAAAGAGTAGTTTTTAGAAGTTAAAATGTAACACTCTATGGTAATGTAAGAACTCTTATAGGCTGTATGTAAATGCTATAGGATTTGTACCTTGTATTAGATTGGCTACTGAGAATTAGAATATTCACTACAGAAGATGATTTATTGTATTGTAACAAGCTCCTCGCTCTCTTAACTCCTCTCCTCTTAGTAATGCTCTTCTCCTCTTAGTAACGCTCTTAGTAACTCTCTTAGTAGCTCTCTTAGTAATGCTCTTCTCCTCTTAGTAGCTCTCTTAGTAACTCTCTTGCTCTTCTTCTTCCTCTTAATTCAGCTCTCCTCTTAGTTTGTCTCTCTTGCTCTTTACACTCTTAGCTCTCAGCCTCTTGCTCTAGCTCTCTCGCTCACTCTCTCTCCCTCTCTTACACCTTGGGCCTGCTTGGAGCTGCAGCTGGCAGCTCTAAGCAGTGCCCCTGTACCCACGCCCTCTGCAATAAACTGCATGCTCCAAAGACCTGCTTATAGAGATCTCTCGTCGCCGTCCATCTCCAGCCGGGCCCGACCGAACCCACACCCTCATCACCATCATCGCCATCAATTTCGACAAACTGTCGCCCAAACGTGAGTGAAGGCCTGATTCAGCTTCTTCCACCTGTGAGAGACTTCGCCATGGACGGTAACTAAAAGACCAGTTATAGCCACCTGGAACGTGTCGTGAGCACGGCATACCGTTGCTGCGCAGCGTAAAAGCCGGAGCTCTATAACTCTGCCGAGGCAGCCCTCGAGCACGGGGAGCCGTTACTTCGTAGCAATTACCTGGAGCTCTCGGAGGGAGGAAATTGCCTGGCAGTCCTCGAGCACAGACGGCCACTGCTGCGCAGCGGTTACCTGGAGCTCTTTGAGGAAGTTTGCCGTGGTACCCCTCGAGCACGGACACGCTGCTAAGCAGTGCAGACCGGAGCTCTTAGGAGGGATCCAGCCGCGCGCCCGAGCACAGGCGGGTATTGCTCAGCACCGCCCGCGCTGGAGCTCTGAGTGGAGACACCTGCGAGGTCCCGAGCACGGAAAGCCGTTGCCAAGCGACGCCTGAAACCGGAGCTCTGAGGAGGGACCCGACAGCAGCGTCCTGAGCGCCGTGTGGAGAGCCTGGCCAGCCCCCCACGCCGGACTTCTGATTAAGGACCCTGCCCCCTGCGACATCTAGGTGAGTATCATACTGGTCAATAATGGGACAAACTCACTCTGCCCATGACAGACATCTCTATAAACAACTTAAGTACTTACTAAGCTCCGGTCCAAGTCAATTACCTAAACAGGAGCTAAAAAACCTCTTAGAATGGACTCTGATTAATTTCCCAAATGCTGACCGTTCAGCCGTCTTTACAAGAGACTTCTGGGACACAGTTCGGGTTAAACTCTTTAATAATATCTCCCGCCAGGATTGGGCTGCCGCGGAGCTGGTCCCGGCTTGCAGAGCGCTCGTGGAGCTGTTTGCTGCGAAGGCGCCGCCCGCAGCAGCCACCTCGCCGGGTCCCGCTCCTGCTGCGAGCCCGCCCCTTGCCGCCGCGAGCCTGCAACCGGGCACGGCCCCCGCCCCGCCGCCGGACCTCACGGCTCCGGTACCCGCGGTCCAGCTGTCTCGTGCCGCCCCGCCCCACCCCCCCGCGGTCCCTGCACCGGTCACCCCTGCCCCACCGGACTCCACCGCCCCCCCCACCGCCCCCGTCATCTCCACCCCCACGGTCCCGTTAGTCCCTGCTGTCCCGCCTCTCGCGGCTCCGGTAGCCGCGGTCCGACTGACTCGTGCCGCCCCGCCCCCCGCCCCCCGCCCCCGCTGTCCTGGCAGCCGTCACCCCTGTCCCACCGGACCCTACGACCCCCTCCACCGCTCCCCCCATCCCCGCCCCCCCCATCCCGTTCCTCCCTGCTGCCCCGGCTCCCGCGGTCCCCGCCCTCGGCTCCAGCGTCTTCGCGGCCCCGTCCCTCGCTCCTCCCACCCCGTCCGCCAGCGCCTTCGCGGCCCCGCCCCCCGCCGATAGCCCCGCGGGGCCAGCGGCTGCTCCCCAGCCACCTACGGGTCCTACCGCTCCCCTAGCCGCGCCTGTTATGGCTGTAGCCACCATCATAGCCGGCCCCCCGCAAAGCCAGGCGGCGACCCTTCTTCCAGCCCCCCAGGTCCCCCTCGCCGCCACCGACACGGCGCCGGTGGTGGTCAACGTCCCGTCCGCGTCCGTGGGACACGGAGCGCCCCAGCCCCGCCAGCCACCTGGTGCCGGCGCTGCAGCGCCTACACAGATGGCTGCTGCCTCTCCCGTGCCTGCCGCTGCTCCAGCCCCGTCTCCTGGCACCGCCGCGCCGGCAGCCACACCAGCCCAGCCTGCAAACTCCCAGCGGCAGCACGCCGCGGTCCAGCCGCCGACTGGCCCACCGTTCGCCATGGCCCCACCGCAACATACTCCCGCCGCCTCCACGCCGGCCCTCCCGCCTCCCGCAGCCCCGGGATCGTCTCCTGCCGACGGGACAGCCCTGCCACCTCCCGCTCTCCCCGACACACAGACAGCGGCCATCACAGTCCGCCACGTTGACCTGATGGCGTAACCCACGCACGCTCACACTTCTCCAACCACAGCACTGCTCACGGAACTAGCTCCGCCACCGCCCCCCACGGCTTTCACCTCGCCTTCAATAGAGCCACCCGCACCCCCTCGCCCGCTGCCGCGGAGCCGGTTGCTCGCGGCCCCCCCGCCTCCTCGCCCGCCACCGCGGAGATCGGCAGTGCCATCGCCGCCCCCGCCGGGGCCCTCCGGCACCGCACAGCTGTATCCCTCGGCTACCGCCGCCAAGCAACATCCCTCCGCGCAGCTCAGCCTCGCCTCACAAGCCGCAAACAGGGGGGGAACGGAGGGCAGTGGTGCAGCTCCAGTGGCAGGGAAGACGGAGAGCCGCTCTGCCCGAGCTGATGCTTTAAATCTAACACCAGGAAACCCTGAAAAGCAGCCAGATTTGTTTGCAATGAGCCCCAGAGTCCCGCCAGCGAGCGGCTGGGATCTTGCAACCCATAAGGAGAAAACGAGTTCTGAGAGTTTGTTAGCGCTACTTTCTGAATCAAAAAATCCTCCAAAGTGCTCAGATTATTCTCAATTAACAGATTGGCATGAAATAAGACTCCAAAGCTGTAAAGATGAAAGTCTATTAGCTAAGCCTGTGATAGCTAGCCAACAGCCTGACAGTCCCAAAACGTGGGTTCCCATCCCCACTCACGAAATTAAAGAACTAAGAAGGGCTGTAAGAGATAGTGGTATTTGCTCACCGTATCTTAAACAACTGCTAAAAAGTACCCTAAAAAGAACACATCAAACCCTAAAACGCATTTTAGATCAACAGAGAGGGGGAGAAGTCCAGGATACACCTCAAAGGAGGTTGAACAAGGCTTTGTATGTTTACAATTTTTTGAATAGCTCTGCAGAAGAGCCTGATCCCCCCATTTATAGACATTTTTTGAACAACAAAAAAGCAAAACTGAAAGAGCGCCCCCCAGTTTTGATTAAAAATCTAGACTCAGGAAAAATAGAAGGACCATACAATCTTATAATGTGGGGGAAGGGGTTTGCATGTGTTTCCACAGGTGAAGGAATCAAGTGGGTTCCAGCAAAAAACGTGAAGCCATACCTCGCATCAAAGCCTGCTGATGCCACCACACCAGCCAGTGACTCTGCAAGTGGAAGCCAGGAAGCAAGCACCCAGACCTGAACTGCGCAGAATCACCAGAAGAAAGTGATCTGCCAAAAACAGCTCAAGAAAAGAATGGAGTTTTCTCATTTGCGCGCGTGCATGTTGCTTTTATTCTTTTGTTTTAGTTTTTGTAGTGAAGCTTTACCTGTGAATCAACCAAAGACAAATGTCTGGGTTGCTTTAGCCAAATCCGCAGGCTCCGATACCATCTGTCTATCTGACACAAGCCCTGACAAACCTTTTTCAACCTGTTTAGTTGGAGTACCTCTTCCAGAAGGTTTTGATAATATTACTCTTGATAAGTATTGGCCATATGACGATCATCATGTATCTCCAACTCCCAGCCATAGACACCAAACTTATATTGATAATTCTAAAATTGATAAATCTGACCTTCAAGAGCTAGAAATCCTAGGTTCGTTAACTATGGATACCTGCTATTTCTTTCACTTTCAAGGAGAAAACGGTCCCCATTTAAATGTTACCCCATATCACCCAGCTTATAGCAATGTAACTTCTTGGTGTAGTCAAGTTAAGCTTCTTATATATGACGAACCTCATGCAGATCGTTTTAGCAAACTTCCTATTCGATTCCCCAGAGGAATTTGGCTCATCTGTGGAGACAGGGCCTGGCAAGGTATACCTTCAAAAATAGATGGTGGCCCTTGTGCTCTGGGACAACTTACAATTATTGCTCCCAGTGTCAAAGAGGTAATCAAAAAGAAAAGCAGAAAGATCAGATCTTCCTGGGGACATCAGTACGATAGTGACTGTGATAGTGACTTCCACCCTTGGAACTCTGGAAAATCAATTGTTGCAAGCATTTTTCTACCTCAGTTAAGCTCCTCAATTGCTTTAAAACAGTTAAACAAGTTGGGATGTTGGCTCAGCAAGGAGGTAAATGCCACCTCTACTATGATCAGTGATCTGTTAACCGATGAAGAGGCAGTCAGACATGCCACTTTACAAAATAGAGCTGCCGTTGATTATCTTTTATTAGCACATGGGCACGGCTGTGAAGATTTTGAAGGATTATGCTGTATGAACTTATCCGATCATTCTGTTTCCATTCACAAACAGCTACAAAACCTAAAGGATCTAGCTAACCAAATTAGAACAGATGACCCGTCTTGGCTGGACAGTTTGTTTGATGATTGGAGCTTTGCACCTTGGCTAAGGGAACTCTGTAAAATAGGCTTGATTATTCTAGTAGTAATAATTATAGTTTTAGTAGCAGTACCTTGTATGCTTCAGTGTGTGCAAAAAATAACGAGTAGGACTGTATCTAATATCTTAGTTGTTCATCAGAACGGGGGAGATGTTGGGGAAGATGAAACAGGAAAGCCTTATAAATATGATTGCCTAACAAAAGATTCTGGGAATATGAAAACTGTGAGCGACATCGAAATGAAGGCCATCTTTGAGATATAGAGTCTTAGTTACTGAACAACTGGAAAACAATGGTATAGCCGGCTGAAGGTAATCCCCTCTTGATTGAACAATACCCTCTGCTTGCAGACAGGTCCAAGGGTCAGAGCAGACCCTACTAGCTCAGCAGAAGGGGTCCAAAGAGTAGTTTTTAGAAGTTAAAATGTAACACTCTATGGTAATGTAAGAACTCTTATAGGCTGTATGTAAATGCTATAGGATTTGTACCTTGTATTAGATTGGCTACTGAGAATTAGAATATTCACTACAGAAGATGATTTATTGTATTGTAAAAAGCTCCTCGCTCTCTTAACTCCTCTCCTCTTAGTAATGCTCTTCTCCTCTTAGTAACGCTCTTAGTAACTCTCTTAGTAGCTCTCTTAGTAATGCTCTTCTCCTCTTAGTAGCTCTCTTAGTAACTCTCTTGCTCTTCTTCTTCCTCTTAATTCAGCTCTCCTCTTAGTTTGTCTCTCTTGCTCTTTACACTCTTAGCTCTCAGCCTCTTGCTCTAGCTCTCTCGCTCACTCTCTCTCCCTCTCTTACACCTTGGGCCTGCTTGGAGCTGCAGCTGGCAGCTCTAAGCAGTGCCCCTGTACCCACGCCCTCTGCAATAAACTGCATGCTCCAAAGACCTGCTTATAGAGATCTCTCGTCGCCGTCCATCTCCAGCCGGGCCCGACCGAACCCACACCCTCATCACCATCATCGCCATCAATTTCGACATTTGTGATGCTGGGGAACTACAAGGAAGCCTGGCTCCTCTGTGACACCACCACAGAAGCTCAGGGGAGCCCTGGAGACCGTGCTGATGCTATTGAACCTGATGCAACCCTGCCTCCTCTGTGACACCACAGAAGCTCTTGGAGCCCTGGAGACCGTGGTGATGCTATGGAACCTGATGCAACCCTGCCTCCTCTGTGACACCACAGAACCTCTGGGAGCCCTGGAGACCGTGCTGATGCTATGGAACCTGATGCAACCCTGCCTCCACTGTGACACCACAGAAGCTCAGGGAGCCCTGGAGACTGTGGTGATGCTATGGAACCTGATGCAACCCTGCCTCCACTGTGACACCACAGAACCTCTGGGAGCCCTGGAGACCGTGCTGATGCTATGGAACCTGATGCAACCCTGCCTCCACTGTGACACCACAGAAGCTCGGGGAGCTCTGCAGACCGTGGGGATGCTGGCGAAGCTGACGGAACCCTGGGCACCACAGTGACGCTATGGAACCTGGTGGAACCGAGGGGCCACAGTGACACTGTGGGGCCTTTTGGAAGCAACAGGACCCTGGTGGGAAGCCACGGGATGATTAATCCTGCACGAACCTGCTCCAGGTGGGCTCCTCTCTCCCGGCTTCCACAGGTGCTGCTAGGATCCCACTCCGGCACTGGCTTGGCACGGGCTCACGGCTTCCTTTGGCAATGGCTCTGCTCCAGGATGGCATGCTGCAGAGAATGCAGGTAGATTTTGTGCTCACTCCTGGCATGCAGCTGGACAATAAAGCCTGATCCAGCCCCCCCTCAGCATATGTCCGGCTCTGGCATTGGGGCGGGGCAACTTTGGGAGCAGCCCCAGCCCTGCTCCTGCTCCCGGCTGGGCACCCAGCTGCTGGGACACAGGTGTGTCCTGATGCCACCGTCTACTCCTTTGAGAAGGGGAGGACAGAGTGCATCAGGGAGTTTGGTGTGGCTTACATGCGGCAAGGAGAAGGTGCAGCCCCAAACTGGCTTTCACTTCTAGAACCTTTTGCTATTGCGGGAGCAGCTGCTGGAGCTTTTCAACCGAGCTGCAAGAGTGAAAAGTGTGATGGCATGTCTATCTGAGAAGGAAGGTTCGGTGCCGCAGCCTGTTGTGCACAATTTATATGCTGATAAGAGAAGGGGGTGCTTTTGCAACGTTTTCCTTCCTGACACTTCTGTCTCTGTGAGCTTTAGCTGCTTGGACTCAGGGATACCGAAGGTATGTGAAAGTGACTGGGATGCGAGAATCATGTTGCACAGGGAACAGGGAAGGTCAGCAAATGTTTCCTGTCCTGGCACATCTCTCAGTCTGAACTGCAGCTGCAGATGCTTCACTTCCGCCAAGGACTCTGCCACCTTGAGAGAAGGATGCGCTCTATGGAGTTGAGAAAGAAAGTGCGTCTCACTAGCTTCTTTCCTCTACTTCATAGACAGCAAAGGGGCTATGAAAGGCAGCACTGGCTTTTTGTTCTAGGACTTCTTCTTTACAAGCAGCTGCTGGATGTTTGGAAGGGGGTTTGGGATATGCAAAAATGAGAGGCTAAGATGGTAAGAGGGTAAGATGGAAGTCATCTGGCAAAAGCAGAGCTCACAAAAGGGCCAGCTGAGAAAGCTCTTGCTGCCTACAACTTCAACTGCACCCCTCAAAGCAGCAGCACACATGCTGCTCTCGGCACTTTCCTTCTCAGCTCTACGCACCATCCTAAGCCTTGCCTCTCCCACACTCAGGATCCAAAGACAACGGCACCAGGGACTGCTCACACACTAAAGGCACCAGGACAAAAGGCTCACCAGCTTGGCCTTTGCATTCCCGCTGACAGCTCCACAGCTTGAACCCAGAGAACTGCCTGCTGCCAACAGCCTTTCCAATCACTCTGAGCACCTCATGACAAGGAGTGTGGGGAATGAATCTCCAGCAGCCTCCTGCCCCAGGCTGTCCCCCGGGAGCAGCCCTGCTCCAGGCCGTGACTGCCACCTGCACAGCCAAAGGACCCAGAGCCGGTGTTACACACCACGGCTGTGCCTGGCACAGAGACACCAGTGGCCACACAAGTGGCCATGGCACTGTCCACACACAGTCCCTGCTGCTGCTCCCCCAGCCGCTGGCACCAACTCCCAGCCACCCACTCCTAAAGCCACGGGGCCCACTGGGACACTGCGGGGGCTCGTGGAAGCCAGCGGCCATTGTGACACAGCGGGGCTGCACAGAGCCCACGGTGCTTTGTGACCCGTGGCTCCCAGGAGAGCCTTTGTTGTTGGGGAAGATGAAACAGGAAAGCCTTATAAATATGATTGCCTCACAAAAGATTCTGGGAATATGAAAACTGTGAGCGACATCGAAATGAAGGCCATCTTTGAGATATAGAGTCTTAGTTACTGAACAACTGGAAAACAATGGTATAGCCGGCTGAAGGTAATCCCCTCTTGATTGAACAATACCCTCTGCTTGCAGACAGGTCCAAGGGTCAGAGCAGACCCTACTAGCTCAGCAGAAGGGGTCCAAAGAGTAGTTTTTAGAAGTTAAAATGTAACACTCTATGGTAATGTAAGAACTCTTATAGGCTGTATGTAAATGCTATAGGATTTGTACCTTGTATTAGATTGGCTACTGAGAATTAGAATATTCACTACAGAAGATGATTTATTGTATTGTAACAAGCTCCTCGCTCTCTTAACTCCTCTCCTCTTAGTAATGCTCTTCTCCTCTTAGTAACGCTCTTAGTAACTCTCTTAGTAGCTCTCTTAGTAATGCTCTTCTCCTCTTAGTAGCTCTCTTAGTAACTCTCTTGCTCTTCTTCTTCCTCTTAATTCAGCTCTCCTCTTAGTTTGTCTCTCTTGCTCTTTACACTCTTAGCTCTCAGCCTCTTGCTCTAGCTCTCTCGCTCACTCTCTCTCCCTCTCTTACACCTTGGGCCTGCTTGGAGCTGCAGCTGGCAGCTCTAAGCAGTGCCCCTGTACCCACGCCCTCTGCAATAAACTGCATGCTCCAAAGACCTGCTTATAGAGATCTCTCGTCGCCGTCCATCTCCAGCCGGGCCCGACCGAACCCACACCCTCATCACCATCATCGCCATCAATTTCGACAAACTGTCGCCCAAACGTGAGTGAAGGCCTGATTCAGCTTCTTCCACCTGTGAGAGACTTCGCCATGGACGGTAACTAAAAGACCAGTTATAGCCACCTGGAACGTGTCGTGAGCACGGCATACCGTTGCTGCGCAGCGTAAAAGCCGGAGCTCTATAACTCTGCCGAGGCAGCCCTCGAGCACGGGGAGCCGTTACTTCGTAGCAATTACCTGGAGCTCTCGGAGGGAGGAAATTGCCTGGCAGTCCTCGAGCACAGACGGCCACTGCTGCGCAGCGGTTACCTGGAGCTCTTTGAGGAAGTTTGCCGTGGTACCCCTCGAGCACGGACACGCTGCTAAGCAGTGCAGACCGGAGCTCTTAGGAGGGATCCAGCCGCGCGCCCGAGCACAGGCGGGTATTGCTCAGCACCGCCCGCGCTGGAGCTCTGAGTGGAGACACCTGCGAGGTCCCGAGCACGGAAAGCCGTTGCCAAGCGACGCCTGAAACCGGAGCTCTGAGGAGGGACCCGACAGCAGCGTCCTGAGCGCCGTGTGGAGAGCCTGGCCAGCCCCCCACGCCGGACTTCTGATTAAGGACCCTGCCCCCTGCGACATCTAGGTGAGTATCATACTGGTCAATAATGGGACAAACTCACTCTGCCCATGACAGACATCTCTATAAACAACTTAAGTACTTACTAAGCTCCGGTCCAAGTCAATTACCTAAACAGGAGCTAAAAAACCTCTTAGAATGGACTCTGATTAATTTCCCAAATGCTGACCGTTCAGCCGTCTTTACAAGAGACTTCTGGGACACAGTTCGGGTTAAACTCTTTAATAATATCTCCCGCCAGGATTGGGCTGCCGCGGAGCTGGTCCCGGCTTGCAGAGCGCTCGTGGAGCTGTTTGCTGCGAAGGCGCCGCCCGCAGCAGCCACCTCGCCGGGTCCCGCTCCTGCTGCGAGCCCGCCCCTTGCCGCCGCGAGCCTGCAACCGGGCACGGCCCCCGCCCCGCCGCCGGACCTCACGGCTCCGGTACCCGCGGTCCAGCTGTCTCGTGCCGCCCCGCCCCACCCCCCCGCGGTCCCTGCACCGGTCACCCCTGCCCCACCGGACTCCACCGCCCCCCCCACCGCCCCCGTCATCTCCACCCCCACGGTCCCGTTAGTCCCTGCTGTCCCGCCTCTCGCGGCTCCGGTAGCCGCGGTCCGACTGACTCGTGCCGCCCCGCCCCCCGCCCCCCGCCCCCGCTGTCCTGGCAGCCGTCACCCCTGTCCCACCGGACCCTACGACCCCCTCCACCGCTCCCCCCATCCCCGCCCCCCCCATCCCGTTCCTCCCTGCTGCCCCGGCTCCCGCGGTCCCCGCCCTCGGCTCCAGCGTCTTCGCGGCCCCGTCCCTCGCTCCTCCCACCCCGTCCGCCAGCGCCTTCGCGGCCCCGCCCCCCGCCGATAGCCCCGCGGGGCCAGCGGCTGCTCCCCAGCCACCTACGGGTCCTACCGCTCCCCTAGCCGCGCCTGTTATGGCTGTAGCCACCATCATAGCCGGCCCCCCGCAAAGCCAGGCGGCGACCCTTCTTCCAGCCCCCCAGGTCCCCCTCGCCGCCACCGACACGGCGCCGGTGGTGGTCAACGTCCCGTCCGCGTCCGTGGGACACGGAGCGCCCCAGCCCCGCCAGCCACCTGGTGCCGGCGCTGCAGCGCCTACACAGATGGCTGCTGCCTCTCCCGTGCCTGCCGCTGCTCCAGCCCCGTCTCCTGGCACCGCCGCGCCGGCAGCCACACCAGCCCAGCCTGCAAACTCCCAGCGGCAGCACGCCGCGGTCCAGCCGCCGACTGGCCCACCGTTCGCCATGGCCCCACCGCAACATACTCCCGCCGCCTCCACGCCGGCCCTCCCGCCTCCCGCAGCCCCGGGATCGTCTCCTGCCGACGGGACAGCCCTGCCACCTCCCGCTCTCCCCGACACACAGACAGCGGCCATCACAGTCCGCCACGTTGACCTGATGGCGTAACCCACGCACGCTCACACTTCTCCAACCACAGCACTGCTCACGGAACTAGCTCCGCCACCGCCCCCCACGGCTTTCACCTCGCCTTCAATAGAGCCACCCGCACCCCCTCGCCCGCTGCCGCGGAGCCGGTTGCTCGCGGCCCCCCCGCCTCCTCGCCCGCCACCGCGGAGATCGGCAGTGCCATCGCCGCCCCCGCCGGGGCCCTCCGGCACCGCACAGCTGTATCCCTCGGCTACCGCCGCCAAGCAACATCCCTCCGCGCAGCTCAGCCTCGCCTCACAAGCCGCAAACAGGGGGGGAACGGAGGGCAGTGGTGCAGCTCCAGTGGCAGGGAAGACGGAGAGCCGCTCTGCCCGAGCTGATGCTTTAAATCTAACACCAGGAAACCCTGAAAAGCAGCCAGATTTGTTTGCAATGAGCCCCAGAGTCCCGCCAGCGAGCGGCTGGGATCTTGCAACCCATAAGGAGAAAACGAGTTCTGAGAGTTTGTTAGCGCTACTTTCTGAATCAAAAAATCCTCCAAAGTGCTCAGATTATTCTCAATTAACAGATTGGCATGAAATAAGACTCCAAAGCTGTAAAGATGAAAGTCTATTAGCTAAGCCTGTGATAGCTAGCCAACAGCCTGACAGTCCCAAAACGTGGGTTCCCATCCCCACTCACGAAATTAAAGAACTAAGAAGGGCTGTAAGAGATAGTGGTATTTGCTCACCGTATCTTAAACAACTGCTAAAAAGTACCCTAAAAAGAACACATCAAACCCTAAAACGCATTTTAGATCAACAGAGAGGGGGAGAAGTCCAGGATACACCTCAAAGGAGGTTGAACAAGGCTTTGTATGTTTACAATTTTTTGAATAGCTCTGCAGAAGAGCCTGATCCCCCCATTTATAGACATTTTTTGAACAACAAAAAAGCAAAACTGAAAGAGCGCCCCCCAGTTTTGATTAAAAATCTAGACTCAGGAAAAATAGAAGGACCATACAATCTTATAATGTGGGGGAAGGGGTTTGCATGTGTTTCCACAGGTGAAGGAATCAAGTGGGTTCCAGCAAAAAACGTGAAGCCATACCTCGCATCAAAGCCTGCTGATGCCACCACACCAGCCAGTGACTCTGCAAGTGGAAGCCAGGAAGCAAGCACCCAGACCTGAACTGCGCAGAATCACCAGAAGAAAGTGATCTGCCAAAAACAGCTCAAGAAAAGAATGGAGTTTTCTCATTTGCGCGCGTGCATGTTGCTTTTATTCTTTTGTTTTAGTTTTTGTAGTGAAGCTTTACCTGTGAATCAACCAAAGACAAATGTCTGGGTTGCTTTAGCCAAATCCGCAGGCTCCGATACCATCTGTCTATCTGACACAAGCCCTGACAAACCTTTTTCAACCTGTTTAGTTGGAGTACCTCTTCCAGAAGGTTTTGATAATATTACTCTTGATAAGTATTGGCCATATGACGATCATCATGTATCTCCAACTCCCAGCCATAGACACCAAACTTATATTGATAATTCTAAAATTGATAAATCTGACCTTCAAGAGCTAGAAATCCTAGGTTCGTTAACTATGGATACCTGCTATTTCTTTCACTTTCAAGGAGAAAACGGTCCCCATTTAAATGTTACCCCATATCACCCAGCTTATAGCAATGTAACTTCTTGGTGTAGTCAAGTTAAGCTTCTTATATATGACGAACCTCATGCAGATCGTTTTAGCAAACTTCCTATTCGATTCCCCAGAGGAATTTGGCTCATCTGTGGAGACAGGGCCTGGCAAGGTATACCTTCAAAAATAGATGGTGGCCCTTGTGCTCTGGGACAACTTACAATTATTGCTCCCAGTGTCAAAGAGGTAATCAAAAAGAAAAGCAGAAAGATCAGATCTTCCTGGGGACATCAGTACGATAGTGACTGTGATAGTGACTTCCACCCTTGGAACTCTGGAAAATCAATTGTTGCAAGCATTTTTCTACCTCAGTTAAGCTCCTCAATTGCTTTAAAACAGTTAAACAAGTTGGGATGTTGGCTCAGCAAGGAGGTAAATGCCACCTCTACTATGATCAGTGATCTGTTAACCGATGAAGAGGCAGTCAGACATGCCACTTTACAAAATAGAGCTGCCGTTGATTATCTTTTATTAGCACATGGGCACGGCTGTGAAGATTTTGAAGGATTATGCTGTATGAACTTATCCGATCATTCTGTTTCCATTCACAAACAGCTACAAAACCTAAAGGATCTAGCTAACCAAATTAGAACAGATGACCCGTCTTGGCTGGACAGTTTGTTTGATGATTGGAGCTTTGCACCTTGGCTAAGGGAACTCTGTAAAATAGGCTTGATTATTCTAGTAGTAATAATTATAGTTTTAGTAGCAGTACCTTGTATGCTTCAGTGTGTGCAAAAAATAACGAGTAGGACTGTATCTAATATCTTAGTTGTTCATCAGAACGGGGGAGATGTTGGGGAAGATGAAACAGGAAAGCCTTATAAATATGATTGCCTAACAAAAGATTCTGGGAATATGAAAACTGTGAGCGACATCGAAATGAAGGCCATCTTTGAGATATAGAGTCTTAGTTACTGAACAACTGGAAAACAATGGTATAGCCGGCTGAAGGTAATCCCCTCTTGATTGAACAATACCCTCTGCTTGCAGACAGGTCCAAGGGTCAGAGCAGACCCTACTAGCTCAGCAGAAGGGGTCCAAAGAGTAGTTTTTAGAAGTTAAAATGTAACACTCTATGGTAATGTAAGAACTCTTATAGGCTGTATGTAAATGCTATAGGATTTGTACCTTGTATTAGATTGGCTACTGAGAATTAGAATATTCACTACAGAAGATGATTTATTGTATTGTAAAAAGCTCCTCGCTCTCTTAACTCCTCTCCTCTTAGTAATGCTCTTCTCCTCTTAGTAACGCTCTTAGTAACTCTCTTAGTAGCTCTCTTAGTAATGCTCTTCTCCTCTTAGTAGCTCTCTTAGTAACTCTCTTGCTCTTCTTCTTCCTCTTAATTCAGCTCTCCTCTTAGTTTGTCTCTCTTGCTCTTTACACTCTTAGCTCTCAGCCTCTTGCTCTAGCTCTCTCGCTCACTCTCTCTCCCTCTCTTACACCTTGGGCCTGCTTGGAGCTGCAGCTGGCAGCTCTAAGCAGTGCCCCTGTACCCACGCCCTCTGCAATAAACTGCATGCTCCAAAGACCTGCTTATAGAGATCTCTCGTCGCCGTCCATCTCCAGCCGGGCCCGACCGAACCCACACCCTCATCACCATCATCGCCATCAATTTCGACATTTGTGATGCTGGGGAACTACAAGGAAGCCTGGCTCCTCTGTGACACCACCACAGAAGCTCAGGGGAGCCCTGGAGACCGTGCTGATGCTATTGAACCTGATGCAACCCTGCCTCCTCTGTGACACCACAGAAGCTCTTGGAGCCCTGGAGACCGTGGTGATGCTATGGAACCTGATGCAACCCTGCCTCCTCTGTGACACCACAGAACCTCTGGGAGCCCTGGAGACCGTGCTGATGCTATGGAACCTGATGCAACCCTGCCTCCACTGTGACACCACAGAAGCTCAGGGAGCCCTGGAGACTGTGGTGATGCTATGGAACCTGATGCAACCCTGCCTCCACTGTGACACCACAGAACCTCTGGGAGCCCTGGAGACCGTGCTGATGCTATGGAACCTGATGCAACCCTGCCTCCACTGTGACACCACAGAAGCTCGGGGAGCTCTGCAGACCGTGGGGATGCTGGCGAAGCTGACGGAACCCTGGGCACCACAGTGACGCTATGGAACCTGGTGGAACCGAGGGGCCACAGTGACACTGTGGGGCCTTTTGGAAGCAACAGGACCCTGGTGGGAAGCCACGGGATGATTAATCCTGCACGAACCTGCTCCAGGTGGGCTCCTCTCTCCCGGCTTCCACAGGTGCTGCTAGGATCCCACTCCGGCACTGGCTTGGCACGGGCTCACGGCTTCCTTTGGCAATGGCTCTGCTCCAGGATGGCATGCTGCAGAGAATGCAGGTAGATTTTGTGCTCACTCCTGGCATGCAGCTGGACAATAAAGCCTGATCCAGCCCCCCCTCAGCATATGTCCGGCTCTGGCATTGGGGCGGGGCAACTTTGGGAGCAGCCCCAGCCCTGCTCCTGCTCCCGGCTGGGCACCCAGCTGCTGGGACACAGGTGTGTCCTGATGCCACCGTCTACTCCTTTGAGAAGGGGAGGACAGAGTGCATCAGGGAGTTTGGTGTGGCTTACATGCGGCAAGGAGAAGGTGCAGCCCCAAACTGGCTTTCACTTCTAGAACCTTTTGCTATTGCGGGAGCAGCTGCTGGAGCTTTTCAACCGAGCTGCAAGAGTGAAAAGTGTGATGGCATGTCTATCTGAGAAGGAAGGTTCGGTGCCGCAGCCTGTTGTGCACAATTTATATGCTGATAAGAGAAGGGGGTGCTTTTGCAACGTTTTCCTTCCTGACACTTCTGTCTCTGTGAGCTTTAGCTGCTTGGACTCAGGGATACCGAAGGTATGTGAAAGTGACTGGGATGCGAGAATCATGTTGCACAGGGAACAGGGAAGGTCAGCAAATGTTTCCTGTCCTGGCACATCTCTCAGTCTGAACTGCAGCTGCAGATGCTTCACTTCCGCCAAGGACTCTGCCACCTTGAGAGAAGGATGCGCTCTATGGAGTTGAGAAAGAAAGTGCGTCTCACTAGCTTCTTTCCTCTACTTCATAGACAGCAAAGGGGCTATGAAAGGCAGCACTGGCTTTTTGTTCTAGGACTTCTTCTTTACAAGCAGCTGCTGGATGTTTGGAAGGGGGTTTGGGATATGCAAAAATGAGAGGCTAAGATGGTAAGAGGGTAAGATGGAAGTCATCTGGCAAAAGCAGAGCTCACAAAAGGGCCAGCTGAGAAAGCTCTTGCTGCCTACAACTTCAACTGCACCCCTCAAAGCAGCAGCACACATGCTGCTCTCGGCACTTTCCTTCTCAGCTCTACGCACCATCCTAAGCCTTGCCTCTCCCACACTCAGGATCCAAAGACAACGGCACCAGGGACTGCTCACACACTAAAGGCACCAGGACAAAAGGCTCACCAGCTTGGCCTTTGCATTCCCGCTGACAGCTCCACAGCTTGAACCCAGAGAACTGCCTGCTGCCAACAGCCTTTCCAATCACTCTGAGCACCTCATGACAAGGAGTGTGGGGAATGAATCTCCAGCAGCCTCCTGCCCCAGGCTGTCCCCCGGGAGCAGCCCTGCTCCAGGCCGTGACTGCCACCTGCACAGCCAAAGGACCCAGAGCCGGTGTTACACACCACGGCTGTGCCTGGCACAGAGACACCAGTGGCCACACAAGTGGCCATGGCACTGTCCACACACAGTCCCTGCTGCTGCTCCCCCAGCCGCTGGCACCAACTCCCAGCCACCCACTCCTAAAGCCACGGGGCCCACTGGGACACTGCGGGGGCTCGTGGAAGCCAGCGGCCATTGTGACACAGCGGGGCTGCACAGAGCCCACGGTGCTTTGTGACCCGTGGCTCCCAGGAGAGCCTTTGTTGTTGGGGAAGATGAAACAGGAAAGCCTTATAAATATGATTGCCTCACAAAAGATTCTGGGAATATGAAAACTGTGAGCGACATCGAAATGAAGGCCATCTTTGAGATATAGAGTCTTAGTTACTGAACAACTGGAAAACAATGGTATAGCCGGCTGAAGGTAATCCCCTCTTGATTGAACAATACCCTCTGCTTGCAGACAGGTCCAAGGGTCAGAGCAGACCCTACTAGCTCAGCAGAAGGGGTCCAAAGAGTAGTTTTTAGAAGTTAAAATGTAACACTCTATGGTAATGTAAGAACTCTTATAGGCTGTATGTAAATGCTATAGGATTTGTACCTTGTATTAGATTGGCTACTGAGAATTAGAATATTCACTACAGAAGATGATTTATTGTATTGTAACAAGCTCCTCGCTCTCTTAACTCCTCTCCTCTTAGTAATGCTCTTCTCCTCTTAGTAACGCTCTTAGTAACTCTCTTAGTAGCTCTCTTAGTAATGCTCTTCTCCTCTTAGTAGCTCTCTTAGTAACTCTCTTGCTCTTCTTCTTCCTCTTAATTCAGCTCTCCTCTTAGTTTGTCTCTCTTGCTCTTTACACTCTTAGCTCTCAGCCTCTTGCTCTAGCTCTCTCGCTCACTCTCTCTCCCTCTCTTACACCTTGGGCCTGCTTGGAGCTGCAGCTGGCAGCTCTAAGCAGTGCCCCTGTACCCACGCCCTCTGCAATAAACTGCATGCTCCAAAGACCTGCTTATAGAGATCTCTCGTCGCCGTCCATCTCCAGCCGGGCCCGACCGAACCCACACCCTCATCACCATCATCGCCATCAATTTCGACAAACTGGCGCCCAAACGTGAGTGAAGGCCTGATTCAGCTTCTTCCACCTGTGAGAGACTTCGCCATGGACGGTAACTAAAAGACCAGTTATAGCCACCTGGAACGTGTCGTGAGCACGGCATACCGTTGCTGCGCAGCGTAAAAGCCGGAGCTCTATAACTCTGCCGAGGCAGCCCTCGAGCACGGGGAGCCGTTACTTCGTAGCAATTACCTGGAGCTCTCGGAGGGAGGAAATTGCCTGGCAGTCCTCGAGCACAGACGGCCACTGCTGCGCAGCGGTTACCTGGAGCTCTTTGAGGAAGTTTGCCGTGGTACCCCTCGAGCACGGACACGCTGCTAAGCAGTGCAGACCGGAGCTCTTAGGAGGGATCCAGCCGCGCGCCCGAGCACAGGCGGGTATTGCTCAGCACCGCCCGCGCTGGAGCTCTGAGTGGAGACACCTGCGAGGTCCCGAGCACGGAAAGCCGTTGCCAAGCGACGCCTGAAACCGGAGCTCTGAGGAGGGACCCGACAGCAGCGTCCTGAGCGCCGTGTGGAGAGCCTGGCCAGCCCCCCACGACGGACTTCTGATTAAGGACCCTGCCCCCTGCGACATCTAGGTGAGTATCATACTGGTCAATAATGGGACAAACTCACTCTGCCCATGACAGACATCTCTATAAACAACTTAAGTACTTACTAAGCTCCGGTCCAAGTCAATTACCTAAACAGGAGCTAAAAAACCTCTTAGAATGGACTCTGATTAATTTCCCAAATGCTGACCGTTCAGCCGTCTTTACAAGAGACTTCTGGGACACAGTTCGGGTTAAACTCTTTAATAATATCTCCCGCCAGGATTGGGCTGCCGCGGAGCTGGTCCCGGCTTGCAGAGCGCTCGTGGAGCTGTTTGCTGCGAAGGCGCCGCCCGCAGCAGCCACCTCGCCGGGTCCCGCTCCTGCTGCGAGCCCGCCCCTTGCCGCCGCGAGCCTGCAACCGGGCACGGCCCCCGCCCCGCCGCCGGACCTCACGGCTCCGGTACCCGCGGTCCAGCTGTCTCGTGCCGCCCCGCCCCACCCCCCCGCGGTCCCTGCACCGGTCACCCCTGCCCCACCGGACTCCACCGCCCCCCCCACCGCCCCCGTCATCTCCACCCCCACGGTCCCGTTAGTCCCTGCTGTCCCGCCTCTCGCGGCTCCGGTAGCCGCGGTCCGACTGACTCGTGCCGCCCCGCCCCCCGCCCCCCGCCCCCGCTGTCCTGGCAGCCGTCACCCCTGTCCCACCGGACCCTACGACCCCCTCCACCGCTCCCCCCATCCCCGCCCCCCCCATCCCGTTCCTCCCTGCTGCCCCGGCTCCCGCGGTCCCCGCCCTCGGCTCCAGCGTCTTCGCGGCCCCGTCCCTCGCTCCTCCCACCCCGTCCGCCAGCGCCTTCGCGGCCCCGCCCCCCGCCGATAGCCCCGCGGGGCCAGCGGCTGCTCCCCAGCCACCTACGGGTCCTACCGCTCCCCTAGCCGCGCCTGTTATGGCTGTAGCCACCATCATAGCCGGCCCCCCGCAAAGCCAGGCGGCGACCCTTCTTCCAGCCCCCCAGGTCCCCCTCGCCGCCACCGACACGGCGCCGGTGGTGGTCAACGTCCCGTCCGCGTCCGTGGGACACGGAGCGCCCCAGCCCCGCCAGCCACCTGGTGCCGGCGCTGCAGCGCCTACACAGATGGCTGCTGCCTCTCCCGTGCCTGCCGCTGCTCCAGCCCCGTCTCCTGGCACCGCCGCGCCGGCAGCCACACCAGCCCAGCCTGCAAACTCCCAGCGGCAGCACGCCGCGGTCCAGCCGCCGACTGGCCCACCGTTCGCCATGGCCCCACCGCAACATACTCCCGCCGCCTCCACGCCGGCCCTCCCGCCTCCCGCAGCCCCGGGATCGTCTCCTGCCGACGGGACAGCCCTGCCACCTCCCGCTCTCCCCGACACACAGACAGCGGCCATCACAGTCCGCCACGTTGACCTGATGGCGTAACCCACGCACGCTCACACTTCTCCAACCACAGCACTGCTCACGGAACTAGCTCCGCCACCGCCCCCCACGGCTTTCACCTCGCCTTCAATAGAGCCACCCGCACCCCCTCGCCCGCTGCCGCGGAGCCGGTTGCTCGCGGCCCCCCCGCCTCCTCGCCCGCCACCGCGGAGATCGGCAGTGCCATCGCCGCCCCCGCCGGGGCCCTCCGGCACCGCACAGCTGTATCCCTCGGCTACCGCCGCCAAGCAACATCCCTCCGCGCAGCTCAGCCTCGCCTCACAAGCCGCAAACAGGGGGGGAACGGAGGGCAGTGGTGCAGCTCCAGTGGCAGGGAAGACGGAGAGCCGCTCTGCCCGAGCTGATGCTTTAAATCTAACACCAGGAAACCCTGAAAAGCAGCCAGATTTGTTTGCAATGAGCCCCAGAGTCCCGCCAGCGAGCGGCTGGGATCTTGCAACCCATAAGGAGAAAACGAGTTCTGAGAGTTTGTTAGCGCTACTTTCTGAATCAAAAAATCCTCCAAAGTGCTCAGATTATTCTCAATTAACAGATTGGCATGAAATAAGACTCCAAAGCTGTAAAGATGAAAGTCTATTAGCTAAGCCTGTGATAGCTAGCCAACAGCCTGACAGTCCCAAAACGTGGGTTCCCATCCCCACTCACGAAATTAAAGAACTAAGAAGGGCTGTAAGAGATAGTGGTATTTGCTCACCGTATCTTAAACAACTGCTAAAAAGTACCCTAAAAAGAACACATCAAACCCTAAAACGCATTTTAGATCAACAGAGAGGGGGAGAAGTCCAGGATACACCTCAAAGGAGGTTGAACAAGGCTTTGTATGTTTACAATTTTTTGAATAGCTCTGCAGAAGAGCCTGATCCCCCCATTTATAGACATTTTTTGAACAACAAAAAAGCAAAACTGAAAGAGCGCCCCCCAGTTTTGATTAAAAATCTAGACTCAGGAAAAATAGAAGGACCATACAATCTTATAATGTGGGGGAAGGGGTTTGCATGTGTTTCCACAGGTGAAGGAATCAAGTGGGTTCCAGCAAAAAACGTGAAGCCATACCTCGCATCAAAGCCTGCTGATGCCACCACACCAGCCAGTGACTCTGCAAGTGGAAGCCAGGAAGCAAGCACCCAGACCTGAACTGCGCAGAATCACCAGAAGAAAGTGATCTGCCAAAAACAGCTCAAGAAAAGAATGGAGTTTTCTCATTTGCGCGCGTGCATGTTGCTTTTATTCTTTTGTTTTAGTTTTTGTAGTGAAGCTTTACCTGTGAATCAACCAAAGACAAATGTCTGGGTTGCTTTAGCCAAATCCGCAGGCTCCGATACCATCTGTCTATCTGACACAAGCCCTGACAAACCTTTTTCAACCTGTTTAGTTGGAGTACCTCTTCCAGAAGGTTTTGATAATATTACTCTTGATAAGTATTGGCCATATGACGATCATCATGTATCTCCAACTCCCAGCCATAGACACCAAACTTATATTGATAATTCTAAAATTGATAAATCTGACCTTCAAGAGCTAGAAATCCTAGGTTCGTTAACTATGGATACCTGCTATTTCTTTCACTTTCAAGGAGAAAACGGTCCCCATTTAAATGTTACCCCATATCACCCAGCTTATAGCAATGTAACTTCTTGGTGTAGTCAAGTTAAGCTTCTTATATATGACGAACCTCATGCAGATCGTTTTAGCAAACTTCCTATTCGATTCCCCAGAGGAATTTGGCTCATCTGTGGAGACAGGGCCTGGCAAGGTATACCTTCAAAAATAGATGGTGGCCCTTGTGCTCTGGGACAACTTACAATTATTGCTCCCAGTGTCAAAGAGGTAATCAAAAAGAAAAGCAGAAAGATCAGATCTTCCTGGGGACATCAGTACGATAGTGACTGTGATAGTGACTTCCACCCTTGGAACTCTGGAAAATCAATTGTTGCAAGCATTTTTCTACCTCAGTTAAGCTCCTCAATTGCTTTAAAACAGTTAAACAAGTTGGGATGTTGGCTCAGCAAGGAGGTAAATGCCACCTCTACTATGATCAGTGATCTGTTAACCGATGAAGAGGCAGTCAGACATGCCACTTTACAAAATAGAGCTGCCGTTGATTATCTTTTATTAGCACATGGGCACGGCTGTGAAGATTTTGAAGGATTATGCTGTATGAACTTATCCGATCATTCTGTTTCCATTCACAAACAGCTACAAAACCTAAAGGATCTAGCTAACCAAATTAGAACAGATGACCCGTCTTGGCTGGACAGTTTGTTTGATGATTGGAGCTTTGCACCTTGGCTAAGGGAACTCTGTAAAATAGGCTTGATTATTCTAGTAGTAATAATTATAGTTTTAGTAGCAGTACCTTGTATGCTTCAGTGTGTGCAAAAAATAACGAGTAGGACTGTATCTAATATCTTAGTTGTTCATCAGAACGGGGGAGATGTTGGGGAAGATGAAACAGGAAAGCCTTATAAATATGATTGCCTAACAAAAGATTCTGGGAATATGAAAACTGTGAGCGACATCGAAATGAAGGCCATCTTTGAGATATAGAGTCTTAGTTACTGAACAACTGGAAAACAATGGTATAGCCGGCTGAAGGTAATCCCCTCTTGATTGAACAATACCCTCTGCTTGCAGACAGGTCCAAGGGTCAGAGCAGACCCTACTAGCTCAGCAGAAGGGGTCCAAAGAGTAGTTTTTAGAAGTTAAAATGTAACACTCTATGGTAATGTAAGAACTCTTATAGGCTGTATGTAAATGCTATAGGATTTGTACCTTGTATTAGATTGGCTACTGAGAATTAGAATATTCACTACAGAAGATGATTTATTGTATTGTAAAAAGCTCCTCGCTCTCTTAACTCCTCTCCTCTTAGTAATGCTCTTCTCCTCTTAGTAACGCTCTTAGTAACTCTCTTAGTAGCTCTCTTAGTAATGCTCTTCTCCTCTTAGTAGCTCTCTTAGTAACTCTCTTGCTCTTCTTCTTCCTCTTAATTCAGCTCTCCTCTTAGTTTGTCTCTCTTGCTCTTTACACTCTTAGCTCTCAGCCTCTTGCTCTAGCTCTCTCGCTCACTCTCTCTCCCTCTCTTACACCTTGGGCCTGCTTGGAGCTGCAGCTGGCAGCTCTAAGCAGTGCCCCTGTACCCACGCCCTCTGCAATAAACTGCATGCTCCAAAGACCTGCTGATAGAGATCTCTCGTCGCCGTCCATCTCCAGCCGGGCCCGACCGAACCCACACCCTCATCACCATCATCGCCATCAATTTCGACATTTGTGATGCTGGGGAACTACAAGGAAGCCTGGCTCCTCTGTGACACCACCACAGAAGCTCAGGGGAGCCCTGGAGACCGTGCTGATGCTATTGAACCTGATGCAACCCTGCCTCCTCTGTGACACCACAGAAGCTCTTGGAGCCCTGGAGACCGTGGTGATGCTATGGAACCTGATGCAACCCTGCCTCCTCTGTGACACCACAGAACCTCTGGGAGCCCTGGAGACCGTGCTGATGCTATGGAACCTGATGCAACCCTGCCTCCACTGTGACACCACAGAAGCTCGGGGAGCCCTGGAGACTGTGGTGATGCTATGGAACCTGATGCAACCCTGCCTCCACTGTGACACCACAGAACCTCTGGGAGCCCTGGAGACCGTGCTGATGCTATGGAACCTGATGCAACCCTGCCTCCACTGTGACACCACAGAAGCTCGGGGAGCTCTGCAGACCGTGGGGATGCTGGCGAAGCTGACGGAACCCTGGGCACCACAGTGACGCTATGGAACCTGGTGGAACCGAGGGGCCACAGTGACACTGTGGGGCCTTTTGGAAGCAACAGGACCCTGGTGGGAAGCCACGGGATGATTAATCCTGCACGAACCTGCTCCAGGTGGGCTCCTCTCTCCCGGCTTCCACAGGTGCTGCTAGGATCCCACTCCGGCACTGGCTTGGCACGGGCTCACGGCTTCCTTTGGCAATGGCTCTGCTCCAGGATGGCATGCTGCAGAGAATGCAGGTAGATTTTGTGCTCACTCCTGGCATGCAGCTGGACAATAAAGCCTGATCCAGCCCCCCCTCAGCATATGTCCGGCTCTGGCATTGGGGCGGGGCAACTTTGGGAGCAGCCCCAGCCCTGCTCCTGCTCCCGGCTGGGCACCCAGCTGCTGGGACACAGGTGTGTCCTGATGCCACCGTCTACTCCTTTGAGAAGGGGAGGACAGAGTGCATCAGGGAGTTTGGTGTGGCTTACATGCGGCAAGGAGAAGGTGCAGCCCCAAACTGGCTTTCACTTCTAGAACCTTTTGCTATTGCGGGAGCAGCTGCTGGAGCTTTTCAACCGAGCTGCAAGAGTGAAAAGTGTGATGGCATGTCTATCTGAGAAGGAAGGTTCGGTGCCGCAGCCTGTTGTGCACAATTTATATGCTGATAAGAGAAGGGGGTGCTTTTGGAACGTTTTCCTTCCTGACACTTCTGTCTCTGTGAGCTTTAGCTGCTTGGACTCAGGGATACCGAAGGTATGTGAAAGTGACTGGGATGCGAGAATCATGTTGCACAGGGAACAGGGAAGGTCAGCAAATGTTTCCTGTCCTGGCACATCTCTCAGTCTGAACTGCAGCTGCAGATGCTTCACTTCCGCCAAGGACTCTGCCACCTTGAGAGAAGGATGCGCTCTATGGAGTTGAGAAAGAAAGTGCGTCTCACTAGCTTCTTTCCTCTACTTCATAGACAGCAAAGGGGCTATGAAAGGCAGCACTGGCTTTTTGTTCTAGGACTTCTTCTTTACAAGCAGCTGCTGGATGTTTGGAAGGGGGTTTGGGATATGCAAAAATGAGAGGCTAAGATGGTAAGAGGGTAAGATGGAAGTCATCTGGCAAAAGCAGAGCTCACAAAAGGGCCAGCTGAGAAAGCTCTTGGTGCCTACAACTTCAACTGCACCCCTCAAAGCAGCAGCACACACGCTGCTCTCGGCACTTTCCTTCTCAGCTCTACGCACCATCCTAAGCCTTGCCTCTCCCACACTCAGGATCCAAAGACAACGGCACCAGGGACTGCTCACACACTAAAGGCACCAGGACAAAAGGCTCACCAGCTTGGCCTTTGCATTCCCGCTGACAGCTCCACAGCTTGAACCCAGAGAACTGCCTGCTGCCAACAGCCTTTCCAATCACTCTGAGCACCTCATGACAAGGAGTGTGGGGAATGAATCTCCAGCAGCCTCCTGCCCCAGGCTGTCCCCCGGGAGCAGCCCTGCTCCAGGCCGTGACTGCCACCTGCACAGCCAAAGGACCCAGAGCCGGTGTTACACACCACGGCTGTGCCTGGCACAGAGACACCAGTGGCCACACAAGTGGCCATGGCACTGTCCACACACAGTCCCTGCTGCTGCTCCCCCAGCCGCTGGCACCAACTCCCAGCCACCCACTCCTAAAGCCACGGGGCCCACTGGGACACTGCGGGGGCTCGTGGAAGCCAGCGGCCATTGTGACACAGCGGGGCTGCACAGAGCCCACGGTGCTTTGTGACCCGTGGCTCCCAGGAGAGCCTTTGTTGTTGGGGAAGATGAAACAGGAAAGCCTTATAAATATGATTGCCTCACAAAAGATTCTGGGAATATGAAAACTGTGAGCGACATCGAAATGAAGGCCATCTTTGAGATATAGAGTCTTAGTTACTGAACAACTGGAAAACAATGGTATAGCCGGCTGAAGGTAATCCCCTCTTGATTGAACAATACCCTCTGCTTGCAGACAGGTCCAAGGGTCAGAGCAGACCCTACTAGCTCAGCAGAAGGGGTCCAAAGAGTAGTTTTTAGAAGTTAAAATGTAACACTCTATGGTAATGTAAGAACTCTTATAGGCTGTATGTAAATGCTATAGGATTTGTACCTTGTATTAGATTGGCTACTGAGAATTAGAATATTCACTACAGAAGATGATTTATTGTATTGTAACAAGCTCCTCGCTCTCTTAACTCCTCTCCTCTTAGTAATGCTCTTCTCCTCTTAGTAACGCTCTTAGTAACTCTCTTAGTAGCTCTCTTAGTAATGCTCTTCTCCTCTTAGTAGCTCTCTTAGTAACTCTCTTGCTCTTCTTCTTCCTCTTAATTCAGCTCTCCTCTTAGTTTGTCTCTCTTGCTCTTTACACTCTTAGCTCTCAGCCTCTTGCTCTAGCTCTCTCGCTCACTCTCTCTCCCTCTCTTACACCTTGGGCCTGCTTGGAGCTGCAGCTGGCAGCTCTAAGCAGTGCCCCTGTACCCACGCCCTCTGCAATAAACTGCATGCTCCAAAGACCTGCTTATAGAGATCTCTCGTCGCCGTCCATCTCCAGCCGGGCCCGACCGAACCCACACCCTCATCACCATCATCGCCATCAATTTCGACAAACTGGCGCCCAAACGTGAGTGAAGGCCTGATTCAGCTTCTTCCACCTGTGAGAGACTTCGCCATGGACGGTAACTAAAAGACCAGTTATAGCCACCTGGAACGTGTCGTGAGCACGGCATACCGTTGCTGCGCAGCGTAAAAGCCGGAGCTCTATAACTCTGCCGAGGCAGCCCTCGAGCACGGGGAGCCGTTACTTCGTAGCAATTACCTGGAGCTCTCGGAGGGAGGAAATTGCCTGGCAGTCCTCGAGCACAGACGGCCACTGCTGCGCAGCGGTTACCTGGAGCTCTTTGAGGAAGTTTGCCGTGGTACCCCTCGAGCACGGACACGCTGCTAAGCAGTGCAGACCGGAGCTCTTAGGAGGGATCCAGCCGCGCGCCCGAGCACAGGCGGGTATTGCTCAGCACCGCCCGCGCTGGAGCTCTGAGTGGAGACACCTGCGAGGTCCCGAGCACGGAAAGCCGTTGCCAAGCGACGCCTGAAACCGGAGCTCTGAGGAGGGACCCGACAGCAGCGTCCTGAGCGCCGTGTGGAGAGCCTGGCCAGCCCCCCACGACGGACTTCTGATTAAGGACCCTGCCCCCTGCGACATCTAGGTGAGTATCATACTGGTCAATAATGGGACAAACTCACTCTGCCCATGACAGACATCTCTATAAACAACTTAAGTACTTACTAAGCTCCGGTCCAAGTCAATTACCTAAACAGGAGCTAAAAAACCTCTTAGAATGGACTCTGATTAATTTCCCAAATGCTGACCGTTCAGCCGTCTTTACAAGAGACTTCTGGGACACAGTTCGGGTTAAACTCTTTAATAATATCTCCCGCCGGGATTGGGCTGCCGCGGAGCTGGTCCCGGCTTGCAGAGCGCTCGTGGAGCTGTTTGCTGCGAAGGCGCCGCCCGCAGCAGCCACCTCGCCGGGTCCCGCTCCTGCTGCGAGCCCGCCCCTTGCCGCCGCGAGCCTGCAACCGGGCACGGCCCCCGCCCCGCCGCCGGACCTCACGGCTCCGGTACCCGCGGTCCAGCTGTCTCGTGCCGCCCCGCCCCACCCCCCCGCGGTCCCTGCACCGGTCACCCCTGCCCCACCGGACTCCACCGCCCCCCCCACCGCCCCCGTCATCTCCACCCCCACGGTCCCGTTAGTCCCTGCTGTCCCGCCTCTCGCGGCTCCGGTAGCCGCGGTCCGACTGACTCGTGCCGCCCCGCCCCCCGCCCCCCGCCCCCGCTGTCCTGGCAGCCGTCACCCCTGTCCCACCGGACCCTACGACCCCCTCCACCGCTCCCCCCATCCCCGCCCCCCCCATCCCGTTCCTCCCTGCTGCCCCGGCTCCCGCGGTCCCCGCCCTCGGCTCCAGCGTCTTCGCGGCCCCGTCCCTCGCTCCTCCCACCCCGTCCGCCAGCGCCTTCGCGGCCCCGCCCCCCGCCGATAGCCCCGCGGGGCCAGCGGCTGCTCCCCAGCCACCTACGGGTCCTACCGCTCCCCTAGCCGCGCCTGTTATGGCTGTAGCCACCATCATAGCCGGCCCCCCGCAAAGCCAGGCGGCGACCCTTCTTCCAGCCCCCCAGGTCCCCCTCGCCGCCACCGACACGGCGCCGGTGGTGGTCAACGTCCCGTCCGCGTCCGTGGGACACGGAGCGCCCCAGCCCCGCCAGCCACCTGGTGCCGGCGCTGCAGCGCCTACACAGATGGCTGCTGCCTCTCCCGTGCCTGCCGCTGCTCCAGCCCCGTCTCCTGGCACCGCCGCGCCGGCAGCCACACCAGCCCAGCCTGCAAACTCCCAGCGGCAGCACGCCGCGGTCCAGCCGCCGACTGGCCCACCGTTCGCCATGGCCCCACCGCAACATACTCCCGCCGCCTCCACGCCGGCCCTCCCGCCTCCCGCAGCCCCGGGATCGTCTCCTGCCGACGGGACAGCCCTGCCACCTCCCGCTCTCCCCGACACACAGACAGCGGCCATCACAGTCCGCCACGTTGACCTGATGGCGTAACCCACGCACGCTCACACTTCTCCAACCACAGCACTGCTCACGGAACTAGCTCCGCCACCGCCCCCCACGGCTTTCACCTCGCCTTCAATAGAGCCACCCGCACCCCCTCGCCCGCTGCCGCGGAGCCGGTTGCTCGCGGCCCCCCCGCCTCCTCGCCCGCCACCGCGGAGATCGGCAGTGCCATCGCCGCCCCCGCCGGGGCCCTCCGGCACCGCACAGCTGTATCCCTCGGCTACCGCCGCCAAGCAACATCCCTCCGCGCAGCTCAGCCTCGCCTCACAAGCCGCAAACAGGGGGGGAACGGAGGGCAGTGGTGCAGCTCCAGTGGCAGGGAAGACGGAGAGCCGCTCTGCCCGAGCTGATGCTTTAAATCTAACACCAGGAAACCCTGAAAAGCAGCCAGATTTGTTTGCAATGAGCCCCAGAGTCCCGCCAGCGAGCGGCTGGGATCTTGCAACCCATAAGGAGAAAACGAGTTCTGAGAGTTTGTTAGCGCTACTTTCTGAATCAAAAAATCCTCCAAAGTGCTCAGATTATTCTCAATTAACAGATTGGCATGAAATAAGACTCCAAAGCTGTAAAGATGAAAGTCTATTAGCTAAGCCTGTGATAGCTAGCCAACAGCCTGACAGTCCCAAAACGTGGGTTCCCATCCCCACTCACGAAATTAAAGAACTAAGAAGGGCTGTAAGAGATAGTGGTATTTGCTCACCGTATCTTAAACAACTGCTAAAAAGTACCCTAAAAAGAACACATCAAACCCTAAAACGCATTTTAGATCAACAGAGAGGGGGAGAAGTCCAGGATACACCTCAAAGGAGGTTGAACAAGGCTTTGTATGTTTACAATTTTTTGAATAGCTCTGCAGAAGAGCCTGATCCCCCCATTTATAGACATTTTTTGAACAACAAAAAAGCAAAACTGAAAGAGCGCCCCCCAGTTTTGATTAAAAATCTAGACTCAGGAAAAATAGAAGGACCATACAATCTTATAATGTGGGGGAAGGGGTTTGCATGTGTTTCCACAGGTGAAGGAATCAAGTGGGTTCCAGCAAAAAACGTGAAGCCATACCTCGCATCAAAGCCTGCTGATGCCACCACACCAGCCAGTGACTCTGCAAGTGGAAGCCAGGAAGCAAGCACCCAGACCTGAACTGCGCAGAATCACCAGAAGAAAGTGATCTGCCAAAAACAGCTCAAGAAAAGAATGGAGTTTTCTCATTTGCGCGCGTGCATGTTGCTTTTATTCTTTTGTTTTAGTTTTTGTAGTGAAGCTTTACCTGTGAATCAACCAAAGACAAATGTCTGGGTTGCTTTAGCCAAATCCGCAGGCTCCGATACCATCTGTCTATCTGACACAAGCCCTGACAAACCTTTTTCAACCTGTTTAGTTGGAGTACCTCTTCCAGAAGGTTTTGATAATATTACTCTTGATAAGTATTGGCCATATGACGATCATCATGTATCTCCAACTCCCAGCCATAGACACCAAACTTATATTGATAATTCTAAAATTGATAAATCTGACCTTCAAGAGCTAGAAATCCTAGGTTCGTTAACTATGGATACCTGCTATTTCTTTCACTTTCAAGGAGAAAACGGTCCCCATTTAAATGTTACCCCATATCACCCAGCTTATAGCAATGTAACTTCTTGGTGTAGTCAAGTTAAGCTTCTTATATATGACGAACCTCATGCAGATCGTTTTAGCAAACTTCCTATTCGATTCCCCAGAGGAATTTGGCTCATCTGTGGAGACAGGGCCTGGCAAGGTATACCTTCAAAAATAGATGGTGGCCCTTGTGCTCTGGGACAACTTACAATTATTGCTCCCAGTGTCAAAGAGGTAATCAAAAAGAAAAGCAGAAAGATCAGATCTTCCTGGGGACATCAGTACGATAGTGACTGTGATAGTGACTTCCACCCTTGGAACTCTGGAAAATCAATTGTTGCAAGCATTTTTCTACCTCAGTTAAGCTCCTCAATTGCTTTAAAACAGTTAAACAAGTTGGGATGTTGGCTCAGCAAGGAGGTAAATGCCACCTCTACTATGATCAGTGATCTGTTAACCGATGAAGAGGCAGTCAGACATGCCACTTTACAAAATAGAGCTGCCGTTGATTATCTTTTATTAGCACATGGGCACGGCTGTGAAGATTTTGAAGGATTATGCTGTATGAACTTATCCGATCATTCTGTTTCCATTCACAAACAGCTACAAAACCTAAAGGATCTAGCTAACCAAATTAGAACAGATGACCCGTCTTGGCTGGACAGTTTGTTTGATGATTGGAGCTTTGCACCTTGGCTAAGGGAACTCTGTAAAATAGGCTTGATTATTCTAGTAGTAATAATTATAGTTTTAGTAGCAGTACCTTGTATGCTTCAGTGTGTGCAAAAAATAACGAGTAGGACTGTATCTAATATCTTAGTTGTTCATCAGAACGGGGGAGATGTTGGGGAAGATGAAACAGGAAAGCCTTATAAATATGATTGCCTAACAAAAGATTCTGGGAATATGAAAACTGTGAGCGACATCGAAATGAAGGCCATCTTTGAGATATAGAGTCTTAGTTACTGAACAACTGGAAAACAATGGTATAGCCGGCTGAAGGTAATCCCCTCTTGATTGAACAATACCCTCTGCTTGCAGACAGGTCCAAGGGTCAGAGCAGACCCTACTAGCTCAGCAGAAGGGGTCCAAAGAGTAGTTTTTAGAAGTTAAAATGTAACACTCTATGGTAATGTAAGAACTCTTATAGGCTGTATGTAAATGCTATAGGATTTGTACCTTGTATTAGATTGGCTACTGAGAATTAGAATATTCACTACAGAAGATGATTTATTGTATTGTAAAAAGCTCCTCGCTCTCTTAACTCCTCTCCTCTTAGTAATGCTCTTCTCCTCTTAGTAACGCTCTTAGTAACTCTCTTAGTAGCTCTCTTAGTAATGCTCTTCTCCTCTTAGTAGCTCTCTTAGTAACTCTCTTGCTCTTCTTCTTCCTCTTAATTCAGCTCTCCTCTTAGTTTGTCTCTCTTGCTCTTTACACTCTTAGCTCTCAGCCTCTTGCTCTAGCTCTCTCGCTCACTCTCTCTCCCTCTCTTACACCTTGGGCCTGCTTGGAGCTGCAGCTGGCAGCTCTAAGCAGTGCCCCTGTACCCACGCCCTCTGCAATAAACTGCATGCTCCAAAGACCTGCTTATAGAGATCTCTCGTCGCCGTCCATCTCCAGCCGGGCCCGACCGAACCCACACCCTCATCACCATCATCGCCATCAATTTCGACATTTGTGATGCTGGGGAACTACAAGGAAGCCTGGCTCCTCTGTGACACCACCACAGAAGCTCAGGGGAGCCCTGGAGACCGTGCTGATGCTATTGAACCTGATGCAACCCTGCCTCCTCTGTGACACCACAGAAGCTCTTGGAGCCCTGGAGACCGTGGTGATGCTATGGAACCTGATGCAACCCTGCCTCCTCTGTGACACCACAGAACCTCTGGGAGCCCTGGAGACCGTGCTGATGCTATGGAACCTGATGCAACCCTGCCTCCACTGTGACACCACAGAAGCTCAGGGAGCCCTGGAGACTGTGGTGATGCTATGGAACCTGATGCAACCCTGCCTCCACTGTGACACCACAGAACCTCTGGGAGCCCTGGAGACCGTGCTGATGCTATGGAACCTGATGCAACCCTGCCTCCACTGTGACACCACAGAAGCTCGGGGAGCTCTGCAGACCGTGGGGATGCTGGCGAAGCTGACGGAACCCTGGGCACCACAGTGACGCTATGGAACCTGGTGGAACCGAGGGGCCACAGTGACACTGTGGGGCCTTTTGGAAGCAACAGGACCCTGGTGGGAAGCCACGGGATGATTAATCCTGCACGAACCTGCTCCAGGTGGGCTCCTCTCTCCCGGCTTCCACAGGTGCTGCTAGGATCCCACTCCGGCACTGGCTTGGCACGGGCTGACGGCTTCCTTTGGCAATGGCTCTGCTCCAGGATGGCATGCTGCAGAGAATGCAGGTAGATTTTGTGCTCACTCCTGGCATGCAGCTGGACAATAAAGCCTGATCCAGCCCCCCCTCAGCATATGTCCGGCTCTGGCATTGGGGCGGGGCAACTTTGGGAGCAGCCCCAGCCCTGCTCCTGCTCCCGGCTGGGCACCCAGCTGCTGGGACACAGGTGTGTCCTGATGCCACCGTCTACTCCTTTGAGAAGGGGAGGACAGAGTGCATCAGGGAGTTTGGTGTGGCTTACATGCGGCAAGGAGAAGGTGCAGCCCCAAACTGGCTTTCACTTCTAGAACCTTTTGCTATTGCGGGAGCAGCTGCTGGAGCTTTTCAACCGAGCTGCAAGAGTGAAAAGTGTGATGGCATGTCTATCTGAGAAGGAAGGTTCGGTGCCGCAGCCTGTTGTGCACAATTTATATGCTGATAAGAGAAGGGGGTGCTTTTGGAACGTTTTCCTTCCTGACACTTCTGTCTCTGTGAGCTTTAGCTGCTTGGACTCAGGGATACCGAAGGTATGTGAAAGTGACTGGGATGCGAGAATCATGTTGCACAGGGAACAGGGAAGGTCAGCAAATGTTTCCTGTCCTGGCACATCTCTCAGTCTGAACTGCAGCTGCAGATGCTTCACTTCCGCCAAGGACTCTGCCACCTTGAGAGAAGGATGCGCTCTATGGAGTTGAGAAAGAAAGTGCGTCTCACTAGCTTCTTTCCTCTACTTCATAGACAGCAAAGGGGCTATGAAAGGCAGCACTGGCTTTTTGTTCTAGGACTTCTTCTTTACAAGCAGCTGCTGGATGTTTGGAAGGGGGTTTGGGATATGCAAAAATGAGAGGCTAAGATGGTAAGAGGGTAAGATGGAAGTCATCTGGCAAAAGCAGAGCTCACAAAAGGGCCAGCTGAGAAAGCTCTTGCTGCCTACAACTTCAACTGCACCCCTCAAAGCAGCAGCACACACGCTGCTCTCGGCACTTTCCTTCTCAGCTCTACGCACCATCCTAAGCCTTGCCTCTCCCACACTCAGGATCCAAAGACAACGGCACCAGGGACTGCTCACACACTAAAGGCACCAGGACAAAAGGCTCACCAGCTTGGCCTTTGCATTCCCGCTGACAGCTCCACAGCTTGAACCCAGAGAACTGCCTGCTGCCAACAGCCTTTCCAATCACTCTGAGCACCTCATGACAAGGAGTGTGGGGAATGAATCTCCAGCAGCCTCCTGCCCCAGGCTGTCCCCCGGGAGCAGCCCTGCTCCAGGCCGTGACTGCCACCTGCACAGCCAAAGGACCCAGAGCCGGTGTTACACACCACGGCTGTGCCTGGCACAGAGACACCAGTGGCCACACAAGTGGCCATGGCACTGTCCACACACAGTCCCTGCTGCTGCTCCCCCAGCCGCTGGCACCAACTCCCAGCCACCCACTCCTAAAGCCACGGGGCCCACTGGGACACTGCGGGGGCTCGTGGAAGCCAGCGGCCATTGTGACACAGCGGGGCTGCACAGAGCCCACGGTGCTTTGTGACCCGTGGCTCCCAGGAGAGCCTTTGTGATGCTGGGGAACTACAAGGAAGCCTGGCTCCTCTGTGACACCACCACAGAAGCTCAGGGGAGCCCTGGAGACCGTGCTGATGCTATTGAACCTGATGCAACCCTGCCTCCTCTGTGACACCACAGAAGCTCTTGGAGCCCTGGAGACCGTGGTGATGCTATGGAACCTGATGCAACCCTGCCTCCTCTGTGACACCACAGAACCTCTGGGAGCCCTGGAGACCGTGCTGATGCTATGGAACCTGATGCAACCCTGCCTCCACTGTGACACCACAGAAGCTCAGGGAGCCCTGGAGACTGTGGTGATGCTATGGAACCTGATGCAACCCTGCCTCCACTGTGACACCACAGAACCTCTGGGAGCCCTGGAGACCGTGCTGATGCTATGGAACCTGATGCAACCCTGCCTCCACTGTGACACCACAGAAGCTCGGGGAGCTCTGCAGACCGTGGGGATGCTGGCGAAGCTGACGGAACCCTGGGCACCACAGTGACGCTATGGAACCTGGTGGAACCGAGGGGCCACAGTGACACTGTGGGGCCTTTTGGAAGCAACAGGACCCTGGTGGGAAGCCACGGGATGATTAATCCTGCACGAACCTGCTCCAGGTGGGCTCCTCTCTCCCGGCTTCCACAGGTGCTGCTAGGATCCCACTCCGGCACTGGCTTGGCATGGGCTGACGGCTTCCTTTGGCAATGGCTCTGCTCCAGGATGGCATGCTGCAGAGAATGCAGGTAGATTTTGTGCTCACTCCTGGCATGCAGCTGGACAATAAAGCCTGATCCAGCCCCCCCTCAGCATATGTCCGGCTCTGGCATTGGGGCGGGGCAACTTTGGGAGCAGCCCCAGCCCTGCTCCTGCTCCCGGCTGGGCACCCAGCTGCTGGGACACAGGTGTGTCCTGATGCCACCGTCTACTCCTTTGAGAAGGGGAGGACAGAGTGCATCAGGGAGTTTGGTGTGGCTTACATGCGGCAAGGAGAAGGTGCAGCCCCAAACTGGCTTTCACTTCTAGAACCTTTTGCTATTGCGGGAGCAGCTGCTGGAGCTTTTCAACCGAGCTGCAAGAGTGAAAAGTGTGATGGCATGTCTATCTGAGAAGGAAGGTTCGGTGCCGCAGCCTGTTGTGCACAATTTATATGCTGATAAGAGAAGGGGGTGCTTTTGGAACGTTTTCCTTCCTGACACTTCTGTCTCTGTGAGCTTTAGCTGCTTGGACTCAGGGATACCGAAGGTATGTGAAAGTGACTGGGATGCGAGAATCATGTTGCACAGGGAACAGGGAAGGTCAGCAAATGTTTCCTGTCCTGGCACATCTCTCAGTCTGAACTGCAGCTGCAGATGCTTCACTTCCGCCAAGGACTCTGCCACCTTGAGAGAAGGATGCGCTCTATGGAGTTGAGAAAGAAAGTGCGTCTCACTAGCTTCTTTCCTCTACTTCATAGACAGCAAAGGGGCTATGAAAGGCAGCACTGGCTTTTTGTTCTAGGACTTCTTCTTTACAAGCAGCTGCTGGATGTTTGGAAGGGGGTTTGGGATATGCAAAAATGAGAGGCTAAGATGGTAAGAGGGTAAGATGGAAGTCATCTGGCAAAAGCAGAGCTCACAAAAGGGCCAGCTGAGAAAGCTCTTGCTGCCTACAACTTCAACTGCACCCCTCAAAGCAGCAGCACACACGCTGCTCTCGGCACTTTCCTTCTCAGCTCTACGCACCATCCTAAGCCTTGCCTCTCCCACACTCAGGATCCAAAGACAACGGCACCAGGGACTGCTCACACACTAAAGGCACCAGGACAAAAGGCTCACCAGCTTGGCCTTTGCATTCCCGCTGACAGCTCCACAGCTTGAACCCAGAGAACTGCCTGCTGCCAACAGCCTTTCCAATCACTCTGAGCACCTCATGACAAGGAGTGTGGGGAATGAATCTCCAGCAGCCTCCTGCCCCAGGCTGTCCCCCGGGAGCAGCCCTGCTCCAGGCCGTGACTGCCACCTGCACAGCCAAAGGACCCAGAGCCGGTGTTACACACCACGGCTGTGCCTGGCACAGAGACACCAGTGGCCACACAAGTGGCCATGGCACTGTCCACACACAGTCCCTGCTGCTGCTCCCCCAGCCGCTGGCACCAACTCCCAGCCACCCACTCCTAAAGCCACGGGGCCCACTGGGACACTGCGGGGGCTCGTGGAAGCCAGCGGCCATTGTGACACAGCGGGGCTGCACAGAGCCCACGGTGCTTTGTGACCCGTGGCTCCCAGGAGAGCCTTTGTGATGCTGGGGAACTACAAGGAAGCCTGGCTCCTCTGTGACACCACCACAGAAGCTCAGGGGAGCCCTGGAGACCGTGCTGATGCTATTGAACCTGATGCAACCCTGCCTCCTCTGTGACACCACAGAAGCTCTTGGAGCCCTGGAGACCGTGGTGATGCTATGGAACCTGATGCAACCCTGCCTCCTCTGTGACACCACAGAACCTCTGGGAGCCCTGGAGACCGTGCTGATGCTATGGAACCTGATGCAACCCTGCCTCCA
Source organism: Aphelocoma coerulescens (assembly GCF_041296385.1). NCBI lineage: Eukaryota > Metazoa > Chordata > Aves > Passeriformes > Corvidae > Aphelocoma > Aphelocoma coerulescens. The sequence continues at coordinate 31,340 of NW_027183507.1, read as the reverse complement.
CTGTGACACCACAGAAGCTCAGGGAGCCCTGGAGACTGTGGTGATGCTATGGAACCTGATGCAACCCTGCCTCCACTGTGACACCACAGAACCTCTGGGAGCCCTGGAGACCGTGCTGATGCTATGGAACCTGATGCAACCCTGCCTCCACTGTGACACCACAGAAGCTCGGGGAGCTCTGCAGACCGTGGGGATGCTGGCGAAGCTGACGGAACCCTGGGCACCACAGTGACGCTATGGAACCTGGTGGAACCGAGGGGCCACAGTGACACTGTGGGGCCTTTTGGAAGCAACAGGACCCTGGTGGGAAGCCACGGGATGATTAATCCTGCACGAACCTGCTCCAGGTGGGCTCCTCTCTCCCGGCTTCCACAGGTGCTGCTAGGATCCCACTCCGGCACTGGCTTGGCACGGGCTCACGGCTTCCTTTGGCAATGGCTCTGCTCCAGGATGGCATGCTGCAGAGAATGCAGGTAGATTTTTTGCTCACTCCTGGCATGCAGCTGGACAATAAAGCCTGATCCAGCCCCCCCTCAGCATATGTCCGGCTCTGGCATTGGGGCGGGGCAACTTTGGGAGCAGCCCCAGCCCTGCTCCTGCTCCCGGCTGGGCACCCAGCTGCTGGGACACAGGTGTGTCCTGATGCCACCGTCTACTCCTTTGAGAAGGGGAGGACAGAGTGCATCAGGGAGTTTGGTGTGGCTTACATGCGGCAAGGAGAAGGTGCAGCCCCAAACTGGCTTTCACTTCTAGAACCTTTTGCTATTGCGGGAGCAGCTGCTGGAGCTTTTCAACCGAGCTGCAAGAGTGAAAAGTGTGATGGCATGTCTATCTGAGAAGGAAGGTTCGGTGCCGCAGCCTGTTGTGCACAATTTATATGCTGATAAGAGAAGGGGGTGCTTTTGCAACGTTTTCCTTCCTGACACTTCTGTCTCTGTGAGCTTTAGCTGCTTGGACTCAGGGATACCGAAGGTATGTGAAAGTGACTGGGATGCGAGAATCATGTTGCACAGGGAACAGGGAAGGTCAGCAAATGTTTCCTGTCCTGGCACATCTCTCAGTCTGAACTGCAGCTGCAGATGCTTCACTTCCGCCAAGGACTCTGCCACCTTGAGAGAAGGATGCGCTCTATGGAGTTGAGAAAGAAAGTGCGTCTCACTAGCTTCTTTCCTCTACTTCATAGACAGCAAAGGGGCTATGAAAGGCAGCACTGGCTTTTTGTTCTAGGACTTCTTCTTTACAAGCAGCTGCTGGATGTTTGGAAGGGGGTTTGGGATATGCAAAAATGAGAGGCTAAGATGGTAAGAGGGTAAGATGGAAGTCATCTGGCAAAAGCAGAGCTCACAAAAGGGCCAGCTGAGAAAGCTCTTGCTGCCTACAACTTCAACTGCACCCCTCAAAGCAGCAGCACACACGCTGCTCTCGGCACTTTCCTTCTCAGCTCTACGCACCATCCTAAGCCTTGCCTCTCCCACACTCAGGATCCAAAGACAACGGCACCAGGGACTGCTCACACACTAAAGGCACCAGGACAAAAGGCTCACCAGCTTGGCCTTTGCATTCCCGCTGACAGCTCCACAGCTTGAACCCAGAGAACTGCCTGCTGCCAACAGCCTTTCCAATCACTCTGAGCACCTCATGACAAGGAGTGTGGGGAATGAATCTCCAGCAGCCTCCTGCCCCAGGCTGTCCCCCGGGAGCAGCCCTGCTCCAGGCCGTGACTGCCACCTGCACAGCCAAAGGACCCAGAGCCGGTGTTACACACCACGGCTGTGCCTGGCACAGAGACACCAGTGGCCACACAAGTGGCCATGGCACTGTCCACACACAGTCCCTGCTGCTGCTCCCCCAGCCGCTGGCACCAACTCCCAGCCACCCACTCCTAAAGCCACGGGGCCCACTGGGACACTGCGGGGGCTCGTGGAAGCCAGCGGCCATTGTGACACAGCGGGGCTGCACAGAGCCCACGGTGCTTTGTGACCCGTGGCTCCCAGGAGAGCCTTTGTGATGCTGGGGAACTACAAGGAAGCCTGGCTCCTCTGTGACACCACCACAGAAGCTCAGGGGAGCCCTGGAGACCGTGCTGATGCTATGGAACCTGATGCAACCCTGCCTCCTCTGTGACACCACAGAACCTCTGGGAGCCCTGGAGACCGTGCTGATGCTATGGAACCTGATGCAACCCTGCCTCCACTGTGACACCACAGAAGCTCAGGGAGCCCTGGAGACTGTGGTGATGCTATGGAACCTGATGCAACCCTGCCTCCACTGTGACACCACAGAACCTCTGGGAGCCCTGGAGACCGTGCTGATGCTATGGAACCTGATGCAACCCTGCCTCCACTGTGACACCACAGAAGCTCGGGGAGCTCTGCAGACCGTGGGGATGCTGGCGAAGCTGACGGAACCCTGGGCACCACAGTGACGCTATGGAACCTGGTGGAACCGAGGGGCCACAGTGACACTGTGGGGCCTTTTGGAAGCAACAGGACCCTGGTGGGAAGCCACGGGATGATTAATCCTGCACGAACCTGCTCCAGGTGGGCTCCTCTCTCCCGGCTTCCACAGGTGCTGCTAGGATCCCACTCCGGCACTGGCTTGGCACGGGCTCACGGCTTCCTTTGGCAATGGCTCTGCTCCAGGATGGCATGCTGCAGAGAATGCAGGTAGATTTTGTGCTCACTCCTGGCATGCAGCTGGACAATAAAGCCTGATCCAGCCCCCCCTCAGCATATGTCCGGCTCTGGCATTGGGGCGGGGCAACTTTGGGAGCAGCCCCAGCCCTGCTCCTGCTCCCGGCTGGGCACCCAGCTGCTGGGACACAGGTGTGTCCTGATGCCACCGTCTACTCCTTTGAGAAGGGGAGGACAGAGTGCATCAGGGAGTTTGGTGTGGCTTACATGCGGCAAGGAGAAGGTGCAGCCCCAAACTGGCTTTCACTTCTAGAACCTTTTGCTATTGCGGGAGCAGCTGCTGGAGCTTTTCAACCGAGCTGCAAGAGTGAAAAGTGTGATGGCATGTCTATCTGAGAAGGAAGGTTCGGTGCCGCAGCCTGTTGTGCACAATTTATATGCTGATAAGAGAAGGGGGTGCTTTTGCAACGTTTTCCTTCCTGACACTTCTGTCTCTGTGAGCTTTAGCTGCTTGGACTCAGGGATACCGAAGGTATGTGAAAGTGACTGGGATGCGAGAATCATGTTGCACAGGGAACAGGGAAGGTCAGCAAATGTTTCCTGTCCTGGCACATCTCTCAGTCTGAACTGCAGCTGCAGATGCTTCACTTCCGCCAAGGACTCTGCCACCTTGAGAGAAGGATGTGCTCTATGGAGTTGAGAAAGAAAGTGCGTCTCACTAGCTTCTTTCCTCTACTTCATAGACAGCAAAGGGGCTATGAAAGGCAGCACTGGCTTTTTGTTCTAGGACTTCTTCTTTACAAGCAGCTGCTGGATGTTTGGAAGGGGGTTTGGGATATGCAAAAATGAGAGGCTAAGATGGTAAGAGGGTAAGATGGAAGTCATCTGGCAAAAGCAGAGCTCACAAAAGGGCCAGCTGAGAAAGCTCTTGCTGCCTACAACTTCAACTGCACCCCTCAAAGCAGCAGCACACACGCTGCTCTCGGCACTTTCCTTCTCAGCTCTACGCACCATCCTAAGCCTTGCCTCTCCCACACTCAGGATCCAAAGACAACGGCACCAGGGACTGCTCACACACTAAAGGCACCAGGACAAAAGGCTCACCAGCTTGGCCTTTGCATTCCCGCTGACAGCTCCACAGCTTGAACCCAGAGAACTGCCTGCTGCCAACAGCCTTTCCAATCACTCTGAGCACCTCATGACAAGGAGTGTGGGGAATGAATCTCCAGCAGCCTCCTGCCCCAGGCTGTCCCCCGGGAGCAGCCCTGCTCCAGGCCGTGACTGCCACCTGCACAGCCAAAGGACCCAGAGCCGGTGTTACACACCACGGCTGTGCCTGGCACAGAGACACCAGTGGCCACACAAGTGGCCATGGCACTGTCCACACACAGTCCCTGCTGCTGCTCCCCCAGCCGCTGGCACCAACTCCCAGCCACCCACTCCTAAAGCCACGGGGCCCACTGGGACACTGCGGGGGCTCGTGGAAGCCAGCGGCCATTGTGACACAGCGGGGCTGCACAGAGCCCACGGTGCTTTGTGACCCGTGGCTCCCAGGAGAGCCTTTGTGATGCTGGGGAACTACAAGGAAGCCTGGCTCCTCTGTGACACCACCACAGAAGCTCAGGGGAGCCCTGGAGACCGTGCTGATGCTATGGAACCTGATGCAACCCTGCCTCCACTGTGACACCACAGAAGCTCAGGGAGCCCTGGAGACTGTGGTGATGCTATGGAACCTGATGCAACCCTGCCTCCACTGTGACACCACAGAACCTCTGGGAGCCCTGGAGACCGTGCTGATGCTATGGAACCTGATGCAACCCTGCCTCCACTGTGACACCACAGAAGCTCGGGGAGCTCTGCAGACCGTGGGGATGCTGGCGAAGCTGACGGAACCCTGGGCACCACAGTGACGCTATGGAACCTGGTGGAACCGAGGGGCCACAGTGACACTGTGGGGCCTTTTGGAAGCAACAGGACCCTGGTGGGAAGCCACGGGATGATTAATCCTGCACGAACCTGCTCCAGGTGGGCTCCTCTCTCCCGGCTTCCACAGGTGCTGCTAGGATCCCACTCCGGCACTGGCTTGGCACGGGCTGATGGCTTCCTTTGGCAATGGCTCTGCTCCAGGATGGCATGCTGCAGAGAATGCAGGTAGATTTTGTGCTCACTCCTGGCATGCAGCTGGACAATAAAGCCTGATCCAGCCCCCCCTCAGCATATGTCCGGCTCTGGCATTGGGGCGGGGCAACTTTGGGAGCAGCCCCAGCCCTGCTCCTGCTCCCGGCTGGGCACCCAGCTGCTGGGACACAGGTGTGTCCTGATGCCACCGTCTACTCCTTTGAGAAGGGGAGGACAGAGTGCATCAGGGAGTTTGGTGTGGCTTACATGCGGCAAGGAGAAGGTGCAGCCCCAAACTGGCTTTCACTTCTAGAACCTTTTGCTATTGCGGGAGCAGCTGCTGGAGCTTTTCAACCGAGCTGCAAGAGTGAAAAGTGTGATGGCATGTCTATCTGAGAAGGAAGGTTCGGTGCCGCAGCCTGTTGTGCACAATTTATATGCTGATAAGAGAAGGGGGTGCTTTTGCAACGTTTTCCTTCCTGACACTTCTGTCTCTGTGAGCTTTAGCTGCTTGGACTCAGGGATACCGAAGGTATGTGAAAGTGACTGGGATGCGAGAATCATGTTGCACAGGGAACAGGGAAGGTCAGCAAATGTTTCCTGTCCTGGCACATCTCTCAGTCTGAACTGCAGCTGCAGATGCTTCACTTCCGCCAAGGACTCTGCCACCTTGAGAGAAGGATGCGCTCTATGGAGTTGAGAAAGAAAGTGCGTCTCACTAGCTTCTTTCCTCTACTTCATAGACAGCAAAGGGGCTATGAAAGGCAGCACTGGCTTTTTGTTCTAGGACTTCTTCTTTACAAGCAGCTGCTGGATGTTTGGAAGGGGGTTTGGGATATGCAAAAATGAGAGGCTAAGATGGTAAGAGGGTAAGATGGAAGTCATCTGGCAAAAGCAGAGCTCACAAAAGGGCCAGCTGAGAAAGCTCTTGCTGCCTACAACTTCAACTGCACCCCTCAAAGCAGCAGCACACATGCTGCTCTCGGCACTTTCCTTCTCAGCTCTACGCACCATCCTAAGCCTTGCCTCTCCCACACTCAGGATCCAAAGACAACGGCACCAGGGACTGCTCACACACTAAAGGCACCAGGACAAAAGGCTCACCAGCTTGGCCTTTGCATTCCCGCTGACAGCTCCACAGCTTGAACCCAGAGAACTGCCTGCTGCCAACAGCCTTTCCAATCACTCCGAGCACCTCATGACAAGGAGCTGCAGCGTGTGGGGAATGAATCTCCAGCAGCCTCCTGCCCCAGGCTGTCCCCCGGGAGCAGCCCTGCTCCAGGCCGTGACTGCCACCTGCACAGCCAAAGGACCCAGAGCCGGTGTTACACACCACGGCTGTGCCTGGCACAGAGACACCAGTGGCCACACAAGTGGCCATGGCACTGTCCACACACAGTCCCTGCTGCTGCTCCCCCAGCCGCTGGCACCAACTCCCAGCCACCCACTCCTAAAGCCACGGGGCCCACTGGGACACTGCGGGGGCTCGTGGAAGCCAGCGGCCATTGTGACACAGCGGGGCTGCACAGAGCCCACGGTGCTTTGTGACCCGTGGCTCCCAGGAGAGCCTTTGTGATGCTGGGGAACTACAAGGAAGCCTGGCTCCTCTGTGACACCACCACAGAAGCTCAGGGGAGCCCTGGAGACCGTGCTGATGCTATGGAACCTGATGCAACCCTGCCTCCTCTGTGACACCACAGAACCTCTGGGAGCCCTGGAGACCGTGCTGATGCTATGGAACCTGATGCAACCCTGCCTCCACTGTGACACCACAGAAGCTCAGGGAGCCCTGGAGACTGTGGTGATGCTATGGAACCTGATGCAACCCTGCCTCCACTGTGACACCACAGAACCTCTGGGAGCCCTGGAGACCGTGCTGATGCTATGGAACCTGATGCAACCCTGCCTCCACTGTGACACCACAGAAGCTCGGGGAGCTCTGCAGACCGTGGGGATGCTGGCGAAGCTGACGGAACCCTGGGCACCACAGTGACGCTATGGAACCTGGTGGAACCGAGGGGCCACAGTGACACTGTGGGGCCTTTTGGAAGCAACAGGACCCTGGTGGGAAGCCACGGGATGATTAATCCTGCACGAACCTGCTCCAGGTGGGCTCCTCTCTCCCGGCTTCCACAGGTGCTGCTAGGATCCCACTCCGGCACTGGCTTGGCACGGGCTGACGGCTTCCTTTGGCAATGGCTCTGCTCCAGGATGGCATGCTGCAGAGAATGCAGGTAGATTTTGTGCTCACTCCTGGCATGCAGCTGGACAATAAAGCCTGATCCAGCCCCCCCTCAGCATATGTCCGGCTCTGGCATTGGGGCGGGGCAACTTTGGGAGCAGCCCCAGCCCTGCTCCTGCTCCCGGCTGGGCACCCAGCTGCTGGGACACAGGTGTGTCCTGATGCCACCGTCTACTCCTTTGAGAAGGGGAGGACAGAGTGCATCAGGGAGTTTGGTGTGGCTTACATGCGGCAAGGAGAAGGTGCAGCCCCAAACTGGCTTTCACTTCTAGAACCTTTTGCTATTGCGGGAGCAGCTGCTGGAGCTTTTCAACCGAGCTGCAAGAGTGAAAAGTGTGATGGCATGTCTATCTGAGAAGGAAGGTTCGGTGCCGCAGCCTGTTGTGCACAATTTATATGCTGATAAGAGAAGGGGGTGCTTTTGGAACGTTTTCCTTCCTGACACTTCTGTCTCTGTGAGCTTTAGCTGCTTGGACTCAGGGATACCGAAGGTATGTGAAAGTGACTGGGATGCGAGAATCATGTTGCACAGGGAACAGGGAAGGTCAGCAAATGTTTCCTGTCCTGGCACATCTCTCAGTCTGAACTGCAGCTGCAGATGCTTCACTTCCGCCAAGGACTCTGCCACCTTGAGAGAAGGATGCGCTCTATGGAGTTGAGAAAGAAAGTGCGTCTCACTAGCTTCTTTCCTCTACTTCATAGACAGCAAAGGGGCTATGAAAGGCAGCACTGGCTTTTTGTTCTAGGACTTCTTCTTTACAAGCAGCTGCTGGATGTTTGGAAGGGGGTTTGGGATATGCAAAAATGAGAGGCTAAGATGGTAAGAGGGTAAGATGGAAGTCATCTGGCAAAAGCAGAGCTCACAAAAGGGCCAGCTGAGAAAGCTCTTGCTGCCTACAACTTCAACTGCACCCCTCAAAGCAGCAGCACACACGCTGCTCTCGGCACTTTCCTTCTCAGCTCTACGCACCATCCTAAGCCTTGCCTCTCCCACACTCAGGATCCAAAGACAACGGCACCAGGGACTGCTCACACACTAAAGGCACCAGGACAAAAGGCTCACCAGCTTGGCCTTTGCATTCCCGCTGACAGCTCCACAGCTTGAACCCAGAGAACTGCCTGCTGCCAACAGCCTTTCCAATCACTCTGAGCACCTCATGACAAGGAGTGTGGGGAATGAATCTCCAGCAGCCTCCTGCCCCAGGCTGTCCCCCGGGAGCAGCCCTGCTCCAGGCCGTGACTGCCACCTGCACAGCCAAAGGACCCAGAGCCGGTGTTACACACCACGGCTGTGCCTGGCACAGAGACACCAGTGGCCACACAAGTGGCCATGGCACTGTCCACACACAGTCCCTGCTGCTGCTCCCCCAGCCGCTGGCACCAACTCCCAGCCACCCACTCCTAAAGCCACGGGGCCCACTGGGACACTGCGGGGGCTCGTGGAAGCCAGCGGCCATTGTGACACAGCGGGGCTGCACAGAGCCCACGGCGCTTTGTGACCCGTGGCTCCCAGGAGAGCCTTTGTGATGCTGGGGAACTACAAGGAAGCCTGGCTCCTCTGTGACACCACCACAGAAGCTCAGGGGAGCCCTGGAGACCGTGCTGATGCTATGGAACCTGATGCAACCCTGCCTCCACTGTGACACCACAGAAGCTCAGGGAGCCCTGGAGACTGTGGTGATGCTATGGAACCTGATGCAACCCTGCCTCCACTGTGACACCACAGAACCTCTGGGAGCCCTGGAGACCGTGCTGATGCTATGGAACCTGATGCAACCCTGCCTCCACTGTGACACCACAGAAGCTCGGGGAGCTCTGCAGACCGTGGGGATGCTGGCGAAGCTGACGGAACCCTGGGCACCACAGTGACGCTATGGAACCTGGTGGAACCGAGGGGCCACAGTGACACTGTGGGGCCTTTTGGAAGCAACAGGACCCTGGTGGGAAGCCACGGGATGATTAATCCTGCACGAACCTGCTCCAGGTGGGCTCCTCTCTCCCGGCTTCCACAGGTGCTGCTAGGATCCCACTCCGGCACTGGCTTGGCACGGGCTGATGGCTTCCTTTGGCAATGGCTCTGCTCCAGGATGGCATGCTGCAGAGAATGCAGGTAGATTTTGTGCTCACTCCTGGCATGCAGCTGGACAATAAAGCCTGATCCAGCCCCCCCTCAGCATATGTCCGGCTCTGGCATTGGGGCGGGGCAACTTTGGGAGCAGCCCCAGCCCTGCTCCTGCTCCCGGCTGGGCACCCAGCTGCTGGGACACAGGTGTGTCCTGATGCCACCGTCTACTCCTTTGAGAAGGGGAGGACAGAGTGCATCAGGGAGTTTGGTGTGGCTTACATGCGGCAAGGAGAAGGTGCAGCCCCAAACTGGCTTTCACTTCTAGAACCTTTTGCTATTGCGGGAGCAGCTGCTGGAGCTTTTCAACCGAGCTGCAAGAGTGAAAAGTGTGATGGCATGTCTATCTGAGAAGGAAGGTTCGGTGCCGCAGCCTGTTGTGCACAATTTATATGCTGATAAGAGAAGGGGGTGCTTTTGGAACGTTTTCCTTCCTGACACTTCTGTCTCTGTGAGCTTTAGCTGCTTGGACTCAGGGATACCGAAGGTATGTGAAAGTGACTGGGATGCGAGAATCATGTTGCACAGGGAACAGGGAAGGTCAGCAAATGTTTCCTGTCCTGGCACATCTCTCAGTCTGAACTGCAGCTGCAGATGCTTCACTTCCGCCAAGGACTCTGCCACCTTGAGAGAAGGATGCGCTCTATGGAGTTGAGAAAGAAAGTGCGTCTCACTAGCTTCTTTCCTCTACTTCATAGACAGCAAAGGGGCTATGAAAGGCAGCACTGGCTTTTTGTTCTAGGACTTCTTCTTTACAAGCAGCTGCTGGATGTTTGGAAGGGGGTTTGGGATATGCAAAAATGAGAGGCTAAGATGGTAAGAGGGTAAGATGGAAGTCATCTGGCAAAAGCAGAGCTCACAAAAGGGCCAGCTGAGAAAGCTCTTGCTGCCTACAACTTCAACTGCACCCCTCAAAGCAGCAGCACACATGCTGCTCTCGGCACTTTCCTTCTCAGCTCTACGCACCATCCTAAGCCTTGCCTCTCCCACACTCAGGATCCAAAGACAACGGCACCAGGGACTGCTCACACACTAAAGGCACCAGGACAAAAGGCTCACCAGCTTGGCCTTTGCATTCCCGCTGACAGCTCCACAGCTTGAACCCAGAGAACTGCCTGCTGCCAACAGCCTTTCCAATCACTCCGAGCACCTCATGACAAGGAGCTGCAGCGTGTGGGGAATGAATCTCCAGCAGCCTCCTGCCCCAGGCTGTCCCCCGGGAGCAGCCCTGCTCCAGGCCGTGACTGCCACCTGCACAGCCAAAGGACCCAGAGCCGGTGTTACACACCACGGCTGTGCCTGGCACAGAGACACCAGTGGCCACACAAGTGGCCATGGCACTGTCCACACACAGTCCCTGCTGCTGCTCCCCCAGCCGCTGGCACCAACTCCCAGCCACCCACTCCTAAAGCCACGGGGCCCACTGGGACACTGCGGGGGCTCGTGGAAGCCAGCGGCCATTGTGACACAGCGGGGCTGCACAGAGCCCACGGTGCTTTGTGACCCGTGGCTCCCAGGAGAGCCTTTGTGATGCTGGGGAACTACAAGGAAGCCTGGCTCCTCTGTGACACCACCACAGAAGCTCAGGGGAGCCCTGGAGACCGTGCTGATGCTATGGAACCTGATGCAACCCTGCCTCCTCTGTGACACCACAGAACCTCTGGGAGCCCTGGAGACCGTGCTGATGCTATGGAACCTGATGCAACCCTGCCTCCACTGTGACACCACAGAAGCTCAGGGAGCCCTGGAGACTGTGGTGATGCTATGGAACCTGATGCAACCCTGCCTCCACTGTGACACCACAGAACCTCTGGGAGCCCTGGAGACCGTGCTGATGCTATGGAACCTGATGCAACCCTGCCTCCACTGTGACACCACAGAAGCTCGGGGAGCTCTGCAGACCGTGGGGATGCTGGCGAAGCTGACGGAACCCTGGGCACCACAGTGACGCTATGGAACCTGGTGGAACCGAGGGGCCACAGTGACACTGTGGGGCCTTTTGGAAGCAACAGGACCCTGGTGGGAAGCCACGGGATGATTAATCCTGCACGAACCTGCTCCAGGTGGGCTCCTCTCTCCCGGCTTCCACAGGTGCTGCTAGGATCCCACTCCGGCACTGGCTTGGCACGGGCTGACGGCTTCCTTTGGCAATGGCTCTGCTCCAGGATGGCATGCTGCAGAGAATGCAGGTAGATTTTGTGCTCACTCCTGGCATGCAGCTGGACAATAAAGCCTGATCCAGCCCCCCCTCAGCATATGTCCGGCTCTGGCATTGGGGCGGGGCAACTTTGGGAGCAGCCCCAGCCCTGCTCCTGCTCCCGGCTGGGCACCCAGCTGCTGGGACACAGGTGTGTCCTGATGCCACCGTCTACTCCTTTGAGAAGGGGAGGACAGAGTGCATCAGGGAGTTTGGTGTGGCTTACATGCGGCAAGGAGAAGGTGCAGCCCCAAACTGGCTTTCACTTCTAGAACCTTTTGCTATTGCGGGAGCAGCTGCTGGAGCTTTTCAACCGAGCTGCAAGAGTGAAAAGTGTGATGGCATGTCTATCTGAGAAGGAAGGTTCGGTGCCGCAGCCTGTTGTGCACAATTTATATGCTGATAAGAGAAGGGGGTGCTTTTGCAACGTTTTCCTTCCTGACACTTCTGTCTCTGTGAGCTTTAGCTGCTTGGACTCAGGGATACCGAAGGTATGTGAAAGTGACTGGGATGCGAGAATCATGTTGCACAGGGAACAGGGAAGGTCAGCAAATGTTTCCTGTCCTGGCACATCTCTCAGTCTGAACTGCAGCTGCAGATGCTTCACTTCCGCCAAGGACTCTGCCACCTTGAGAGAAGGATGCGCTCTATGGAGTTGAGAAAGAAAGTGCGTCTCACTAGCTTCTTTCCTCTACTTCATAGACAGCAAAGGGGCTATGAAAGGCAGCACTGGCTTTTTGTTCTAGGACTTCTTCTTTACAAGCAGCTGCTGGATGTTTGGAAGGGGGTTTGGGATATGCAAAAATGAGAGGCTAAGATGGTAAGAGGGTAAGATGGAAGTCATCTGGCAAAAGCAGAGCTCACAAAAGGGCCAGCTGAGAAAGCTCTTGCTGCCTACAACTTCAACTGCACCCCTCAAAGCAGCAGCACACATGCTGCTCTCGGCACTTTCCTTCTCAGCTCTACGCACCATCCTAAGCCTTGCCTCTCCCACACTCAGGATCCAAAGACAACGGCACCAGGGACTGCTCACACACTAAAGGCACCAGGACAAAAGGCTCACCAGCTTGGCCTTTGCATTCCCGCTGACAGCTCCACAGCTTGAACCCAGAGAACTGCCTGCTGCCAACAGCCTTTCCAATCACTCCGAGCACCTCATGACAAGGAGCTGCAGCGTGTGGGGAATGAATCTCCAGCAGCCTCCTGCCCCAGGCTGTCCCCCGGGAGCAGCCCTGCTCCAGGCCGTGACTGCCACCTGCACAGCCAAAGGACCCAGAGCCGGTGTTACACACCACGGCTGTGCCTGGCACAGAGACACCAGTGGCCACACAAGTGGCCATGGCACTGTCCACACACAGTCCCTGCTGCTGCTCCCCCAGCCGCTGGCACCAACTCCCAGCCACCCACTCCTAAAGCCACGGGGCCCACTGGGACACTGCGGGGGCTCGTGGAAGCCAGCGGCCATTGTGACACAGCGCGGCTGCACAGAGCCCACGGTGCTTTGTGACCCGTGGCTCCCAGGAGAGCCTTTGTGATGCTGGGGAACTACAAGGAAGCCTGGCTCCTCTGTGACACCACCACAGAAGCTCAGGGGAGCCCTGGAGACCGTGCTGATGCTATGGAACCTGATGCAACCCTGCCTCCTCTGTGACACCACAGAAGCTCTTGGAGCCCTGGAGACCGTGGTGATGCTATGGAACCTGATGCAACCCTGCCTCCTCTGTGACACCACAGAAGCTCTTGGAGCCCTGGAGACCGTGGTGATGCTATGGAACCTGATGCAACCCTGCCTCCTCTGTGACACCACAGAACCTCTGGGAGCCCTGGAGACCGTGCTGATGCTATGGAACCTGATGCAACCCTGCCTCCACTGTGACACCACAGAAGCTCGGGGAGCCCTGGAGACTGTAGGGATGCTGGCGAAGCTGACGGAACCCTGGGCACCACAGTGACGCTATGGAACCTGGTGGAACCGAGGGGCCACAGTGACACTGTGGGGCCTTTTGGAAGCAACAGGACCCTGGTGGGAAGCCACGGGATGATTAATCCTGCACGAACCTGCTCCAGGTGGGCTCCTCTCTCCCGGCTTCCACAGGTGCTGCTAGGATCCCACTCCGGCACTGGCTTGGCACGGGCTGACGGCTTCCTTTGGCAATGGCTCTGCTCCAGGATGGCATGCTTCAGAGAATGCAGGTAGATTTTGTGCTCACTCCTGGCATGCAGCTGGACAATAAAGCCTGATCCAGCCCCCCCTCAGCATATGTCCGGCTCTGGCATTGGGGCGGGGCAACTTTGGGAGCAGCCCCAGCCCTGCTCCTGCTCCCGGCTGGGCACCCAGCTGCTGGGACACAGGTGTGTCCTGATGCCACCGTCTACTCCTTTGAGAAGGGGAGGACAGAGTGCATCAGGGAGTTTGGTGTGGCTTACATGCGGCAAGGAGAAGGTGCAGCCCCAAACTGGCTTTCACTTCTAGAACCTTTTGCTATTGCAGGAGCAGCTGCTGGAGCTTTTCAACCGAGCTGCAAGAGTGAAAAGTGTGATGGCATGTCTATCTGAGAAGGAAGGTTCGGTGCCGCAGCCTGTTGTGCACAATTTATATGCTGATAAGAGAAGGGGGTCTTTTGGAATGTTTTCCTTCCTGACACTTCTGTCTCTGTGAGCTTTAGCTGCTTGGACTCAGGGGTACCGAAGGTGTGTGAAAGTGACTGGGATGCGAGAATCATGTTGCACAGGGAACAGGGAAGGTCAGCAAATGTTTCCTGTCCTGGCACATCTCTCAGTCTGAACTGCAGCTGCAGATGCTTCACTTCCGCCAAGGACTCTGCCACCTTGAGAGAAGGATGCGCTCTATGGAGTTGAGAAAGAAAGTGCGTCTCACTAGCTTCTTTCCTCTACTTCATAGACAGCAAAGGGGCTATGAAAGGCAGCACTGGCTTTTTGTTCTAGGACTTCTTCTTTACAAGCAGCTGCTGGATGTTTGGAAGGGGGTTTGGGATATGCAAAAATGAGAGGCTAAGATGGTAAGAGGGTAAGATGGAAGTCATCTGGCAAAAGCAGAGCTCACAAAAGGGCCAGCTGAGAAAGCTCTTGCTGCCTACAACTTCAACTGCACCCCTCAAAGCAGCAGCACACACGCTGCTCTCGGCACTTTCCTTCTCAGCTCTACGCACCATCCTAAGCCTTGCCTCTCCCACACTCAGGATCCAAAGACAATGGCACCAGGGACTGCTCACACACTAAAGGCACCAGGACAAAAGGCTCACCAGCTTGGCCTTTGCATTCCCGCTGACAGCTCCACAGCTCGAACCCAGAGAACTGCCTGCTGCCAACAGCCTTTCCAATCACTCCGAGCACCTCATGACAAGGAGCTGCAGCGTGTGGGGAATGAATCTCCAGCAGCCTCCTGCCCCAGGCTGTCCCCCGGGAGCAGCCCTGCTCCAGGCCGTGACTGCCACCTGCACAGCCAAAGGACCCGGAGCCGGTGTTACACACCACGGCTGTGCCTGGCACAGAGACACCAGTGGCCACACAAGTGGCCATGGCACTGTCCTCACACAGTCCCTGCTGCTTCTCCCCCAGCTGCTGGTGGGGCACCAACTCCCAGCCACCCACTCCTAAAGCCACGGGCCCACTGGGACACTGCGGGGGCTCGTGGAAGCCAGCGGCCATTTTGACACAGCGTGTGGAAGGATGGCTGCAATAAAGAGGACATGAAACCTAAGAACTGCCGAGAGCTGCTGCAAGCTCGGCAGCTAACCACAAGAATGATCATGGTCAGCAGGACCGTGAGCCTGCCTGCTAGACAATGATACGATCTTGCGGTTAGTTAAACACAGATGTGACTTACAGCCCTAACCACAGCTGGGCAGAGCTAAGAAAATTTAACATTTAAGAATTATCCAATCAACTAAAGACAACTATGATTAGCTAATAAAGCCGGCTATAAATGTAACCGCTGAATCACTAATAAACGAAGCTTGCCTACCAATCATATTGATTGTCCGCATCTTCCCTCATCCTTCGCAGAGGACAAGGAGGAGGAGGAGGTGGCGGAGGACGAGGAGGAGGACGAGGACGAGGAGGAGGAGGAGGACGAGGACGAGGAGGAGGAGGAGGACGAGGAGGAGGAGGAGGACGAGGAGGACGAGGACAAGGAGGACGAGGAGGAGGAGGAGGAGGAGGAGGAGGACGAGGAGGAGGAGGACGAGGACGAGGACGAGGAGGACGAGGAGGACGAGGAGGACGAGGAGGACGAGGAGGACGAGGAGGACGAGGAGGAGGACGAGGAGAATGAGGAGGACGAGGAGAATGAGGAGGACGAGGAGGAGGTGGATGAGGATTAGGAGGAGGACAAGGAGGAGGACAAGGAGGAGCAGGATGAGGAGGAGGATGAGGAGGAGGAGGCGGTGGACGAGGTGCTGGAGGACGAGGAGGAGGAGGGTTAAGGGTGGAGATGAGATCTTCCTCATCCTGCTCCTCCACTGCTGATGTCAGGGAATTCCCTGCAGCTGCCAACATCTGCCTTTCCTGCTGCAGGATCTGGTCTGGCAGCTCTCTCAGGCTCTTCACCTTTGGCAGCGCCGCAGCATCCTTGGAGTCATGGACTGGCAACTGGCACCTCCAGGTCACTTGCTGCTGGGATGCTTTTCTCTGGGGAAATCTTCTTGGACACGGCCTGGCTCCAGTTCTTACTTCCAGCCCTTTCCTGCCCATCTGCATCCTCAGCCACGAGCCGCTTCTTTACATCGCCGTGCCTCTGGGGGAGCAGGGACTCCTGTCTCTGGGCAAACAAAACAAAGACAACTTGTAAGAAGAGAACCTGCAGCTTCTAGTTAGAAGAGAAAGGACTATTCAATCAAGGCAGGGCCGATGGAGAAACTTTCTAAAATGGAACAAGCAGCAGAAGCACAGGAGTTTTGCAGAAGAAATTCCCCTCCCAGCACTTGGCTTAGGGAAAAAGCCTGATGTTGCTAGGAGAGACTTGAGTTCATGTCTACTATTGGGTAGCAGACATCTGAACATTTAGACTATTGGCTTTCCAGGCTCATGCTATTCAAACCTGAGAGTGAAACTATTCTAAAAGCCAGAGATGCTTGGAAGAAATGTTCCTGCTCACACCACGACTGGGGACCATGCATCATTCTTACCTTGCACCTGTCCAAAGGCCTTCCTCCGTCTGTGCTCCGGCAGTTCTCACCGGGCCTCTGGCAAGGATGGAGGCTCCTGCCACAAGTATCCCAAGTGTGGAGATCCTCCTCATTCTGCTCCTCCACTGCTGACATCAGGGAATTCCCTGCAGCTGCAAACACCTGCCTTTGCTGCGCGAGGACCTTCTCTAGCACCATGGAGTTGGCCAAAGGCCTTCTCCTATGGCAGCGCCACAGCATCCTGCAAGTCACGGACTGGAACTGGCACCTCCAGCAAAGTTGCTGCTGGCAAACATCCCTCAGCCATTCCCTGACTGCAATGAGCTGGACTCCTACTCCTCTGCAAGCCTCTTCCTGGCCAGGTGCATCCTCAGCAATGAGCCGCTTCTGCTGAGAGCTGCGGCTCTGAGGGAGCAGCCAGTCCTGTCCAAAGGGCTTCCTCTGTCTCCAGTCCTGCAGCTCTCACAGGGTACTGGCTATGGTCAAATCTCCTGCCAGGAGGATCCGACCTGTGCAATTCATCCTCATCCTTCTTCTCCACTGCTGATGGCTCTAAGTGCCCTGCAGATGGGTACATCTGCCTTTGCTGCTGGAGGCTTTTGTCCAGCACCACACCCAAAGTCTTCTCCTCTGGTACCGCCCCATCCTTCTTGGAACCTCGGTCAGGGAACTGGCAGCTCCAGGACAATCGCTGCTCTGCCTCTGGCTTCTGGGAGCGCCTTACTGGAGGCCTCCTCTTTTCTCTATCCTGCTGAAACAAGAAAGACTTCGTAACTCGACTGCTCTATGCCAGCCATGAGTTCATCATCTCTTCTGGAACTCTTTTACAGTGGACACAGAGTTTGTTTCAGCTCATTCTCACAACTTTTATCGTGACTATGCCTCATAACTCTTACAACTCTTATTAGTTCATAACCTGGATTACACATTGTCTCTGTCCAGATTAGAATTTTAAAATATACAATACAATTCTCAAGATCCTCTAGCTACAAGATGTAACCACACATCTTTGTCCTTCTTTTATTTTTGCAAAAACATTGGCAATTGTTTCTCTCTTTTATACTTTTCCCTTCGGAACTCATTGTTTCCTGTTTTCACTCCCTCTTCTCAGAAGACTTTCCTTTGGTTTATTCTTGTACTGATTCTCCAATCTTTCCAGGCTACTTTATAGAGATGTAGCTGGTGCAACAGACACTTACTAGATAGTTTTTGTTGGTTTGATTTATACTACAGGAAGATGATAAAACACACGTTTTACATTTCCTCGGACGGCAAAAATTTTTTGCATTTTTAATGGAAAATATATTTTTCAAGTTTGGATAGCATCATTTAAAATAAATAGTTTCATTACCTGCCCACTAGCCATAACATAGATCTGTATCCATCATCTAAAAGTAAAGCCAGCTTTTGATTTGATACACACATTGAGACTTTACCCTGTAGGAAATAAAGCAGAAAAAAGATGCTATTACAGTTTTATCTTCAACTGCACATCACTTCTAACCTTGAGTGAAGGCTCTGCATTATTGAATAGAACCAATTGAGGCAGTGCAGCTCTCGGTTAACACATGATCAGAACCTCAGACTGCTAAGGAAGAGCAGCAAATAGTTTGGCTGCCACCACGAGGCAACAGCACATTCTCCTGTTGACATTCTCACGGTCAGAGTGAAACTGGAACCGAGCAATCCCATTCCTTTGCAACCACCCTTATGCTGCAGAGATGGAGCCCTGAGCTCAGAAATGCCATTTGTGACAGAGCTTTCCCAGGTGGGAAGGCATCCTCCCTTCCCAGAGGTATTGCAAGTTCCCCTCTCCCCACTCCATTCCATCCGGAAATGGAATGCTGACAATCCACAATGGTTATACACCACAGCACTGGCATGGATTCTTTTCCTTAGGCAGATCTAAGGCAGTCTGGGAGTTGCTCAGCCTCTTGTGCCCTCCTCAAGGGAGCATTTGTAACTTTTCTTCCTACAATCATCCAACCAAACAACTTGGTTACTGCTCCAAGTAATTACCGGAAGCTTTGGCTGTGTTTTCCCATTCGATTTTAGTTAACCCAATCTTTTGCAAATATTGACACTTCTATATTTGAAATTCCCAGCATACTACAGAGATTTGAGAGGGGATCTTCAAACTTGAGCGGTGACATTGACCACAGAGTAGCAATAAATAGGAAATATCAGGACAAAAGTTAATCCAATACACACCCCCAACAATCCTCCAATTTTTTTTTTTTTTTTAATTCTGGAAGAAACAAATTTAACAGCACTGCCATGCATGCAACAAAGGGACCCAGGCATGAAGATGAGCAAGCTGTTGGTCCTTCACATTCCAGTTTTCAAGGGTGACATTAGTGGGACACTGCTTGGAGCACTGCAATGATATCAAAGTAATCCCTTAAACTTCCTGCTAACTGGAAATTTCTTTTAAGATGCATAGATAATATACAGCTCATTACTTACACATACAGGCAAAAGGAAAAAACAAGTTTCACCACATTCTCATAAACCTCTGGAAATAAAATCCTGTAAACTTAACTGCCATTCTTAATTTGACAAATTGCTACTGCTATAACATTACCTGTACTGCACCTTGTCAATTGGATGCTTTTGCCCAGACTCCTTGCTCCATATATGTCATTTACGCCACAGAAAACAAGATAGAATCCCAACCCAGGAAAAATCAGTGGGAATGGAGAGTGACTTACTCGGCAACACCTGATTCTCTCTGTGCAACATGCACTACAGCTTTCTTTCGTTCTGATTGTAATAAATGAGGGTATTTTGTTCATTGAAAAGAGCTGACACAGGCCACAATGTACATAACAGGAAATGTCTTAACAAATCTATATGTAAAGGTTGTAAGTGCTGTAAGTGTACTATTGTTTAAGCTCCAGGAAGAAAAGCAGGGGATACTAACTGACCAAATATGGAAAAGGTCACCCAGAGGGCACTTGAAGAAGACTACTAGCCTTCAGCCATCGACCACCAGAAGGCAAAAAACGACCCCCTAGCAACAAGTTCACACATGCGCAGAGTACTCCCTTAAAGAAGAGTTAACAGGAAACGATCCTGCATAAAAGAAGGACTGAAATTTGCAAACCCCTGCAGCAATTCGGTGGAGCGGGGACTCCCCTGTCGCCCAGCGCTGATTTTGCTTATGCCTTGCTTGCTGTAATTAATAAATTCTCTAATTTGATTAAACCTCTTTGTCTGCCTCCATCAATCACAATTTGGTGCCGTGACTCGGATGGGAATGGTACGGTAAGACAGAGATATCGGGGAGGCGCCCCACCTCTGGTGGCCTCGGTATCTTCAGTCTTTACCTCGCTCCCACCGACGAACCTAAACTCAAGGCATTAAGCAAAGGGAACCGGTCGACCCCATAAACTTTGTGCACAGAGGTCCGGACGAAGACGCTGGAAGCGTGAGTATTTGCGGAAAAGGGATCCGTTCGGTCGGGGTCGGGTATCCTGGAGTGTGGCGAGTGTGGTGTGTGAGAGGGGGGCCGGCAGCCAGACTCCCCAAGCGAGTGTGGACCCTCAGTAGTGCGGCTCCCATTGCCCGCGAGGGCGTGGGCCACGAACCAGGGGAAGCGAGTGATTCCACACACAGAACGCCTGAAGGCACTCCAGAGGATGGGACAGGGGAAAAGCAAGCCCTCTAGTTCCATAAGGTTTCCCCCAGTACCTGAGGATAGTCCGTTAGGGCTTTTATTGAATAATTGGAGGCATTATTCGAGTACACAGAATAAAGATAAGGCCAAGATGATTTATTATTGCATAGAGGTCTGGGGAGGAAAGCAGATATCACGAAACGTATTTTGGCCTATATTTGGGTCCTACGAGGACTGGGTGAGACAGGATTTGAATTTATGGGTAAAAACCAAAACTCCTTTTAGTCGAGAAGAGAGTGAATATGCAAAAATATGGATAGAGACCCCTGGGGTACTCCTGTTTACTTTAAAGGAAAAATCTGAAGACTCAGGGGCAAGAAGAAAAGATAAAAAGAAAGAGGAAGTTCCGATGATTCCACCCCCCTATATACCTCCGCAGGCCCCACAGGCACCCCCACTCCCACTCCCTGAGCAGCCCCTAGAGGAAGAAGAAGGGAATCCTGAACCTGAACGGGAGGGACCAATGACAAGGAGCAGAGCTAGACGTCATAACCTTTATCCATTAAGAGAAATGCCTATGGGGGGACCCCAACCAGGAATTGGCTTTATTTCAGTTCCCCTTAGCTCTGGAGATGTGCGGGACTTTAAGAAGGAAATGGGGAACCTATTAGAAGACCCCCTGGGAGTTGCAGAGAAGCTAGATCAATTTTTAGGCCCTAATATATACACCTGGGATGAGCTACAGTCAATTCTAAATATTCTTTTTACTGCAGAAGAAAAGAACATGATTAGGCGAGCGGGAATGCGAATTTGGGATGCCCAACATGCTCAGGGCCCACAGGCAGATATCAAATGGCCTTTACAAAACCCTAATTGGGATCATCAGGATCCAGCACACAGAACTCATATGCAGAACTTAAGGACAATAGTTATACAAGGGGTCCGAGAGGCAGTACCAAAAGGACAAAACATAAATAAGGCCTTTAATGAGAGGCAGAGAAAGGAGGAAACTCCAACAGATTGGCTAGAAAGAGTAAGAAAGAATCTACAGCTGTATTCAGGCCTGGACCCAGATACACAGTTGGGTCAGGCACTTCTGAAAACTCAATTTGTAGCCAAATCATGGGATGACATCAGGAAGAAGCTAGAAAAACTAGAAAATTGGCAGGAGAGAGGATTAGATGAATTGTTGAGAGAAGCACAGAAAGTATATGTCAGGAGGGATGAAGAGAATCACAAGAGACAAGTCAGAATGATGGTGGCAGCAGTAAGGGAAAGCAGAAAACAAGACTCTCCCCGCCGAATGGGGCAGATGCCCAGAAAGGCCCCTAGGAACACAGAGGGAAATCAGAGGGTAGAAAGGAGGGAAGCAGTCGTATGTTTTTATTGTGGGGAGAAGGGACACATCAGAAGGGATTGCAGAAAGAGGATAAGAGATGAAAAGATGTTTAAAGAAGATTAGAGGGGTCAGGGGCTCTACTTACTGGGGACCAAGAAACATCCAGAGCCCTTGATAAAAATAAAAGTCGGTCCCCAATGCCAGGAATTTGAATTCCTGGTAGATACGGGAGCAGAAAGATCAACTATCCAAGTTTTACCATCTGGGTGTAAAGTCTCCCGAGACACTGCCCTTGTAGTGGGTGCCAAGGGTGAACCTTTTGAGGTCCCTGTTATTAAAGATGTCCTAATAGAAACCGAATCAAAAATAGGAATAGGAAGCCTTTTGTTGGCACCAGAAGCAGAGTATAACCTCATGGGTAGAGATCTCATAGTAGAATTGGAAATAAACCTAGAGGTAATTAATAAAGAATTGAGAATCAAACTATGCCCCCTTAGAGTAGAGGATGAAAAGGAGATTAACCCTGAGGTATGGTACACACCTGACAGTGTGGGCCAACTGAACATTCCGCCCTTCTCCGTACCCATAAAAGATCCAGAAATTCCAATAAGGATCAAGCAGTATCCCATATCCCCAGAAGGGAAACGAGGACTAAAGCCTGAAATAGACAGACTAATAAGCAAGGGACTCCTAGAGCCCTGTATGTCCCCTTTTAATACACCCATTTTACCAGTAAAGAAACCAGATGGATCCTATCGATTAGTGCATGATTTAAGAGAAATTAATAAGAGGACAGTGGCCCGGTTCCCGGTGGTTGCTAACCCATACACCCTATTAAGTAGACTAGGGCCAGAAAATCACTGGTATAGTGTAATTGATCTAAAAGATGCATTTTGGGCCTGCCCCTTAGACGAAAATAGTAGAGATTATTTTGCCTTTGAATGGGAGGACCCAGATACTCATAGGCGACAACAGTTGCGGTGGACCGTGCTGCCACAAGGGTTCACAGAATCACCAAATTTATTTGGACAAGCATTAGAACAAATCCTCCAAGAATATCAAACAAGAGAAAACATTACTTTGATTCAGTATGTGGATGACCTCCTGATTGCAGGAAGAAAAGAAGAAGAAGTTCGGGAGGAGAGCATTAAACTGTTAAACTTTCTAAGCTTGAAGAGACTAAAAGTATCAAAGGCAAAATTACAGTTTGTAGAAGAAGAAGTAAAATATTTAGGCCATTATTTGAGTAAAGGAGAGAAGAAAATAGACCCCGAAAGAGTGAAAGGAATCCTCTCACTCCCGCCACCAAGGAGCAAGAGACAAGTAAGGCAATTGCTAGGATTAGTAGGCTACTGTAGACAATGGATTGATAATTATAGTACCAAGGTCAAATTTCTGTATAACAAGCTCAGTCATGACGGGTTATTGAAATGGAGCAGAGAGGATGAGAGGAATTTAGAACAACTGCAACAGGATTTAATTAATGCTCCAGTACTAAGTTTACCTGATTTAAAAAGACCATTTTATCTATTTGTAAACATTGAAAATGGGACAGCATATGGAGTATTAACTCAAGATTGGGCTAGGAGAAAGAAACCGGTAGGATACTTGTCAAAGCTATTAGATCCAGTAAGCAAGGGATGGCCTACATGCCTACAGGCAGTGGTAGCCTGTGCTCTCTTAGTAGAAGAAGCACGTAAAATAACTTTTAATGGGGAACTCAAGGTATTATCTCCACATAACATTAGGGGAATATTGCAACAAAAAGCTGAAAAATGGATAACAGATTCGAGACTTTTAAAGTATGAAGGGATCTTATTAGATTCCCCAAAGCTAACACTAGAGGTCACTACACTACAAAATCCGGCCCAGTTCTTATACGGAGAACCAAATGAGAATAAATTAGCCCATGATTGCATGTTAACTATAAAAGAACAAACCAAAATCCGACCGGACTTAGAAGAAGAAGAATTAGAAGAAGGGGAGAGGCTGTTTGTAGACGGATCATCTCGGGTAATAGAGGGAAAGAGAGTATCTGGCTATGCAATCATTAAAGAGGAAGGGTCAGAAGTCTTAGAGTCAGGACCTCTAAGTAGATCCTGGTCAGCTCAAGCTTGTGAATTGTATGCAGTCTTACGAGCTCTGAGATTGCTGAAAAATAAAACAGGGACAATATATACAGACTCCAAATATGCATATGGAGTGGTACATACATTTGGGAAAATATGGGAAGAACGAGGGTTAATAAACTCTCAAGGGAAAGACTTAGTCCATCAGGAGCTAATAAGACAGCTACTCCAGGCCTTACAGGAGCCTAGAAGAATTGCTGTAGTACATCTCAGAGGTCACCAGAAAGGAATAGATTTTAGAAGTAGAGGTAATAACGCAGCAGACCAAGAAGCAAAAAGGGCAGCACTTTTGGTTATACGACAAGTTCAGGATAAGAACCGACCAAAGGAGAAATTCCCCAATAAAACTAGGTGCATTTATAGTTTTACAGAACAAGAAAAAGAGAAACTATCACAAATGGGGCTAAAAGAAAATTCAGAAGGAGAATGGAAACTCCCAGATGGAAGAGTAGCACTACCTAAATCAATAGCAGTGGAAATTTTACAAAGGATACATAGCCAAACTCATTGGGGAACACAAGCACTAGCAGACCAGTTTGCCGCTAAGTATATGTGTATTGGAATATATAATTTGGCAAAACAAATTGTTAAAGGCTGCATAACTTGCCTTAAAGTGAATAAGGCTTATTTAAGAGAACGCCCATTGGGAGGGAGACCACTAGCACACAGGCCCTTTGCTAACATACAACTAGATTTCACCGAATTGCCCAAAGTAAGAAGAAGTAAATACTTATTAGTTATAGTAGACCATCTAACGCATTTTGTCGAAGCATTTCCCACAGCAAGGGCAACAGCACAGACAGTGGTCAAAGTTCTATTAGAAAATATTATCCCTACATATGGAATAATTGAGACTATTGACTCCGACCGAGGACCCCACTTTGTATCTAAAATCATCAAAGAAGTAATGGGAATTATGGGAATAAAGTGGAAATATCATACCCCCTGGCATCCCCAAAGTTCAGGACGAGTAGAAAGAATGAATGGAGAAATAAAGAAGCAATTGACAAAGCTTATGCTTGAAACCAAGTTGTCGTGGGTGAAATGTCTACCATTAGCTTTGTTAAACATACGGACTCAACCAAGATCTGACATGGGAATCTCCCCTTTTGAGATGCTGTATGGAATGCCTTATAATGTGGGGGAACCTCAAGATCACCCAAATCTAAGAGACCAAAACATGAATCATTACATTATTACCTTAATGAGATATAGAGAAGAATTATGGAAAAAGGGCATGATAACTCAAAGGCCCCCGCTAGAACTTAAACTACATCGAATTCAACCAGGAAATTGGGTATTAATCAAATCATGGAAAGAAACCTCATTAACCCCACAATGGGAGGGACCTTATCTTGTTCTACTTACTACAAAAACAGCAATAAGAACAGCTGAAAGAGAATGGACGCATGCAAGCAGAATTAAAGGACCTGTGGAAAAGCCATCCCCCCAGTGGCAAGTAACCAGTCCTCCTGGAGACTTAAAATTGAAAATTCAAAGGAAAGACTGTAAATGAGCAAATACAAAATCGAGTATTTACCCAATCCTCTGTATACAGATGAAGGACTAATTTTTAAAAATGATGTTAGAATAAGGTGTGGGAATTCTAATTGTAGATGTTATCCTTTTGTTTGTTATATATGTATAGTATGCAGGGAAAAGTGGTGGAGTCATTGTGAAAGGGGAACTCCCCCCAGAGGAGTTTGCATCCCCTGCCGGAAGCTTCAAGGTCAATTTACTAATTGGGCTCTAGCACATGCAGTATCACGAGGAATTCTAAAAAAGGGGTCAAGTGAATGGTGGGAAATAGTATTTAAGGGAATTAATCCCCATTATTATTGTTACAACTTTAACTTACCGGCCCCCTTTGTAGCTGACATCTGTGACAGCATTTGTCGCAAACGCCTGAGGGGAGTCCAGTGTAACACTCCAGAAGTTAAGAACCGTAATTGGAACTCCTACATTAAGAGGCAAGAAACCCGACAGGCTCGATCCCAAGGACCTCCTGAAGAATACTCCTGCTGCCGAGAAGATAGTACCCCTCGTGGCCCGAAGCAACCGGGTCGACGAGCGAGGCAGAGGAGTAAAAAGCTGTGGAGGAAAGAACCCCTGTATTGGGATACTAGAGCAATGCTTGCAGAACTGCCTCAGGAGTGGGACTAGAAAGCCTCAGTGTGACCCACGACATGTGAAAGGGGGAAAGACACCACCAAACTATAGTAACCAAATAACTATTACCACAAATCGACTCCACCATTTAGCCTAGCGTAGTATTTTTCTACTAATCATGCTTTGCTTAATTAAATTGAACGGGGTTGAGACTTTAGAAGAGACACACTTTCCACACGAACCCTTTAAACGGTCATTAGTTAGGTTAAGTGATAATAGGATACTACAAACAAATACCACTGTAGGGGCACCAAGTTTTCGAGCGGGATTATGTGATCTAACAGCTATTGAACACTGTGGAAAAGAACTAAACCTAGCAGGATTTTATATGTGTCCAACCGCTAATCGAGGGAAATCATACTGTAATTATCCAGGAGAATATTTCTGTGGATATTGGGGGTGTGAGACAATAGCCTCCGACTGGATCCCGGGAGGGGGACCAGACAAATTTCTGAAAGCTGGGTTCGGGCCCGTAGGGTGCACTAAGCCACGAAGAGGACCTTCTGGAGAGACGACATATATGGGGACCTGTTCCTTTATATATATAAATATAATGCAACCCACTAATCCGGATTGGTTACTGGGGAAAATCTGGGGAATCAGACACTGGGAACCCGAGAAAGATAGAGGAAACCTAATAATGATTAAGAAAGAACACGCACCCCCTGATCCAGAACTAGTTGGACCAAACCAGGGTCTAGGGGAACTAGAGGAAATAGGCAATATAAACAAAACTCAGCAAGTTGGTAGTATAACAATTACTCCCCAGAGCGAGAATCCAACTGATGTTAAAACAAATTTAGAATATAGTGCTCTATGGAAGATCATGCAAGCTAGTTATGGTGTAATAAATAAGACCAATCCAGAGCTAACTAAGGAATGCTGGTTATGTTACAACATCAGGCCGCCTTTTTATGAAGGAATAGGTGTGACTGCAAAGGCTAGAAGAATTAACGGCACAAACCCAGCACAATGTCTTTGGAAACAGAGAAAAGAATCAATTCAAGGACTGACTTTGTCTCAAGTAACTGAGAAAGGAAGATGTATAGGAAACATTCCAAAACATAAAGAACATTTGTGTGAGGTAAAGATATCACCTAAAGAAGATGAAAAACCTGCAGATTGGTTGCTCCCAGCCGCAAATACTAAATGGGTGTGTAACAATATAAGAATCACACCCTGCCTTTCACTCAAACTATTTAATTACACCCACGATTATTGTATTCAAGTGTCCATCATACCTCGAATCACGTATCATCCTAGTGAATACATGTACCAACAACACACCACAGCAGATCATCACCTAGTAAAAAGAGAACCTTTTACTGCATTAACCATAGCAACCCTTCTCACTATAGGAGGAGTTGGGGCAGGAACTGGAATAGCATCCTTAGTCACCCAGCAAAAAGAGTTAAGAGCACTAAGGGTCTCAGTAGATGAAGATCTAAGCCGAATAGAACAAGCAATTGATGGCCTAGTAAAATCAGTAAGATCTCTATCAGAAGTAGTCCTACAAAATAGGAGGGGTTTAGACTTATTATTCCTTCAGCAGGGAGGACTGTGTGTAGCACTCAAAGAAGAATGCTGTGTCTACGCAGACCACACTGGGGTAGTGATAGACACCATGACTGAACTAAGAAAACGGCTAGAACAACGGAAAAGAGAAAGAGAGGCACAACAGAGCTGGTATGAATCCTGGTTTAACCATTCACCCTGGTTAACCACTTTGTTATCTACCATCGCAGGGCCTCTAATTCTGTTAGTCCTAGGACTCACATTTGGGCCGTGTATACTTAATAAGTTGATCTCCATAGTAAAAGGGCGCTTAGAAGTAGCACATTTAATGCTCCTTAGGGCTAAATACCAGCAGATATCAGAAAATCATGAAGAAGAAATGTTAGAATTAGCTAAACAGGAGCTAAAAAGATTCAGTGAACAAAAATGAACAAGAGAAAAAGGGGGGATTGTAATAAATGAGGGTATTTTGTTCATTGAAAAGAGCTGACACAGGCCACAACGTACATAACAGGAAATGTCTTAACAAATCTATATGTAAAGGTTGTAAGTGCTGTAAGTGTACTATTGTTTAAGCTCCAGGAAGAAAAGCAGGGGATACTAACTGACCAAATATGGAAAAGGTCACCCAGAGGGCACTTGAAGAAGACTACTAGCCTTCAGCCATCGACCACCAGAAGGCAAAAAACGACCCCCTAGCAACAAGTTCACACATGCGCAGAGTACTCCCTTAAAGAAGAGTTAACAGGAAACGATCCTGCATAAAAGAAGGACTGAAATTTGCAAACCCCTGCGGCAATTCGGTGGAGCGGGGACTCCCCTGTCGCCCAGCGCTGATTTTGCTTATGCCTTGCTTGCTGTAATTAATAAATTCTCTAATTTGATTAAACCTCTTTGTCTGCCTCCATCAATCACATGATCAAACACTTCTTACGGTAAAGATCACCATCCTATAGTCTGAACTACGCACTGACTTCCCTCATGGCCGCCACCCTGATCCATTCTCTGCACATTGACTGAGCCTGACCGTACCCTCTGCAACCACCACCTCCCTGGGCAACCTGTGCCAACGCCTGACCACCCCAACAGCGAAAAAACAACGTTAATCTGTCATCCCAATCCCCACTGTCTCATTTGAAGGCCACTCCCTCTAGTAGTCCCTAGGCTTCTTTGCAGAAGCCATGTGACGGGAAGGCGGCTCGCCGCTCCCCTTTGCCCACGCGGCTGGCTTCCTTCCAGGCCCGATCCCACCCCCGGCAAGGAAGGAACGCACCCACCCACACGCCCGGGGCCGCTCCTCCCCGGGGCTCTGTCAGTCCCCCGCCGGGGGCCGGTCACTCCCTCACCGGGGCTCGGTCAGTCCCCCGCCGGGGCTCGGTCACTCCCTCGCCGGGGGTCACTCCCCCACCGCAGCCCGCTGCCCGCGCCCGCCCCGCCGCCGCCGCTCCCGCTCTGCCGCACCCGCGGCCCCTCAGCGGCCCCGGCCCCTCCGGGCCCCGCCCCCGCCCCGCGGCCCCGCTCAATCCCCGCCGAGCCCCGCCCGTCCCGCGGCTCCCCATTGGTGGCGCGCGCTGCGCCCGCGGCCCGAGCGGCGCGAGCGGCGCAGGCTCCGCCCCCTGTCCCTCTGCGCGCGCCGAGCGCTCGGCCGGGCCCTGGGGAGCGGCGGCCGCGGGGCCCGCGCGGAGCGGCCGCTCCTCCGGGGCTGCGCCGCCAGCACGGCCGGGCAGGAGGGATCGCTGCAGAAACCCAAACGTTCTGCAAGAGCGGGAATCGGTGTCCAAGGACATCGTTTACACCTGCACTTGGCTCACAACATCCCCCTGCAGCGCTACGGGCTGGTTACTTTAGGCGGCCACAGAGCCCTTCAGGGGAACTGGGCCGCCTTGACTTGTTAGCAAAGCGGCCACAGAGTCCCTAAATCCGATTGGGCTGCCTGCAGTTGTTACTAAACTCCCCACATTGCACTGACCGTTCTGTGCAATTTCCAATGGCCCCGCAGAAAAAGACCTGGGGGTGCTGGCCAAGAGCTGCTGAACACGAGCCCAGGTGTGCCCAGGTGGCCAAGAAGGACATTGGTGTTATAAATAAAGTATGTAATTCGTGCTGTTATATATAAAACTAGAATGCAATCAGACCATGTAGAGACAAAGTTTCAAACCCCCCCCCACCAGCTTGGCTGAGAGAAAATTTTCACAACACCAAAAGAAGTTCTCTCACAATAAGTGAGGATTCGACCTAGGTGGGGTTGGATCTTATCACCGGGACATTTGCACTATGACGATTTGATCAAAGGCCACTCCCTCTAGTAGTCCCTAGGCTTCTTTGCAGAAGCCATGTGACGGGAAGGCGGCTCGCCGCTCTCCTTTGCCCACGCGGCTGGCTTCCTTCCAGGCCCGATCCCACCCCCGGCAAGGAAGGAACGCACCCACCCACACGCCCGGGGCCGCTCCTCCCCGGGGCTCTGTCAGTCCCCCGCCGGGGGCCGGTCACTCCCTCACCGGGGCTCTGTCAGTCCCCCGCCGGGGCTCGGTCACTCCCTCGCCGGGGGTCACTCCCCCACCGCAGCCCGCTGCCCGCGCCCGCCCCGCCGCCGCCGCTCCCGCTCTGCCGCACCCGCGGCCCCTCAGCGGCCCCGGCCCCTCCGGGCCCCGCCCCCGCCCCGCGGCCCCGCTCAATCCCCGCCGAGCCCCGCCCGTCCCGCGGCTCCCCATTGGTGGCAAAGCCCTAAAGCAAAGCCCTCCCTACCATTCAGCAAAGTAACTGATGTGAAACAATACCCCCTCCCCTGGGTGCCAAAGAGGGTATCAAGCCAGTGATACAGGAGCTGCGAGAACAAGGAGGAATAGTTCATACTCATTCTCCTTTCAATTCTCTGGTGTGGCCAGTACGAAAGCCTAATGGGAAGTGGAGGCTGACAATAGATTTTCGCAGGCTAAATGCCAACGCAGACCCTCTTACAGCAGCCGTCCCAAATCTGGCAGAAATCATAACATTGATTCAAGAAAAGGCTCATTCAATCATGGCACCTATAGATGTCCAAGACATGTTTTTTATGATACCTTTACAGCCAGAAGATATGGACCGTTCTGCTTTCACATGGGAAGGACAGCAATACACTTTCACTAGGCTTCCCCAAGGGTACAAACATTCCCCCACCCTGGCTCATCACGCTTCAGCCCAAGAGTCAGAAAAAATACCCAAAGCTGACAATGTGGCTGTTTATCAATACATTGATGATATCCTTGTGGGAGATGAAATAGAAGGAGTGAGAGATACCAAACAGAAAATAATCTCCCACTTAGAAAGCCTTGATTTGCAAATTCCCTCCAAAAAAATCCAAAACCCTTCACATGAAGTGAAATTTTGGGGAATTTGGTGGAAAGGAGGTATGACATGTATCCCACCCGATACCCTAACCTCTTTAGATCAGATTAAAATGCCCGAATCCAAAAAAGATCTCCAACATGCTTTAGGATTATTAGTGTTCTGGAGAAAATACATCTCAGATTTTTCCATAATTGCCAGACCTCTTTATAACTTGTTGAGAAAAGGGTAAAATGGGAATGGAGTGCTTCTCAAGAAGAAGCATTGCAATTGTTGGTTTTTGAAGCAACAGCTCACCAAGCCCTGGGCCCTATTCACCCTACAGATCCTTTCCAGGTGGAATGGGGATTTGCCTCCTCAGGGCTGTCAGTACACATATGGCAGCGGGGTCCTGAGGGTCCGACGAGGCCTGTAGGTTTTTACTCCTGTGGCTTCAAAGATGCTGAAAAAAGGTACACCTCCTCAGGTGAAGGAATTATCACAGAGGGGAAGGCAGCGCCCAAGCTGGTGAGCTGAGAGCTGTTTGGAGTGTTTTCCAACGTGAGGCACAGAATACTTCTCCTGTCTGTATCTACACCGATTCCTATGCTGTGTTTAAGGGATGGACTGAGTGGTTTCCTTTTTGGTAGCAAAATGATTGGGAAGTTAACAGATGAATGTGAAACCAACAAGAAAAAGGAAAAGGACAAGAAAAAAGAAAAGGAAGAAAAAGCAAGCAACAAGAAATAGAAACAGAAAGCAAAAGATATAAAAATGAAAGCAAGAAAGCAGGAAAGCAAAGAAGGA